>NC_141667.1:51815000-52377500 GCF_028749965.1 Puma concolor
GCATTATTCACATTAGCCAAGGATGGAAACCATCTAAGTGTCCATCAACTGGTGGATGAATAAAAAATACAGAGTACACATGCACAATGGAATATTATTTCAGTCAAGAGAAAGAAGGAAATCCTGCCATTGCTACAACATGGATGAAACTTGAGGCATTATGCTAAGTGAAGTAAGATAGACAGAGAGAGACAAAAACTATGATATCACTTATATGTGGAATCTAAAAGCCAAACTGATAGAAACAGAGTTGAGTGGTGATTGTCAGGGGTTGGGGATAGCAGAATGGGAAGATGTTGATCAAAGGGTATGAACTTCCAGTTATAAGATGAGTAAGTTCGGGGGATCTAAGGTACACCATGGTAATTATAGCTAATAATGCTATATTATATATTTGAAAGTTGCTATGAAAGTAGATCTTAAATGTCCTCATTGCAAGAAAGAAATGGTATTTATGCAAGAAAGAAAGACATGATGAAGATCTTTGCTAATGCTATGATGATAATCATTTTGCAATATCTAAATACATCAATTCAACACATTGGATACCTTAAACTCACACAATGTTATGTCAATTATTTCGCAATAAATCTAGGGAAATAAATCCACCCCCTACAGTGCTTTCAGGGGAAAAGGGTGACACAGCTGCTAAACGCTCAACTCGCAACAGACCTGTAGAGTTGAGTTCAATTCCTAGCTCCTCTCCATGATGGCTATGTGGACTTGGGCAGAGCTGAACTTCACTGTACCTTGTCCCTTCCACAAAATGGAAATGATGATGAGAACAGCCATTCTTTCTTATGATTATCAGAAAATGCAAAATGTACTTAGCATACTGTCTGGGACATAACAAGTGTCGAAAAAATGTTAACCAACGTAAGGCTCTCTCTCAGCACATTTCTTCTCTCCTAAGCACCATATGCCCACCTTTGGAAGTGTATCCCTATAACTGTCCAACATGGATATCAGACAGAAAAGGAAAAAAATCAATAAATAATCTGGATTTCCCAAGTCCCTTCCTCAGATGTCTGGAGGTCTCTTAATGCTGCCACCACCACCATCACCCTCACCCCCAAATAGCCCATTGGCTTGTTCCTCATTTCTTTCAGGTCTTGACTCCAACATCACTTCAGTGACATCCAGGGAACCCATTTATAATTCCAAATACCTGCCCCCACAACACACACACACACACACACACACACACACACACACACACACCATTCCATTTCCCCTCCTTGCTTTATCTTCTGTTACACTTGTCAACATAGGACACACCTCGCAATTTGCTTACTTATTTGTTTATTGTCTGTCTCCTCCCAGTAGAATGAAGCTCTTAGAGGGCAGGGGTCTTTGTCCACTTGCTTCAATTGCTATGTCCCCAGCGCAGGCAGTGGGTACCCGGTTAACAATTAGTTGAATGAACAAGTGAGTGAGTGAGTGAGTGAGTGAACAAACGAATGAACGAAGAGAAGCCTCTGGGCTTACCAGGGAGGTAAAGGCTGGGGGTTGGTCTCCGATCCCACTCAAGTCCCTCTCACCTGGTGCTTAACCTGGCAATTCTTCTTTCAGGCTCCACACAAGTTGCCTATCCCCCTAAATCTGGGTGCTGATTCCAGACGCCCCCTCCCCCAGGAGCGGTAAGCACCCCACGCCACTTTTGAGACCCAAGGGTGAACAGGAGGGGCAAGAATCCCAGCGGGCCACCTCAGGATGGGGGACGGGGCTCCCCAAGTTCAGGTCACCCTTCCTCCCCCTCCCATCCCTTGGCTCGCGTAGGTCGGTGGGGGAGGGTGGCGGGGAGCGCGGCCGGCCCAGGGCTGCCCAGGGTGGCGGCGTCGGGGCTGCGGGCGCCTTCGCCGGACCCGCATTGCCCCCTAGTGCCGCGCGGAGTCAGGGCGCCGGGCTCCCCCGCCTGATGTCACCGCCGTGCAGTCAGCCCAGAGGCGGCTGGCTGCGAGCAGACCCTCCTCGGCGCTGGCTGCGCTGGGCGCCGCTGCCCGCACACCCGCCGCCGGCCGGGCCGAGCCGAGCCGGGCGCCCCCCTGCCCGCCGCCCCTCCCGCGCCGCTCCCCGCCTGGCCGGCCCGGCGCGCCTGACGTGGACCATTAAACTTGGAGCTGCCGCCTCGGCCCCTCTCTCCTCCGCCTCCCTCTGACAGCCGGGCGAGCGGGCGGCTCGGTGCAGGCAGGAGACGCGCCGCCGGGGCTGGGCTGCCCGGGGGGGAGATGAGTCCTCGCCGGGAGGGCGCCTCTGGGAAGAAGACCGCGGGCGAAGCAAAGTTGCAGGGCAGCTGAGGAGCTCGGCCGCAGCCCTTCCAGCCCCGCTCACCCCAGGCTATGGAGGGCCGACTCTAAAATGAATCCCGATCTGGACACCGGCCACAACACATCAGCACCTGCCCACTGGGGAGAGTTGAAAAATGCCAACTTCACTGGCCCCAACCAGACCTCGAGCAACTCCACACTGCCCCAGCTGGACATCACCAGGGCCATCTCCGTGGGCCTGGTGCTGGGCGCCTTCATCCTCTTTGCCATCGTGGGCAACATCGTGGTCATCCTGTCGGTGGCCTGCAACCGTCACCTGCGGACGCCCACCAACTACTTCATCGTCAACCTGGCCATTGCCGACCTGCTGCTGAGTTTCACCGTGCTGCCCTTCTCGGCGGCCCTGGAAGTGCTCGGCTACTGGGTGCTGGGACGGGTCTTCTGTGACATCTGGGCCGCCGTGGACGTCCTGTGCTGCACGGCCTCCATTCTGAGCCTGTGCGCCATCTCTATCGATCGCTACATTGGGGTGCGCTACTCTCTGCAGTACCCCACGCTGGTCACCCGGAGGAAGGCCATCTTGGCGCTCCTCAGCGTCTGGGTCTTGTCCACAGTCATCTCCATCGGGCCTCTCCTTGGGTGGAAGGAGCCCGCGCCCAATGATGACAAAGAATGTGGGGTCACTGAAGAACCTTTCTACGCCCTCTTCTCCTCCCTGGGCTCCTTCTACATCCCTCTGGCAGTCATTCTGGTCATGTACTGTCGCGTGTACATCGTTGCCAAGAGGACCACCAAGAACCTGGAGGCCGGAGTCATGAAGGAGATGTCCAACTCCAAGGAGCTGACCCTGAGGATCCACTCCAAGAACTTTCATGAGGACACCCTCAGCAGTACCAAGGCCAAGGGCCACAACCCCAGGAGTTCCATAGCTGTCAAACTTTTTAAGTTCTCCAGGGAAAAGAAAGCAGCCAAGACCTTGGGCATTGTGGTCGGTATGTTCATCTTGTGCTGGCTACCCTTCTTCATCGCTCTGCCACTTGGTAAGTTGGGGACTGGCGGACGGGGAACAGGGCGTTTTCAGATCTGGGGTTTACTGACGAGCTTACTGTAAAGTTTTTCGTGGGGTTTGTTTTTTATGCAGCCTGTGTGTGTTTGGAGCCTGGGGAATACTGTTTGTTCTGCAAAGGCTTTGCAGATTGGGTAGCTGGCTAAGAACCAACTCAGGTGTTAGTGGAACACACTAAGTAAGGCGCTAGTCTCTTGAAATAGAACCACAGGAGGAAAATCTGGTATGTGGAATGACTCATTCAACAGCATCGGTTTAATAATTAAAAAGGACACTGGACTTGAACATCACACCAGCGTTATCTCAGTAGTAATGATGTGCGGGCTAAGGCAGCGTCACTAATGCAGCATACAAAATAGTTTGTAGTTACCGCAGACGCGGCATTTGGGAAGCAGGCAGGCGGCTCGTACGCAGAAAGGCAGTTTTCATTCAGCATTTCCAGGGCTCTTGCAGAGACCCACGCTCCCCATGAGCTTTGCAGAGGTTGCGTTCTCCCCCCCTCCCTTTACCGCTTGCTATCACCTCAATGCACTCCCTTCATTATGAGTTAATAAGGGCCTTTTAACAGCTGCACGGCCCCATCCAGCCTTTGAGTTACTAAAGCTTGAGATTTGAAAGAGAAGGAAGACACCCGGAGGGTCACATGTTTTCAGTTTTTACCCAGAAATGTTCTAACTCTGGTGATTCATGGAATACCCAGATTTAAATTAGAGTGGTCCCTCACCTTCAGCTACCAGACACCAAATCCTGCTAGGATGAAACTGAGTTCTTCCTCTCCTATAAAAATATGTCCATCTTCTTTTGTTTAATGGTCTGACTAAGTTGTTCAAAAAGCTTCCTGATTTTTTCCCAAGAAGACAAGGTCTGGTTAGGAGGTAAATCTACAGGAAGGTACTGTGACATGCTGTCCACATGGCTTGGGAAACACTTGTCCCTTCTCTAAGGCACTGACCTGCTTTGGGTTCCTCTCCTGTCCCTGGGAGACACTCCGGAAAATGAATGGAGGGAGGTGATCATTGCAAAGTCATGTGCCATGATATCAGAAGAGGTAACGGCTGCTACGTGCCACAACCATATATATGCCTGCAATCACACCCAGGGCTCAGTTAGAACTGAACATAATCCCTCAAACAACTAAAATTCTGAAGGCACACTGCTTTTAAGAGAAAGGGGCAAATGGAAAGAAAGCAAATTGAGATTAGGAGTTTCCATTTTTCAAAGATGAAGAAAAAAACCTGTTTAACCTACTCTCCATGTTGTCATTTCCAAGGCAGGCTTGCAAGTTAATGCCTTTCAGAACAAATTTTAGTGCATTACGTGGAAAGCGTTTGAAGCTGTACTCCACCCCACCCCCCTCCCAGGAGTGGTCACATCTCACTGCAGAGAAGCTTTTTTTTTTCCCCCAAGGTCTTGGGGTCCTTTTGCAGGCTTGTTGGGTTAAAGTGAGTAATAGTTCACACTGCTTTGGATCATGGTTGTACACGGAAGTGATTTGGTCATGTATTAGCTATGTGACCTTGGGCAAATGAACACTCACCTGTGAGTCTCAGTTTCTCCATCTGCAAAATAGGGCTAATTACTATTTGCTCCATGGGGTTTGCACTAATGCATGGAAAGGACTTAACACAGTGTCTGGTGCACAGCAAAATCTCAGTGAAAGTCAGCTTAGTACTACAAACCAGATCCCAGTCGTCCCTCAGCTACAGCTGTGTTTTCTCTTTCTCTACTCATTTGACCATCCCACACCTGTGACTAAAGGCTCAGAAGAGAACTGAGTCCTTCTCCTTTCTTCTTTCTGCCTCTGCCCCCCAACCTATAGAGACTAGGACCAGAGCATCCTCAGGAAGGAGAAGGCCCCAGCAGGATGCAGGGAATGGATCAAAGGTGCAAACTTTCACTTTAGGGGGCAAGAGAAACAGGTCCAAATAGGTGAAGAGGCTGCCCACATGCTGAAATGGAAAGAGCACTGCCCTGGGGTTCAAGACCAATAGATTTCTAATGTGAGCTTTGCCATCAATCAGCTCTGTTATCCTAGGCTTGTTTTACATCTCTGGGCTTCAGATCTCACTTTCAGGGAACAAGAGGGCTGGACTAAATCAAGGGCTCTCAAACTTTAATAAAGATCACAATCATCTGTGGAACTTGATAAGCATTCAGCTTCTTAGATATAACCCACAGAGAATTTGATTCAGTACATCAGATAGGTCTCGGGAATCCTCATGTTTAACCAGCCCACCAGGTGATTCTGAAGAGGCGGTCCACAGACCAGGCTTTGAGAATCGCTGGCCAGGGGATCAATCAGTTCCCTTCAGGCTCCAGCATCCTAGACACCAAGGTTTAAACTCAACAAAGCTTAGCCCTTCCCCAGACACGTGGTGGTGCAGGATGATGTGACTTCTCTGTGGGTCCTGCTCTTCAAACTCATCCTCGGTTTCATGTCATTCACACTATCCCCACCTGTCCTCCCTTTCTGTTTATGACCTTCTGAGGCCTTAACCCTGGATTCCATGGCTTGCCCTCAGAGCTTGTTTCTCCTCTCCTTGCCATGAAACCTTTCTGCACATCCCTGCCACTATCTCCTGGAGATCTCCTGGTGTGCAGTCCCTAAGCTACTTCACCCACCTCCTCTCCCCTGGCTGCCCAACACTTGGCAGGTAAGAAATATGGACTCCAGGCCTTGGTTGGGATGGACTCTGAAAAGTACTCAAGAGCTTCAAACAGAAAAGGTGCTTTATCAGCATGTTTTTAATAATTTAAGAAGAGCATCCCAGCAACATGAAGATGTGGGTTTCTACTTCCCCTGAGTTCAAATAACACCCAAACAAAATAAGCATGATGTAGAACAATAACTCTTTTGGAATCTGAAGAAGGTTCCAAATTCGAAATTTTCCATGAAATGCTTTTCACTCACAAGGGGAGAAAGCAGATCTAGGGGAAGACAATCATTGGCAAACAGAGAAGTGCAGGTAGGAGTAACTTGCAATTAGCAACAGACTTCCAGGTGCCTGGATGGCATGAGATTTCCATAGCTGTGTTTGTCTTCTCTGTGGGTGAGAAGGGTTGGGATCCCTCCTGGGAAGGAGGGAAAATAGTCATGCCCTCTGCAGGGTCCTGGTCAGGGGCCCCATTTGTTTTCCTTCCTCACTTATTTTTATTTTTGGGAGCAGGACTGGGCTGCCCGCAGGGCTGGGTCTCTCGTCTCCTGTGTAGTTCTCCCCACCTGTAACACCCTCCCTACCTCTTCCCCACCCTTCCCCTGTGGCCTCAGGCCAACTTGGGCCAGGGACCAGCTTTTCCTTACTAGGGAGCAGAGATGGACACCACCAGACAAGGACCTCTTTATTCAGGCCCTGGAATCGGGCCTTGGAGGGACAGGAAATAATTGGAATATAATATAGTAGCATTTCTACGCAGTAGGCCATGTGCAAGATGTCCAAGGAATCTTTGGCTCCCAGGCATTATAATGAAGGCTAGCTCCCACCTACCTAGGGAAGACCTGGCCAGGGTCTTGAGAAGTGGCTGGGCTACTGAGGGATGTGCATTGCCTTGTGGGGATACATTGGGGGGGTGGGGGGTAGGCGAGCAGGAAGTACTGGGCAGCCAACTGGTAGCTGGGCTTAGTGCGTTGTTTAGAAAACACTGGAACCTTGCCTCGCTCCAAATCTTTCTTCCGTCTTTTAAAATGCTGAAAGGCACCAGGAAGCCATTATTGAACTAACTGCTTTCCCCTCCAAATAAATGAAGGTCAATTTCAAAGAAACAGTTGTGTTCTCATAGTACTGGGACCAAATAGGAATCTCTCTGCACTGATTTGTTTCTGTACTCCTCTCATTCAAATTGGGGCTGATGAATTCCTGCCTCCCACAAGAACACTGGGGAGGGTGAGGGTCTCAGAGATGACTCAGGACGGGGCCACCACCACAAATATACACACTAACCCTCCAGCTCTGAGGTTTCAAAACACAGGGATTTGAGTTGCTCACAAAGAAAGCAATTGGTTTAAGTGAGGGAGAAATTTTTACACGCAGGGAATCCTTTCTGGAAAAGGAAAATACATTCGACCATTTATGAAATCATCAATAAAGACTTCCTAATGCATCTACTCTGTGCTACATGGCCCCTGCCTGCAGGATGTTTACCACCTCGTGAGATCTTATTTTTATGAAGCATCTACTATATGCCAGACATTCTGCTAGGCCCTCTACAGACATTATCTCATTAATCCCCGCAGCTACCCTGACAGGGGAGAGTAATTGCTCCCTCTCTACAGATGAATAGGCGGGAGGAGCTCAGAGCTGGAGCTGAGCTCAGAGAGGTTAGCCTTCTTGCCCCAGGTCATATAGCAAGTAAACAATAGAGCCAAGGGGTGAATCCCAGTCTGTCAGGACAGGCACATACCTGTTCCACTGCACCTAGGAGATATCTGGCCTTCTTGCTTCCCAGTCCAAATCTGCTCTCATGGCAAATGTGCTCCAAAACTCCAGAGCTGCCATGTCAAAAGCTGGGTATTATACTTCTGTTACAAAACTCTGCCTTTCTTCCACTCCCCACTCGCCTCTGCAAAAAAGACACCCAGAAAATGTTAGGGAAGGGCATCCACACCCTAGCTCAGGGCTAGACTTGCTCTGTACCTACCGCACCGTGTAGGATGTTGGTCTCCCAACGCTGGACCGTCCATCGCTCCAGCCAGAGGAAAATGTGGGACCTTGCCCTTTATCTGAGAATCTAGCTCTATGTCTTTAGTCATTCATTCGTTTGCTGAATAAGTATATATTTATTGGATGTCTACTGGGTATTGTGCTGGAGGTACAGTGGTGAGCAAAACAGCTATGTTCCATGTTCTCATAGAATTTAGTTCTACAGAGGAACGCAGACCATTTGAAAAACACATGCACACAAATAACACAACACAAATTGCAACAAGTGACTTAAGTAAAGGGATGAGATGCTATTAGAAGTAAATAATAGGAGTCAGCATATCACAGGGGTCCCTGAGTGACATTTAGGTGGAACCTGAAAAGTGTGGAGGAGCTAACTCAGTACAGGCAGCAGATAGAAGAAGAGGGTCCGGGCAGAAGGAAGAGCATGTCCAAGAGTCCTAAGGCAGGAAGTGGTGGGGAAGTAGCAAGCTTAGAGAGTAGGGGGACCAGGTACAAGTCAGGGCTGGAGGTGTGGGCAGAGGGCAGGCCACGCAGGGATTTCAGGCCACATCAAGGACTTTAGATTTTATCTTAAGGCCACTACTGAAGGGTTTGAAGCAGACAAGAGATACCATCTGAGTTATGTCTTGAAAAGATGACTCAGGCCTCCATATGGAGCACAAATGAGAGGTGGGGCAGGTAGGAGGCCACAATCCCAGTGAGAGCTGATGGTAATTTAGACCAGGCTGGGGGCAGTGAAGGTGGAGAGAAATGGACAGATTCAAGGACTTGGGGATGGGTTGTTATGTGATTTAGGAGGCTAGTGAGAACAAGAAGTATGTCTAGAATAACTCTGATGTTTCTGGGTGATGGAGGTTATCATTTGTTGAGATGCCAGCAAAACACCGTCAAGGGGATTCCTCCTAGGATCTTCCTCAGACGCCATTCATCAAGGTTCATAGGACAGCATGCTGGGTGTGATCTGCCAGACACTCTTATGTATTGAATAGACAAAATGTCCCAACCCAAAAGCAGGGAGCTGTGACCAACAGCTAACCAACTATTCATCAGAAACATCTGACGGGGGCTCTTTCCGAAAGCCTAGATTCTTGAGCTCCACCACAGATCTATTGTATCAGAATTTCTCATGATGGGGCAGAGAATTTCAATTTTTAACAAGTTCCCAGGTGATTTCTATGCAGCCAACATAGCACCAGTTCCCCCCAACCCATGCCTGGGAACCCCTGGAATGAACACCCTGTGAAGAGCCAGGAAAATTTGGTTATGCTTCCCCCAGTGCAGTCAGAAGCATCTCCAATCCTGCCCAGTCCCTTGGGCTAGTCCACATGGAGAAAGGCAGAAGGCTGATGAGAAGGAAAGTGAATTCTTTAAACTAGAGCCTCCCTGGAGAAGAGGAAGAGAATGAGCACTGTAGAAGCAGCTCTTCAACGTATTGGGTACACTGCCCAACACTGAATGCTCTGTGTTGTTCATAATTCTCACAAACCCCTCTGCAGAGCAAGCATCATCATCCCTGTGTTTATAGGTTAGGGAACAAGAGTTCAGAGGGGTTTGGTAATTTGCCCAAGGTCACACAGCTAGTAAATGGTAGAGTCTATCAGACTCCACATTTGGCACTCAATAAGCATTTATTATATTATCCCTGTTGTTACTACAGTGCTTCCTGAACATTTGTCTGGGGTCTGGTGCCGAAGGGTATAAAATTTTTACTGGCTCATGACAAGATGAGAAAAAAATTAGAAAAATTATGTGTTTTTCCAAATGTATTCAAAATAAATGACTGTCCTTTTATTCTAAAGACTATGTCCTTTCTATTTTGGGACACTGAAATAGCATTTCTTTGATGGAATGATGGTAGTAAGTAGTAATGATGATGATGATGATGTGTGTGTGTGTGTGTGTGTATGTGTAATGACCTACTTGGCAAAATAACAAGTTGGTAGCCCTATGTCTGTCCCCACCAAAAATTTTTTTGAAATTTTACTGTGAGGGTCCTAAAGTCTTGGAATCACGGAAGATACCACGGTGGTTAGACACAAGACGTATTTGTGGGAGAAATCAAGCAGTAAAGGAGGGAAGGAGGGCAGAAGGGAAGGAGGGGGTAGATAATGAGTTAGCCTCACCTTTGCAGTGGCATTCAAAGGACTGGCAGAAGGGCAGACAGGGGGGAAGAATTATGTGTGAAGGGTCATGCTTATCAGGTAACTACAGGATGGGGGGCCATTTGTGGAGGCACGGAATCCTGCTGGGGCAAAACAGGCCACAGAAATGCCAGCAGGTGCACATGTAGCTGCATTGCCATCACAGCTGGGCCTATTCAGGTCTGTAATGCAGGAAATGCCTTTACCTGAGTGTGTGTGTGGCTCATAAAAATAACTGATGGCAGCTGGGCCCACTGGGAAATTGCTTTCTCTGATATCTCCAGGATGTTTCCACAGTCACTGTGCTCCAGACCATGTCTGATAATAATACTACTAATACATCCCATTTATTGGATCTTGCCATGTGCCACACTCCCTGAGCTACACTGGGCTAGGGGTACTTCTGTGCATTCTCTAATGGATTCCTCTCCAAAGTCTTACAAAGTGAGCACTGCTTTGTCCCCATTTTACAGATAAGGAAACTGAAGGCCAGAGAAGTTGAGTGATTTGCCTCAGGCCACGCAGCTGATGAGGGATGGAACCTGGATTCACAAGGAGGCAATCAGATAATGCTAAGGAGTTATCACAGGGGTACCCTAAGTGTGGAGCTCTGAGCTTTGATTTATGGAACTTCACAAAGGAGTTGGGGAAACCAAAGTCTATTCAGAGAAGGAGGAAAGGAAGCAAGTAGCTGCCTATCATTCAGCAACTGAGAGGCATCGTGTCCTAGAGAGAAAAGTAAAGAAATCTAAAAATAATTGGGTCTTTCCCCTAGCAAGATGTCAAAATTTCTCTTTTATTATGGGTACTTCAGACATTGTGCAGTCTCACAGCTTATGACTGGTAATTTCACATACTTTTTCTTTCTTTCTTTTTTTTTTTTTTTTTGAGAGAAAGAGAGAGCACGAGCTGGGAAGAGGGACAGAGAAAGAATCTTTTTTTTCAATCTTAATTTATTTTTGAGAGAGAAAGACAGAGCACGAGCAGGGGAGGGGCAGAGAGAGAGGAAGACACAGAATCCGAAGCAGGCTCCAGGTTCTGATCTGTCAGCACAGAGCCCGACACAGGGGTCAAACTCATGAAATGCGAGTTCATGACCTGAGCCAAAGTCAGACGCTTAACCGACTGAGCCACCCAGTTGCCCCAGAAAGAGAGAATCTTAAGCAAGCTCCCGACTCAGTGCGGAGCCTGACACAGGACCCAATCCCACAACCCTGAGATCATGACTTGAGCCAAAATCAAGAGTTGGATGCTCAACTGACTGAGCCACCAGACAGCCCAGTAATTTCACATACTTTTTTAAGATTTTTGTCAAATTGGGGAAAACAAAATTTGGAAGATTTTCTTTCATAGTTTAGTTTCTGGCTTGGATATATTTCAGAACGTAATTCGCCTCTGCCACTCACATACATGAGGTCCCACACTGTAGGACTTCTCATATCATGGCTCAGACTCTGGCCCTACCTCTTGATGTCACATATCCAGGTGAGTCAGCATCGTGAACAAGAGAGTATTTCTAGGAGCTGTTTTTCCACCTTGCAGTAAGTGGCTAGTGATGACCAAGCTATCCAGAAAAAAAAGTCTGCAAGCCACATATATTTATTCACTATATACATTCAACCCAAATGAATGGGTTGCTTAGTAGCTCCCCAAAATGCTCATGGCCCCTATACTCCATGGCCTCCCCGTGCAAGGGGAAATATGATAGAGGGAAGTGAAAGCGGAAACAGACAGCAGTCCTAATCAATTGCAGTTAATAGATCTTACTTTTGAAAACTTTACAAAATCGTACAATATAAGGAAAATTCCTGGGGTGTCTCCCAGGGCCTTGAAGAGTCCCATAAAGAGAGGACTCCTGAGGCTAAGCAAGTGCTGTTCATCCACCCCAAGCACCGCAGGCATGGCTCTCCCTAGCAACCTGGTGACTGATCGACTTCTCTCTCCTCTACAAACTGTACACAAGAGTAAGCAGTGACCACATCTTTCCTCTCCGCCTAACACAGGTGCTCACAAACAGGTGCTCACAAAGCTAAGTGAATGAGTAGATAGCAGCACTATGAGTTTAGCAGGAGAATTAGGAGAGTCCTATAACTCAGATAGAATTAGTTGCCATTTCCCAGGCTCAGTCAGCTAAGCGTCCGACTTCGGCTCAGGTCATGATCTCGCAGTCTGTGAGTTCAAGCCCCGCATCGGGCTCTGTGCTGACAGCTCAGAGCCTGGAGCCTGCTTTGGATGCTATGACTCCCTCTCTCTGCCCTTCCCTGCTTGCGCTCTCTCTCTCTCTCTCTCTCTCTCTCAAAAATAAATAAAACATAAAAAAATTTTTTTATAAAAAGAATTAGTTGTCATTTCCCAAAAACACCTTGCATCTTCCTCCTCCTGTGCATTTGCTCAGACTGTTTCCCTCTACTAGAAATGCTCTTCCCATACCCTCTGAATATCCAAATCCTGCCCACCCAAACCCTAGTTCTGTGGACACCTCTCACAGAATCTTTCTTGGTCCCCATGCCTTTCCTGGCAGTGATCTCTCCCTCCCTCCCTCCCTCCCTCCCTCGTTTATGATGCCTGCCACATCTGTCCATGGGGATCAGCACTGATGTGCACATCTTTGGCAGTGCTATCAGGCTACAAACCCCTGGAGGACAGGGTCCAGGTCTGACGCATCTCATCCTCCATACCTAAAGACAGGTACCTAGTAGACTCTGTAAAATAGCAATTGCAGGGGCGTCTGGGTGGCTCAGTCGGTTGGGCGTCCGGCTTTGGCTTAGGTCATGATCTCATGGTCTGTGGGTTCGAGCCCCACGTCAGGCTCTGTGCTGACAGCTTGGAGCCTGGAGCCTGCTTCAGATTCTGTGTCTCCCTCTCTCTCTCTGCCCTACCCCTACTCATGCTCTGTCTCTTTCTGTCTCAAAAATCAAAATAAACATTAAAATTTAAAAAATAAAATAAAATAAAATAAAATAAAATAAAATAAAATAGCGATTGCAGCCATGATTCACACAGTGCTTTCTAGACTTGATCCACCATTTTCCCGTCAGACAGGTGTTAGGGTTTTGCCCATTTTATAAATAAGAAAATGGGCCTAAAGGGGTTAAGTGACTTATCTCATTCCTAGAAACTATTAGAGGCACATTGAAAGGAGATTGTAGTGACTGCTCTTGTAAAACCAAAATACCAATATGGGCCTGGTGCTGGTGTCAATGGGGAAAGATTGGATATGTGAAGGCTAGAGTGGACACAGACAGGAGCTTGAAAATTGGACAGTATCTTCATCCTTTATTAAAAGGTTATTACTCCACCCACCTCAGGGGGAGACCTGTCTATTGCCAATCGGCCCCCAATTCCCCTCACCTTACTAGCCCTTGTCATGTTCCTCTCACTTCTTGGAGAGATATGGTCAGCATCAGTCCCCGCAGAAGTAGGGGAGGAGGAGACGATTCTGGTGACTTTATAGCAGGGCCAGAGTAAGACCTTAGAGAGGCCTGAGGTGATGTGAAATGAATGCTGCTCTCACCTCCATCTGTAATTCTAAATTAAAACACATACGGGGCACCTGGGTAGTTCCATCGGTTAAGCATCCAACTTCAACTCAGGTCATGATCTCACTGCTGGTGAGTTCGAGCCCTGTGTCAGACTCTGTGCTGACAGCTCGCAGCTCGGAACTTGGAACCTGCTTCGGATTCTGTCTCTGTCTCTCTGCCTCTCCCCTGCTTGTGCTCTGTCTCTCTCAAATATAAATAAAAAATAAACATTAAAAAAAAACACACATACATACGTATGTACACACACACATACACACACGCACACAGGGCCCTACAAATAAATGTGAGGCCCACAACATTCTGATGCACGCCATGAAGACTACTTTGATTTCTGGAATAGCAAATTACTTCCCAAAAAAGTGGAGATGTCACAAGTCTGCCAATGCTCTATAGACTCACTGGGTCTGCTTGACGTGTAATGCAGCATTGCTCTATAATAGAATGACCAGACGTCCCCATCCCCATTATGTCTGTTACCAAACCATGATGATGGTTGTTATTATTATCATAACCCCCTCTTATTCTCAAAAGTGTCTTGATTTGAATGATGAAAGTACTTCCCTCTGTGAAGTTCCAGAGGAAGAGTGTGCTTGCCTCCTGGTCACTAAGGAGCCTGAGGTGGGGACAAGAGAGACTCGGCACCCACAGCCTCAGCCATCTGGAGAAAGATGCATAATGACAGTGCAGTGAGCCACAATTTAAGGAGGAAAGACGCAAATTCTCATGTGTGTTTTTTGTGGGGAAACAGGAGTTACTGTAAAGGTTGATTTGCAATTTTTGAATCTTCATCTGGCTGACATACACTAGTGACGGAGGTGGGGTCTGGAACCATGGCTGGCTGACCCTAAAAACTTAGCAAATGAAGGAATGGATCCATCTCACGCAAGACAAATGATGGGATCTGAAGGATGCACATTTCTGGAATGCAGAGACAAGAGAAGGGGTAGGCTGAAATGATAAGATTTGAGGGGCAGGGGGGAAAGTGAGCTGTGTCTGAAGGACTCCTAAGACTGGAATTTCTAAAAGGGAGGGGCATCTTCACTCTATCCATCACCCCCACTCCTGGTGTGACAGAGCGTGGGTCAGCCCAAGGTATAGTCCTCACTGGCAGGCCTGTGTCAGCAGGACGTCTGACCACACCCACCAACAGCCCATCTGAGCCCTACTTGAACACTCAAGCGCCCTTCTGGTGTGAGCACACAAATTGTGCTATAAAGGTTTCACCAATGAACAGTTCGGGCCAAAATGTTCAGAAACAGAATGTTCTAGTACACCCAAGGGGACCATTCCTCACAGAGCCCCATTTAACTTTTTCCAGGGGTATCTGCTCACAGCACCTTGCTCCCCTGAAGCTGGGATGCATTTGGGGCTGGCTTCACATGATTTTTGAAATTCTTCTTTAAGATAGAGTTTCTTGCCAGGCTGACGTGCATTGCTTACAGGCTGAGCTCAGCACCCTGGCTATGCCCCAGAAGGAGGTTAAAATGGGACCAAGGGCAAGCCGGGCTTACTGTCATTCACAGGCATGGGCCCCAGGGCTCACACTACCAGCACAGCCGGGCAGAGTTCCAGGGAGGCAGCTGGTGGGGGGAAGGAAGTTCCACCAACTGGAAGCACAACAACAAAAAAATTACATCTCCAATTTATATATTCAGGCCATAAATTGCCCCCTGGCATCAAGAGAAAGTGGTAGGCCCCTTTCCCTGCTCCCAAGTACACCCTTGCAGTCTCCATTTGTGACTCCTTGTCCGAAGCCCTTCAGAAGTTACCTTAACACAATGATTCTTGGACTTTCTTGCTCTCTGGGCCCCTTTTGGCAATCTGGCGAAGCCCCGTCTCACCATAGACACATAAATAAGACACAGGAATGCAAAGAAAACCAATTATGTTGAAATAGTTATTATAGTGCTGAAAACAAACAAATTTATGATGGAGTAAAAAATGTTCTTCTTTATTAACATATTAAATAAACGAGCTCCAGCAGCAAGTCAAATAAATAACTACTATAATTCTGAAGTAGTGACAAGTGGTTCACGGTATCTGCAAAAAAATGTAATATGATATCACAAATCTGATTTCTATTGGTGACAAATCCTGCTAATTCTCCTATGGTTTGCTGCCCACATTCCTACTGAAGGAAGTGCTAACTTTCAGCCAAAGGTTAGTTTAAAAAAATTTAAAAAGTGACTCTTCCCATCCAAGTTCACAGACACCCCCTTAACCTCAGAATAAGAACTCTGCTACACAATATTATAAAGATGTACTTCAGGACGTTAGGCTCTCTAGACATTTTTCTGTATCAATTTAAATGCACACGGACTATGCCATCATGCTTTATAACTATTTTGCATAACTACTTGCAGCAACTTTTTATTAGCTAATTTCTTTACTAAAAAATAACATATAAACATTTAAATTAGAAAGAAGAAAAAAAAAAAGCAATGAACAAAACTCTTCTGCCCTCGCCAGACCCAGGTGTGACTTTATCCTGGACCCTCAGTCGTTTTCCCAAAAGCAAACACTATTACCCCAGGTTGTGTGTGCTTCCAGAAATACTCTATTTATTTATAAGCAGACATTTGTGTCCGTGTGTGTGTGCATAAATTTGAGTGTATGTGTGTGTGGGATATGTGTTTCTACCCGGTTTACTTTTACAAATGATATCATTTTGTAAAAATTCTCAGATAAGGAAGGTTATGATCTGTACTCAACAGGGTGTCCTGGGCATGTCAGTGTTTTTAGAGTTACTGCTTTCCTTTCATGGCTGCATAGTAACCCATTTAAGGGCACATCCTATTTTACTTACCAGTTCCCCCAGTGATTGACATTTAGGTTATTTTTGGCCTTTTACTACGACAAACACTGTTGCAATGAATATTTTTGCATAAATGTCTGTGCCCACATATTTGGGATAAATTCATAGAAATGGAATCATTGGGGCAAGGAATGTGTGGTATTTTAGGTTTAGCCTGATTATGTTCAATTTTACACAAATAAGGAATTTTAAATATAATAAAATGTACAGAGTTATTAAAACAAATAGGTTAGATCTATGTCTACGAATCTATTATTTAGGAGAGTTATTCATGGCATTTAAATTAAAAAAACTAACTCATAGAATTAACTTGTAATCCCATTTTTAAAAGCCACTAATCTAGTCACCTCCAGGGGTAGAATGAAGGGAGGAAGAGTGGATTATTAATTCTTTTATATACCTCTGTATTATTTCACATGTTACAATGAGGAAATATTCTATTTGTGATTAAGAAAGTGTGATAGAATAGAAATTGAGTTTCAAGAGTTACCATGGGGCTATTTAATTTTTTATGATTTTAAGAGAAAAAGTATCAATGTCCAAAAGGAAAATGTTCTTTGTCATTTTTAATCTAATTTTAGTTTACATATACTTACTATATTTTTTCTTGATAAACATATGTATCCATCCTATTATGTGATCACAGCTCTAGAACACTTAAAAATTACTTGTCCCCTTTCTCTGTTGGATACAGACATGCCTAGTTCCACAGTTCAAAAACATGTTGTCAAGTTGCTTGTTGATTTTTGGTTTTGTATTTTTTTCAAAGTGAGAATGTATCACTCTTCATAGCAAAAAATAATTTAGACACAACAGCAAGATATAAAAAAGAAAGGAAAAGTCGCCCATAATCCTTCTCTCTATATCATGTTTTAATATTTTTCCTATAAAACTTTCCAGAATTTTCCGTATGAGTGTGTGTGTGTGTGTGTGTGTGTGTGTGTGTACACACAGATTTGATCACCTAGTATTTTATTTTTTTATTTTTTTAATTTTTTTTTTCAACGTTTATTTATTTTTGGGACAGAGAGAGACAGAGCATGAACGGGGAAGGGGCAGAGAGAGAGGGAGACACAGAATCGGAAACAGGCTCCAGGCTCTGAGCCATCAGCCCAGAACCAGACGCGGGGCTCGAACTCACGGACCGCGAGATCGTGACCTGGCTGAAGTCGGACGCTTAACGGACTGTGCCACCCAGGCGCCCCGATCACCTAGTATTTTAATCACTAAGCATCAAGTGTTGACTTCTTTCCATTTCAATAAATCTGAATCTTTTCATTTTTTTAATTTATTTGTCACATTTTTTTTAAGCTGCGTTTCATTTCATAATGGTCGGTACCATCATGTACTTAATCAATCCACTTATGACAACTCATTTATGTAAGTAGGTGAGACATGCACAAGGTATCACATTCAGAAGGTGTGGAGTGAAAAGTATGTCCCTCTCACCTCTCTGGCCCACAACCATCCACTACCCATCCCTGGAGGCAGCTATTGTCAATTTCCTGCATAGCAAAATATATTTGTATGTTCTTTTTAATGGAAATCACATACTAAAAACATTATTTGGCACTTTCATTTTTTTCACTAAATAATGTACCTTAGAGATCTTCCCACTTCAATATAAATACAATAACCTCATTCTTTTTAATAACTGCATAGTATTCCATTGTACTTTTTTTTCTTCTAGTAAGTAGTCCTCTACCGAAGGACATGTAGGTTGTTTCAAAATTTTTGATATCACAAACAATGCTATAGTAAATATTCTTGTACACACTTCATCATTTTCTATATCATCTGTAAGATAAACTCCTGGAAGTGGACTATTTGGAGTAAATTTTCAAATTTTTATAAATATTGCCGAGCCATCCTCCGTAGAGCTTGTACCAATTTGCATTTCCATAACTGATATTTGAGAGTGCCCACATATTTGCCAATAGTGTGTTATCAAACTTTCTGATCTTTGCCACCTGGATAGGGGACACTGGGGGAATGAGGCTAAGCAACTTTTTGTGTGTGTAGAATAACCCATCTTCTCTTGATGTACATTTGTTTAGAGTTTTCAGCCATAACAAATATGCTATCCACATTTTTCCTTTAAGATCTTTTTGCACCTGCCTTAAGGATTTCCTTATAATAAAGCCCACTTTCAATGGCTAGATCAAAAGGTAAATTCAGATGAAAGGCCTCAGTCATGTATTACCCTCTAGGAAGGGTGTGGCAATTTGCACTCCCACTAAGTGTGTTTCAGCACAGCTGAAGAAACTGCTTTTTATACTGATAAGTTCTCATTGCCAGTGGAGAAGTTTCAGGCATCTGCATGACAAATCAGCTTCCGCTCAGAGGTGATAAAATGGCTTAAAAGCTTCAAATCCTTCCAATGAATTTGGTGTCAGCTTCCCAAGTTCAGGGCTAGCAAGCTGCCCTCTTGGAATGCAACACCCCATCCATCAGTGGAGCCAGAACAGGCAGTGGCCTTGGAATGTGTGTATTTTACCCAGAATCTGAGAACAAAAAGCAGTCACCCACAGTGTGTAAACGGATTTGATCTTTCACAAGGTTGCCAGGCCCACCACTATCCACATCAGTGGTCCGAGGCTCTGGGGCTCCTGATTTAAATCCATAACAATATAAAAGAAAACATTGCCCCCCCCCCCCCCCACCACCTGGTTCCAGGAAAACACTAGAGTTTGAGGTCATTGGAGGATGAGTTAATAAGGAAGGATTCCTCTGGGCACCCAAACTTGCCCCACTCCACCATGGGGGCGTGTGCAAGTCCAGAGAATGCAGTAGACAGTCTACATTTAGACCAGAGTATGGCAAATGCGCCACATTTTAGTTGCAAAATTCAAATTGGCTCTGGAAGATGCCAGCCTCACAAATTGGAAATTGAATTGAGCGCTGCTCAAGAAGTAAGGAGATGGCCTGTGGAGCAGATTCTGCCGGGAAGGGAGGCTTTTTGCAAGGCAGTCAATGGGCCCTGGTCAGCCAGGGGTGAAATTTAGTGCTGACCTTGAACTGCTGATCTGGAAGGAGAGGCAGGGTTATTTTCAGACTGTACTAAATCTAGAGGTGTTGGAACCAGCATCTAGGACAGGGCAGGGATGGGGCGAACTTTGACCTACTGCCACAGGGCCAGAGATCAAGGAAAGGTGAAGCCAGGTGTCTGGGACCAACCAGTGATTCTCAGAAAGTGCAGAGGCCTGGCACCTTCCCTTCTCTGGGACAGCCTTGTAGCCCTTCGTGACTCCGTTTGAGTGGCAGCTTGTAGTGCTAGAAAGAACAGAGACATTGAAATCAAACAAATACAGGTCTGGAGTCCTGGCTCCACAGCTCATTTCTCCAAGCCTCAATGAATTCATCTGTAAAATGTGACTGAAATCATCTGCTCATAGGATTGTGAGTGAGGAATAAATAAGAAAGGATGAAAGGACTCAGCTAAGTGCCAAACACTGGTAAATATTTCATAAACATCAGCTACTAATGTATGTGAAGCCTCTAATACACTCTCCACTTTGGAGGAGATATTTAATAAGTTCCTGTTGTTCTTATCATGATTATGACTAATTCTACGAAGGAGCTAGTATGCCTTAAGAGAAAACAAAAACAGGATCGGTTCCTTCACGTTAAAAGGTTGGGTGATCCCTCTGTTAAGAGGAAAGGAGTAAAAAACTAAGTAAATAGAGTGCCAAGTGTGATGGTCACGTGGTCAGAAAATATTAGAAGACATTTACATTTCTACTCATGTTTCACTGTTTTTAAAATTGTTTTGATATTTAATTATGAGATATCTCCATCATTCCGAAAAGTACAAAAAATAATCTTTTGTACTCCTCCACCCAGATTTAACAAAAGTTAACATGTTGCTGAATTTGCTACATATCTTTTTTTTCTTCTTTTAAGAAATAAAATATTACAAATACATCGAAAAGCCCCACTTCGGGGCGCCTGGGTGGCGCAGTCGGTTAAGCGTCCGACTTCAACCAGGTAACGATCTCGCGGTCCGTGAGTTCGAGCCCCGCGTCAGGCTCTGGGCTGATGGCTCAGAGCCTGGAGCCTGTTTCCGATTCTGTGTCTCCCTCTCTCTCTGCCCCTCCCCCGTTCATGCTCTGTCTCTCTCTGTCCCAAAAATAAATAAACGTTGAAAAAAAAATTTTTTTTAAAAAAATAAAAGCCCCACTTCTTGTGGCGCCTGGGAGGCTCAGTTGGTTAAGCATCCGACTTCGGTTCAGTTCATGATCTCGCGGTTCTTGAGTTCGAGCCCTGAGTCAGGCTCTGTGCTGACAACTCAGAGCGTGGAACCTGCTTCAGATTCTGTGTTTTCCCTCTCTCTCTGCCCCTCCCTGCTTACTCTCTGTCTCTCTCTTTCTCAAAAATAAATAAACATTAAAATTAAAAGCCCCACTCCTCTTCATGTTCACCTCTCTCCTTCTCAGAGATCTTCCAGGATACATGTATAGGATTAAATAGACTCTCTCCCTTACACTTTTTTAAATGTATACTCTCAGAAGCAAGAAAAGTTTTCAGACTGGGGCTCTGGATTATGTCACTCCTGATTTCAAATTCTGTTCCTGCTCCTTTACTAGCTGTGTGGTCTTTGGCAAATTGCTCGACCTCTCTGCTCCTCCTTTCCACTCTAAAATGGGACAAATAACAGGTCCTTTGCTGGGTCCTTGTGAGGATGAAATAAGATTATTCATTTAAAGCAATTGTTCTTGGGGCGCCTGGGTGGCTCAGTCAGTTAAGTGTCCGACTTCGGCTCAGGTCACGATCTCACGGTTCATGGATTTAAGCCCCGCATCGGGCTCTGTGCTGACAGCTCGGAGCCTAGAGCCTGCTTCGGATTCTGTGTCTACCTCTCTCTGCCCCTCCCCCACTCGCACTCTGTCTCCCTCTGTCTCAAAAATAAAAATAAACATTAAAAAAAAAAAAAAAAACTTAAAGCAATTGTTCTTTACCAAGGATGATTCCCCTCACCACCACCTCCCCCCCTCCCATGGGACTATTTGGCAACGTCAGAAGACATTTTTGACTGTCACAACTGGAGTGTGCTACTGGCATCTAGTGGGAGAGGCCAGGGATACAGCTAAACACCCTATAATGCGCAGGACAGAGAACTCTCTGGCCCAGGATGTCAATACTGCCAAAGTGGAGAAACCCTAATGTAAAGCATGCTGTCACTATTTTATATGGGCTCAAAAAACATTTGTTAACAAGCACAACAAATCGTAATTTTTTATTTATAAGACATTAGGCCAGGAAAAAAAAAAGACATTATGCTGGACACTTTCACATACCTTGTCTCACTGGTATAGTGGGTTGCCCCTTCTTGGTGAAAAGAATGATAGAAGACAAGCGCAATTGTTCCTGCATGTCTGAGAACATCTATCCTATTAAGCCAGTGATAAGCTCCTTAAAAAATGTAAATTTTCAGGCTAATAGATTAGAAGTTGTTACTTAGAGCCTAACCCCTCCTTGCTCTCTGTGAAGAACAAATTGTATCAGCACATTCAGCCACAAAATTGGTTCATTTAAACCACAAATATCCCTTCAACCTAAGCAGGCCCAGAGATTGGCATGGCAAACAATAAATAAGGCATCATAATTAAGCAAACATTTTTGGCCCCTATTTACAAGGACTGGTTCCCAAAGGCTCAAAAAACCACAGAAGCAGAGTGAAAAATGGGCAAGAGCTCTGCTTCTCTGCTTCACCTCAGACTCTGGAGGACTCAGAGTATTATGCCTGTAGCCATCCCAGGGATCGGGGCAACTGTCTGTGTTGGTCAGAGAGCACCAGTTATAAGTGACCTTATCCAGTGGGTTTCCAAATGTGGCCCCCAGCCAGCAGCACCAGCATTGTCCAGGAACTTGTTAGAGATGACATTTCTTGGACCCCACCCCACACCTACTAAATCAGAGACTAGGGTCGCAGCCCAGGTAGGTGAGATGGGGGTCTCCCGAGCCCTGTGGATGATTCTGGTTCATACTCAGGTTTAAGAACCACAAACCTCGTAAGACTGGATGCCCCCCTTCCCTGTGGATCCATTTCCTTTTGTCTGCGGCCCTCCCACTGTATTCACACAGCTCATCAGTTCAAGGAGTGGAGGAGCTGCTACTTACTGGCACTTTCCTTGGGCTGGACGCTTGACACACAGCCTGTAACTTTCGCAACAAGAATATGAGGAAGATACCGGTATCCCTTTTTCCAGATGAGAAAATCACAGCCAAGAGAGTGTAAACAGCTTGCCCAGGTTCATACCTAGAGAAAAGGGCTGGAACCGGACTCTGTGTGTCTGCCTGATGCCAGTCCCATGCTCTTAATGATGCCAGCACACTGCCCACTGATGTCGAAGAGAGACAGAACACAAACACATCAGCCCCACCAGGGCCAAACGTTGAGCCCTGCCAAGTTTTTTTTAGTGCCCCTCAGTCACCTGTCCGGCGGTTTACCTGTTCACAGGTGATACGTGCACCACCTTCCCACCCTCTCCACCCTCCCTCTACCCAACTTAATTTAATCCCCAGTGTCCTGATACTGCGCCCTAGTGGCCAAGACTCCCCACACTGCAACTGTCTCCTAGCCTTTGCCTGACGTCCTAAGACTTCAAATCCCCACTCTCCCTCTTACTAGCTGTGTAACGTTGACACTGACTGAACCTCTCTGTGCTCCTCTTTCTCATCTGTAAATCAGTGATAATAATGCATTAATATCAAGGTTGTTAAAAGGGTTAAAGGGGATAACAAATGTGGAAATATCTAGCCTAGTGCCTGGTGCATGGTAGAAACTAATTAATTCTTGGTTTTCTCCCCCTCCTGCTCTACGGACCAACAACTATCAAGACTGCTCACTCCCAGGATTGATTTTCTTGAGTCCCATTTATTGGCCAATTAGCTAATATTATGAGCTAATCTTCACTAAGATGTTAATTCATAATAATAATGGTTTTCTGTGTTTGTCTCCACAATACCATTGGCATCTCAACCAGGGGCCCTTAGTCTTTGAAATTGTGCAGTTTGGAAGTGATTAATAGTGGAAATATTAGGGAATATGGAAGCCCAGCGGGGAGCCTTTTCCCATCCTTCATATCACTCCCATACAACTCCAGTGAGCAGGAAATCCCAGAGAAATGGGAAATTTGATATCAGAAGGGAAATATGCCTTCGAGTTTACACCTGGCTTTGAAGAAAAAAAAAATCAACCACAGGCATCTGAATATCAGGATAGGTGGGAACCATGTAAAAAAGAAATGAAATCAAAGACTAATGGGTCATTTGCCAACATTTAATACAATTGCTTGGGATCTGGGTAGTTGAATGTAATAAAGCTTCATTAAAAAGTAGTTATAACAACTAATAAGACCCTAATTAAATTAGCTTTAACTGGGCAAGCTGCTTGTGAGGTCCTAATTAGGTTATTTGCTTCCATTGGCCTAGCCTGCAAACAAAAGAAGGTTCTGTTATATCTTTAGTGATGCCTAGAAAGCCAGATCTCTGGCCTCATTCAGGAAATGGTAAGAGGCTCTAAAATCTGGGGGCAGCCAGTCTCTGACTATCAGTTCTCCAAAAATCATGGTGTGTGGCCACAGTGAAATAAATCCCTTAATAGGTCCCACTGCTTTTAGGAGCCAGACAATTTTAAAGATGGAAAGGGCATTTAAACACAGAAATTCCAACAATTTCATTTTACAGAAGAGGAAACTGGGAAGTGATTTGTTCAAGGTTCCCCAGCAAAGAACAATGTCCTGTGTGCCCCCCACCCCAGTCCTCTTCCACCATGGTCTGGAATAGACACAGAACTTGGGCTGCTGGTACAGATTTTCATTGGGGAAAGAAGAGGGAAACAAAAGTGCTGGATTCTCAGAGGCTGCTGTCACTAAAGCGGGGTGTGTGTGTGTGTGTGTGTGTGTGTTGAGAGGGGTTCAATCCCAGGTCAACTGCTGACATGCTTATAGTGTGGGTGGCGCTCTCTCCCAAACTGTCTTTGCGTTGCAGCCCCAATGCTCTCCCTAAAATGCACACTCAGTCATGCCAGGATGCTGCTGAGCTACCCGCAAGGTAACTTCGACAGAAAAGTCTGTCCACAATTGGGCTCCAACCTACCTCATTTCTCAAGACTGAGCTTTGTGCTCAACAAACCAGAATTCCAGCTCTGTGCCTCACTAGCAAATTACCTGGTCTCTCCACTTTCTGCCTATAAAATGGGAATGCCATTTTACTTACCTCGTGAGGTGAATAGGAGAATTAAATGACACTAAAGCAGATAAACCACACGTGACTCATGCTACTACCCCTCCAACCACACAGGAGCAGTCCCCTTTCCCTGAACACGCCTAGCTTACTTTATACCTTCGCACATGCTGTTCCCTCGGCCTGCAACACCCCTCACCCTCTTCTCTGTGTCATAAATTCTTCCAATTCAACTGTCCGGCTCAAACGTCACTTCCCCTTTGCAGACTTCCACTGCTTCCAGGCAGAGGCTACTCCTTTCCTGGGCTCTCTCTGCCCTCACTCCCCCCCTCGGAACCTGGTCAAGCTGGGCTGGAATAGGTGTTTGATGTCCCAGGAGACTTTGACTCACCAAGCACGTGCCTGGCACACAGTCAGAACTCAGTAAGTGAACTCAGGAACTGTGAGGAGGAATGTTGGTTCCAGTATCACTTCTGCTTTTGTCCTCAAAATTGAAATAAAAACAACCTCTGTATATAGACACACACACACACACACACACACACACACACACACACACACCAAGACCAAGATAGTAATGGTAGTTGCTTGTGGTCATTTTCATTTTCTCCTCATGCTTCTCTACGGTGATATATATTCCTCTTGTAGTAAGAAACAAAGCAATAAAGCCAGTTCTTTAAACTGAGTGAGCCGAAAGCATAAAGGAGGTACGTGAAGTGCCAATTTCCCAAACATGTCCCTGAAAAAGTTGGGAGTTACCTGAATTTCAATGTGGTGCGGTTCTAATTTAAGGGATCATAGTCTCCGATTTTATCCTTCGTAATTCTGTGACAGGAACTAGTTTGCTGACCAGAAGGCACATCACTTTCCACATATCTTTAACACAACTATTTTGGGAACTATGAGCTTTTCCAGACAGAAATGGATAAGTACTCTGGTGACCAACACAGGAGCCACTGGCCACCTGGGGCAAATCAAATTTAAATTTGTTAAAATTAAATAAAACTACAAATTCGGTTCCTTGAGCACATCCATAGCCACATGTGTCTGCTGGTTGCTGCATTGGACAGCGCAGATTTGGAACATTTTCATCATTACAGAAACTTCTACTAGACAGCACTGAGTTAGTATGTTTCTCAGCTTGCTGCACACATGGCCGATGAAGTCTCAAGTTAATCAACACATCCATTTGTCCCATGTACATATTCTTTCCTGTTTAAATGTATATATCTGTGGCAAGGTAAAATGATGCAGCAACTTTGGGAAACAGTTTGGCAGGTCCTTACCAAGTGAAGCATAGAGCTGCCTTATGACCTGGCAATCCCACTCCTGGTATATATACCGAAGAGAATAGAAAACATATGCTCAGGGCCCCTGGGTGGCTCAGTCCATTAAGCATCCAACTTGGACTTAGGTCATGATCTAACAGTCCGTGAGTTCGAGCCCTGCATTGGCCTCTGCTCTCAGCACAAAGTCCACTTAAGATCCTCTGTCCCCCTCTCTCTCTGCCCCTCCCCTGCTTGCGCACCTGTGTGTGAGCGCCCCCGCGCACTGTCGCTCACAAATAAACATTAAAAAAACTAAAAAAGAAAACATATGCTCATCCAGAAATCTGTACAGAAATGTTTACGGAAACATTGTTCGTAATAGCCCAAAAGTGGAAAGAAACCGAATGTCTGTCAACTGAAAAATGGATAAACAAATTTCATACATACATACATACATACAATGGAATATTATTCATCACAAAAAAAAAAAAGGAAAGAAGTACTGACTCATGCTACCACATGGATGAACCTTGAAAAGGATATGTGAAGGAAAGAAGCCAAACAAAAAGGTCATGTATTGTATGATTCCATTATATGAAATGTCAGGAACAGACAAATCCACAGAGAGAGAAAAGTAAATTAGTGGTTGCTGGAAGCTGAGGAGAGGAGGCATGGTAGTGATTGCTAGTGGGTACTGGGTTTCTTTTGAGAGTGATTAGAATGTTCTGGAATCAGATAGTGGTGATGGTTGTACACTAAAAACCACTAATTGTACACGTTAAAATGGTGAATTTTATGGTACGTGATATGTCTCAATAAAATTGTTATTTAAAAAAAATACTCTAGGGGCGCCTCTGTGGCTCAGTCAGTTAAGCGTCCAACTTCGGCTTAGGTCATGATCTCGTGGTTCGTGAGTTCAAGCCCCGCATCAGGCTTTCCGCTATCAGTGCAGAGCCTGCTTTGGATCATCTGTCTCCTTCTCTCTCACTGCCCCTCTCCCACTTGTGCAGGTGCTGTCTCTCTCTCTCTCTCTCAAAAATAAATAAAGATTTTTTAAAAATCCCAGATGTTATGTCATAAAAAAAAAATACTCTACTAATTGGAAAACAACCTAAATGTCCATGTATAGACAAGTGAGGAAATTAGCCCGTACATATCTGTACAGTGGACTTAAAATTTTTTTTTTTTTTTCAACGTTTATTTATTTTTGGGACAGAGAGAGACAGAGCATGAATGGGGGAGGGGTAGAGAGAGAGGGAGACATAGAATCGGAAACAGGCTCCAGGCTCTGAGCCATCAGCCCAGAGCCTGACGCGGGGCTCGAACTCACAGACCGCGAGATCGTGACCTGGCTGAAGCCGGACGCTTAACCGACTGCGCCACCCAGGCGCCCCTGTACAGTGGACTTAGATGCAGCAGTTAGAAAGAATGAATTAAATGTGTATACTAATTAAGAACTATCTTCCAAATGAATTGCTCAGAAAAGGGGAAGTGACTTTCAGAGTGTTGCATATAGTATGGAATGTTACCAAAAAATACAAAAATTCCAAGTATTCTATTTTCTGTGAGTATATATGTATGAAAATATATAGACAAAAAACCTGGAAGGTTATGCACCAAAAAGAGAACAATAGCTTCCTCCAAGGGAAGAGCTTGGAATTAGGGGTGGTGGTCAAAATGTATGTTTTTCATTTTTACAAAGAAAAAGCATTCATTTACTATGTGTGTAACTAACAATTTTAAAGCTCTATTGAAACTAAAGTATAAATTAGATCATCTCTGTGGGGGATAAAGAGAAATATAATAAAGGACAAGTTTCAAAGAAATAAGAAACTACCTAAGTATAATCAAACTCTTTGTTAATCGAGGTTTCATATTCTCCCAGGGGAAAACAAACGACTTTTAAACTTTGCCCAGCCCTGAAAAAACTCACACGGGGCTATTTCCTCTGGTTTCCCTGCTGCAAGAGCTCCAGATCTAAAGTCCCTAACTCCCTAGCTCCAACCTGATTAAAAGTTGTTAGTTGGATGACTTCGTCTCTGTCACCTGTTATCATCTCTCACTAACCAGATCTATCTAAGTAATGCCTGGAAATCCTTTCATGCTTCCTGTAGCCTGGGTCTCTGCAGAAATGACTGAGGATGCTGCATGTGACCTACTTAGGGGGATTTTTTTTTTCCCAGGGGTTAGGGAAAAGAAGAAATTTCCTTTTCATTTCATTTTCCCCATTTTTTTCAATCTCTTCTTCCCTAGATCATAAGAAAAAATAAAACAAAATGAAAAAGAACCCAATAGAATACTTTCTCATTTTGCAGCTAAAATTCTGTGGTGGTTTTTCTTCTAATCAGTATATTATTACCTGGGTGGCTGACCTCCTACCACAACTGGCTCTCATTTTCATTCATTCTTTCTCTCTGACCCTTGCACCCCAATTTTATTTTTCTGGGTTCTCTCTTCCTTGCACACTGGTAGCTTTTATCATTCGGTGAGGTTCTTCACCCAAGATTTGCCCATGTATTTACATCAACATCTTCTAGAGACCACTTTAATTTACCTTGGTGAACTTCATAAAGCACACAGGGCCTGTTCCCTCTCAACATTTCGAACAGGGTTTTGGTGGTGGTGGTTTGTTTGTTTGTTGTGACAATACACTTCTAAAGACACCAGTTTCCTTGAGATGCCCCACTTTTTCCAGGGGAGGGCACTGGCAATCTGCTTTCTCTCTAGCCACCATGTCCTGGCCTGAGTGTCATGCCCGTGTTTTCATTTCTTACATATCTGGCCATAGGCAGGGTCCCGCAGGCTGCTCATTCTTTCAGACACAAATTCCATCTGCCCTGTCTCTTGAAGGATGATCAAAGTAGCACAAGGGCTCTATTAATCAGTCCATAATTGTACAACACACAGAGAATCACTCACGGCCAAAGAAACATCAGAATAATGTTGGGAAAGCTGGTCTATCAACATACCATATTACAATTTTGCCAGTGCCCCAATAAAAGATGATTGTTTGCTCACGATAAATAAATCAGAGGCCTCTAGTGAGTATAAGATTCACAAAGCTTTGCAATTAGCACCCAGGGAGCACAGCCACCATTTGTATGACATGCCAAGCACTGTGCTACATGTTTCCCATACATTGTCTCCTATAATCTTTACAACAACCCCAGGAATGGGAGGAGAGGCTTATTAGTAACCTAATTTTACAGATGTGGAGATTGAAGTTCAGAGATTGAGAGGTTTATAAAGATCACACAGCCAGATTCTATCAAATACCTACTCTGTGTCAGGCACTTTTAAGCATTGTAGATATAAATTTTTTTTAATGTTTATTTATTTTTTGAGAGAGAGGGAGACAGAGCATGAGCAGGGGAGCAACAGAGAGAGGGAGACACAGAATCCAAAGCAAGCCCCAGGCTCCAAACTCTCAGCACAGAGCCCAATGTGGGACTCAAACTCACTAACCACGAGATCATGACCTGAGCCCAGTCAGACGTTAAGCAATGTAGCTGTAAAAGTGAACCAGACAAGAAGGTCCCCACCTTCATGAAGCTCCAAAGTACACACTTCAGGGGTGTACGTGGGCAAATAGAACATATATAAATGAACCATATGATATCGAGTCATTGTAAGTACCACGGAATAAAATGAGGGGGTGTGCTAGAGAGGGACAGGGCAGTGACGATCACAAGAAAGCCTGAGAACATTGAGAGGGAGGGCTGCTGAAGGCCGTGGACGGAAAGCTGAGTGACGACAAGGAGCCAGCCCCGCAGGGACCCGGGGCGGGGGGGGGGGGGGGGGGCGCGTTTCAGGCAGAAGGGACAAGAGATGCAGAGGACCTGATGTAAAAATGTGCTTAGCATGGCTGAGCAGAAACAATAGAAGCCAGAATGCTGGGATGAAGAGAGAGAAGAGGAGAGAGGTGACAGGTGACACCTGAAAGAAAGATAGCACGGACATTTCACAAGGCCCTGTAGGTCATGATAAAGAGCTCAGAGTTCTCACTATGTGCAAAAGAAAGTCACGGAAGGGTTTTGGAAAGGGAAATAATATAATCAGGTTTATGTTTTTTAAAGATTTCTGTGGATAAACAGAAAATGCATTGTAGAGGCTCAAGAATGGCTGTGGGGAGCACATGGGGAGGCTGTCGCAGCGGTCAAGGAGAGAGAGGTGAAAGCCGCTTGGGACTGTGCTCTGTTCTTACGTGTAAAAACCTAGACTATCTAGAAACAAGTGTCATCCAGAATTTCTAGACAATTCTCCATCATCCGCAATACATTGACTTGAGACATCTTTAGGCCTCGTGTGCCAAGGGCGTGCCACTTACTTTTCTTTTAATTTTTGTAGCCAAGTGTGATGTGACGTGCACACGGTAAAGACCGGTCAAAAGGGCAACACCCTATCTGCTTTCACAAAGTGACCGCATGCCTGTAAGCAGCACCCAAGACAAGAAAGAAAAGATAATTCACACCCGGAAGCTCCCCGCAAGCCCCCTTCCAGTCAGTCGCTGCCAATCCAAGTGTGTTTTGCCAGAATGACATTTTATACATCAATTTTCTCAGCCTTGCTTAACCAACGACCCCTTTTTCTAAACTGAAAGTCGCATGCCCTCTACAGCTGGAAATTCATATACCATCAGCCAAGATTTGCACCTTGTATTTTGTGTTGTGTGTTATGAAAACAACAGGGTTTCACACACAAAACATTATAGTGTAATATTGAATATGCTTTTTTCGAATTTGATGTAAATTCCCAATCCCACATTCTGTTAATCCTCCTCTTAAGAATCACATAGTTCAAATTCTGGAAAGACTGCAAGTTGCCTTGGGTCGCCTAGGTGGCTCAGTCGGTTAAGCATCGACTTCGGCTCAGGTCATGATCTCATGGTTCATGGGTTTGAGCCCCGCATCGGGCTCTGTGCTGTCAGCTCGGAGCCTGGAGCCTGCTTCGGATTCTGTGTCTCCCTCTCTCTCGGCTTCCCCCCGCCCCCCACACTCTGTCTCTCTCTGTCTCAAAAATAAATAAAAAACATTAATTAAAAAAAATTTTTTTAAAGGACTGCAAGTTGCCTTGTCAAAAAGAACAGTCTGGACATCCAGGAGCACAGACAGTAGACCTAGGATATAGAATGAAGACATGATTTCAGGGCTGTGTTCAGGGGATGAGACACCGACAGAGAACTAATATTTACTGATTTTACTCATTTTGTCTCTGGCACTGAGCGAGGTATTTCAATGTGTTATCTTATTTAACTTTCGCACCCCTTTGAGGACGGGATCATTGTCTCCATTGTATGAATAAGAAAATCAAGGCTTAGAAAAGTAAAACAATTGGCCCAAGTTCTCAGGGCTTGTAAGTGACAAGAGCTGGGCTTGGAACCAGTTCCTTCTGTTCCTGTATTCCACACTCATTTTACTCAACCCCGGCAGCTTCTCTCTTGCTTTTCTGCCTTTGATCTGTACGAAATAAATTGAAAATGCTGGTCTCAACACTCGGTTGCTGCAATAAGCCTCATTTCTTCTAATGATTTCCTTTTTCCATTCCTTTTTAATACATTGACTCTCAAATTAACAGTGAAGCTATTCGTAAATGAAATGGGAACCCTGGCTATTACTTTGCTTCTTTCCAGAAAGCAAGGGCTCTTTAAGCCTGATCAAGTTTAATGCTTGCTGTAAATCCAGGAAAGAAATGAATGAGCATAATGTAAATCGCCCAGCCCAGAGTCTGCCCACGCAAAGGACATGGGAGCCACACAGCGTCACCATATCATCCATTATTGAATAAGGGAGCCAACAATTAACAAAGCGATCTAGATTAACCATGTTAACATCTCTGGGAGAGCGATTCATGTTCTCTGGCTTTCTGGAAGCTCTCCCAAGCTCAAGCTGTCCCTGAGTTCTTAGGCTTTGCGTCATGAAGGGAATTGATCTGATCAATTTACATTGCTGCTGCCTAATTAGTAAGCATGGCCACACTTGCCCATCAGTTTCACAGAGATTAAACTTGGGACCCTGACTGCAGACTAATTTTTGTAGCTGAAAGTCACTGTACCTTTCATCTTCAATCCATACCAAGTTCCCGAGAGTTAATCATAACAGGACTTGAGCCCAGAGCCAGAGGCAGGTTTTCAAAGTCCAGAGAGCTGGGCCTATGGGCTGCTGCACGACAAGGCAGGTTGCTTGGAGAAAGATGCTAGGGTTAGGAACCCCTGCTTTCCTGCTTGCACCAAGGGTCCTCCTTCACAAAGCATGCTCACCCCCACCCTGTCGTTTGAGTTGCCCCTACCTCAAGAAGGAAAGAAGGTACAACTTTCATTTCAGACAGGAAGAAAGGAACCTTCACACATATGGTTCCTCAAGGTCACAGAGTTCCTCAACTCAGATTAGTCATCCTTTTTTTAAAGGTAACTTTTATGGGGGTGCCTGGGTGGCTCAGTCCGTTGAGTGTCTGACTTCAGCTCAGGTCATGATCTCATGGTCTGTGAGTTTGAGACCCGTGTCAGGCTCTGTGCTGACAGCTCAGAGCCTGGAGCCTGCTTCGGATTCTGTGTCTCCTTCTCTCTCTGCCCATCCCCCACTTATGTTCTGTCTCTCTCTGTCTCTCAAAAATAAATAAATAGATGTAAAAAAAAAATTTTTTTTTAAAGGTAACTTTTATTGAGGTTAGTTTTGTCTTTATCACAAGAAGCTATAATGCTCGTTGGAGAAAAGTTAGAAAACATAAAAAAACAAAAAGTCAATAAAAGCCACCCTTCAGGGGCTCCTGGGTGGCTCAGTGGGCTAAGCATCTGACTTAATTTCAGCTCAGGTCATGATCTCACGGTTCGTGGGTTCAAGCCCCACATCAGGCTCGGTGCTGGTGGCATGGAGCCTGCTTCAGATTCTCTCTCCCCTTCTCTCTCTCTCTCTGCTCCCCCCACCCTCTCTCTCTCTCTCTCTCAAAAATAAATAAAAACATTAAACATTTTTTTAAAAAGCCACCCTTCAAACATAATCATTGAAATACGTAATGCAATGAGTACTGGGTGTTGTATGGACACCAATTTGACAATAAATTATATTTAATATTAAAAAAAGAAATATTTAGGGGCGCCTGGGTGGCGCAGTCGGTTAAGCGTCCGACTTCAGCCAGGTCACGATCTCGCGGTCCGTGAGTTCGAGCCCCGCGTCGGGCTCTGGGCTGATGGCTCAGAGCCTGGAGCCTGTTTCCGATTCTGTGTCTCCCTCTCTCTCTGCCCCTCCCCCGTTCATGCTCTGTCTCTCTCTGTCCCAAAAATAAATAAACGTTGAAAAAAAAAAAATTAAAAAAAAAAAAAAGAAATATTTAATGCATATTTACTCAGCCACTTTTCTACAGGATGGCATATTACATACTATTTTGTAACCTCCTTTGTCTTTTCACATATTATGAACATTTTTACAATGATATTCACTATCTTTAATAGTCGAGTTGTATGGGTCATGAAACTAGTCACGTTGGATATTTGGGGTTGTCTCTAATTTTCAGTTATGATAAATAATGTGACAATAAAATCCTGCATCCAAATAATAATCACTGACATTTATTGTGTCTCAGGCATCGTACTAAGGGTTTTATGTGTATTATGATCTAGATGGATACATAACATTACCTCCATTTTACAGATGAGGAAACTGAGGCCTAGAGAGGTTAAGTAACTTGCCGACAGTGACATAGATAATGACCCCAGAGCCAGCCCCCTTACCTTCTAGAATTGTAATTTCAGGGTAACCAAATACATAAAATTACAAGGTCTCTGAGTCCTAGGACCCAATTGCCCTCTGGCAAGCATATCCCAGTTAACACTCCCACCATCGAGGTCTGAATTCCCATCCACTTGCATCATCACCAATGCAGGGCACCATTAATCTTTACTGTTCATTAGAGAAATGAAGCCTAGACTTCCCTCTTCGAAGCATGCATGCCACCTAATTCCTGATTGATTTTCTTTAAATCAATGGTACTTACCCTGTTTTGGGCACATGGAACCCTTTGAGTATCTGACAGAATCTATGAAGCAGCTACACAGAAAATGCCCCTGTGCTCATCAAATAACCACTGATTTTACAAGGATGCGCAGACACAGGTAAGCAGTGCTCTGCTTGCTAGAGGCTTGATGCATCAGCAGCATTGAAACTAAAACTAACCACAGCACGAATAGACCCAGTCAAATGCTGGCTTGGCCAGATTGTTCTTTTTAGCAATTCCACAGAATACAGAACCAGATCAGAAGAGGCGGAAATAAAATGCCCGGGCACTACGATGGTGCATTTGACATGTCGGGGCGGGGGCAGGTAGGGAGGTCAAGACTGTCTCCTGAGGTCATGCTGTTCTCCGCCAAAGCAGCAAGACCTCAGAGCAGGTGGACGGGCCAGCACCGGGCTGCTTTCACCACACACTTCAGCAGCCTCCAAACAATAAAGGAGGGATCATCCTGCCAAATGCGCTTCTTCACACGCTGGTGTTTTTCATGCTCTCCCCTCACATCCTGCCCCTCTGTGGTTTGGGAAGCTTCGTCCCAGATCAGTCAAACCTCCACCAACCCTACCCACCCGCTCCTGTCACAGGCAGTGGATTAGGACAAGAGAGGAGGGGACATGAACGCCCGGGCCTCACCCGTCCATCTGCTGTGAATGCCACTTTGCCAGGCAGATTTTTCTAGGAGCCCTCCTTGGCCTGAGCACATGTTTCTGGAAGTAATGGGACCGTTTTTCACAATGATCCATTGAAGTTCAGTGACATATTCAGACTTGGAAAGGGAACATCCGGTCCCAGCCTGCAGGGAAGGAACTGGACAGAGGAATTAGCACCCTTAAGTGAATTGCCCTTTTGGGTGACCCGGTGGAAAATTTAGCTCCATCTGGATGGACAGGTGGGACTGCCAGACCACAGAGAATGCAGGCAGCTCCTCGAGCTGACACCTGAACTGCCCCAGGATTGCCACCCAGCCACAGCCGGCTTTGGGGTCTCATTTTGCACAAGACCACCACATCTTTGTCAGAAATACGTGACAGAAAAGGGGGCTGTTCTGCCCTTTATGGCCTTGGCTTCATTCCATCTTTTGGTCTCTATTTATTTATTTTTGTCCTCCTATGAAAATGTTGCCCTATTCTCTCCCTTTGGCTCCTAGCGTTGACCCTTCTTTTTAAAAAAAAAAAATTTTTTTTAATGTTTATTTATTTTCGACAGAGAGAAAGACAGAGCATGAGCAGGGGAGGGGCAGAGAGAGAGGGAGACACAGAATCTGAAGCAGGCTCCAGGCTCTGAGCTGTCAGCACAGAGCCCGACGTGGGGCTCAAACTCAGCAGACCGCGAGATCATGACCTGAGCCGATGTCAGATGCTCAACCGACTGAGCCACCCAGGCGCCCCTGGCATTGCTCCTTCTGCAGATGATAGAAGAGTCTATGGTTTAAACACCCCTTTTCCCCCCACCTTCTCAGGTCCCTGGGACTTACTTTTTACAAAGCCAGGAAATGACAGAAGGATGACTTTTCAATTCTAAATAATCACAGTTCCTCCCGGATTTGGCAGAGAAGATGAGTCATCTGAAAACTAGTATATTCACACCCAAACATGGGTCTTCTGTCCCCCACACACACATGCACCCATACCCCACGCTCCCCTGTGGAATCTGCTCCACTTTTTCTTTCAGTCCTTGGATTTTTGGTGGCTTGCCTCACAAAGCCCAAACAGCAGACGAGGGGAAAGCAAGAACTCGTGGGTTGTAATAAAACTCTACTGTCTAATAGCTCTGTGACTCTGAGCAAGTTACTTCTCTTCCAAGCCTCAGTTTCAGCACCTGTAAAATGGGGACAATCACTGTATGTCCCACACTGAATCGTTTGGGTATTGAATGAAATAATGCACATCAGGGGATAGATACAGAGCTTGCGACCTACAAGCTCTCAGTAGGTGGCACCTGCCATTGTCATTGTTGTGGTTAAATTCAGATCACCACCACCTTCTGTGTTTTCTTTGGAACCATTGTAAAGACTGAGTCCGTTTCTAACCATCGTGAGAGTCAGTATGCATTTTCTACCTTCCTTGTGATCAGGACGCTGTGTAGGAAGTCAGGCCTCCTCTCAAAGACTGAATAACCTTAAGTTACAAGCTCTCTAAAACGCACTTGCTCTGTTGCCATTAAAACCTCACTGCACCCTTCCCACAAAGTATATATATATACTCCCCTGTCCTCCCAGCTCCTGTCTCCTCAAAACACGCGAGGAAGGAATCGTTTTGCAGGAAAGTTCTCTGAAAGCAGCGAAGTCAAATAACACCTCCTTCCCAAACTATCACCCACCCACATCTCTCTGTCCCTACGTGTAACCAGCACCTCCTGGTTTTCTTCCAGGCACCTTCACACCGAATGTTCCAGGGAAATAACAAGTCTCCAGTTTATGGGAATCCGCGCTGAGGTAGCAGAAAGATCAGTTGCTCTGGTGTCAGGCCTGGAACTGAATCCTGTCTCCACCGCTCTGTAATCTTGAGCAATTTCCTCAGTCACTCTAAGCCATAGTTTTTTTATCCATAAAATGGGCATAGTAATTGTATTCACCTCATAGGCTTGTGGGGACTGAATAAAATAATCGTTGGAATTGCCTTGCTTCCCCAGTCAGTGCTAATCTCCTGGATTAAATTCTCAACTGGTTCCAGGCACTTGGGAAGTGTTCAGTAAAGACCTGCTACAAAGTGGAGCAAAGCAGGGGCAATAATCTAAAAACCTACATCAAACCCAACGGAGCATTTATTTACATGGGAAGAGATGGAAGACATCGTATTTCTGAAAATCTAGAATTTCTGTGAGGAAAGGAACTGTCTTTGGGAAAATATCTTAATTAGAGCCGAAGGTGGAAAGTGAAACCCATCTCCCCAGTCACCGTCCCCAACTGAACCCTCCCCGCTGAGGCCAGAGCAACCAGAAGAGAGAAGAGTAATGCTCAATGCTCGCCTTAAACAAGAAAGAAAGAAAAGAAAAAGCAAAGAATTTGGAACTCTTGAAGTAACCTGGGAGGAGAGGGGCTGAGACAAGAGGGGCCAAGGAGGGGAGCGGGGAGCCCAGCATTAAGCAGGGCTTCAAATGCTTGGTGTGTTGGTATGGGTGATTTTCGTCTTGTGGGATCATTGCCTTAAGGTGGTATATGCAGAACGGGCTGTCAAAGGGAATGGAGCCCAAGAAGCAGGAGAGGAATGAATGAAGTTAGTCCCCTGTTCCACTCTAGGAACCCAGAGACTTTAGGGGAGGATTTTGGACTTTCCAAGGTTAAGGAAAATGGACACTCAAAATAATCCCCCCTAGCTTTCAAAGGGCAGTAAGACTCCCAGCCGACATCTGGGCTACACAAATATAAACAGCACAGGCAGTAGATATTAAACCCACCCAGTCCTGTCTTCATAGCAATTCGCAGAAGACATTCTCATGTGGCCTCAGTAAACCCAGCCAGCTCTCTGTCCTCCAGGTACTTCTACCTGTAAAGTTTCCTAGCAGTAAGGAGCCTTTGAGCCCTGAGAAAGGGCTGGAATTTCAGGGTCATTGTGTGGTGTGCCCGTGAACCTAGATCAGGAAGCAAGATAAAGTCCCATTTTGCTAAAATCTGGAGTGGCAGGCCTTCAGCAGCAAAGACTAATCATTTTATTATATTAATGAGACCAATGATGTGCCTGGCTCCCACAATACACAACGGCAGGAGAGGGTTCTGACAAGAAGACAGGACAGCCCTACAGACAGTGGAGTAGCATCATCACCCGCTCTGTGATTGAGAAGCTCTGAAGGCCGCAGGACCCTGCAGGGAGGAGAATGTCCCAGACCAGACGGTACAAGTGGAAAGGAGACACAGCGCTATCCATGGGTCCCAGTCCAACCTGACCCTGCAAAACCAGTTTGGAAAGAGGGAAAAGTTTTGATCACCACCAGCCAAAGGACAGAACAGAGAGATGAGTCAGAGAGAGGAAGGCAGGGAAGTCAGCAGACAGCTGCCGAGGGAAGGGATGAAAGGCATCGCACAAGGCCTAATGGCCTGAGTGGCCCACTTCCCCATCTGATTCCCCAAGGCCAGTAATTGTCCCTGCTCTCTCATGGAGCCTTTCATCCCAACACACCAAGCCTCTCCACCAAGCGGCAGGTTCACATGTGCCTCAGAAAGAAGGATCAAGTGTGCATGGCCTGTTTGTTCTGGGCTCAAAGACACTCTGGCTGCAGGTATATATTTGTACCTTCTCCCCCAATTTTCATTCCACTCTAAAACCAAGTGAACACAAAGCTTAGAATCTGAGAAGGAGGAGGTTAGCTAATGCAACCCCCTCATTTCATACTTAAAGAAATGGGAGCCCAGAAAGGTGATGGTCTGGCCTAAAGGTCTGCCAGCTACTTGCCCTCTGTTGGCTCTTTTTCTCCTATAGGCTAAACCTCTCTCTCTCTCTCTCTCTTTCTCTCCCTCCCTCTCTCTCCTCTTTCCCTCTCAATTTCTCTTGCTTTCTCTCTTTCATTACAAAAGCAATGTTTGTTCATTGCAAAAATAATTTAAATACACAGTGAAAGTCTTCCCATAAACCCATCCTTCAGAAATATAACCACTAAGAACAATTTGGTATGTATTCACCCAGATTGTTTTTTCTGTGAGCATGCTAATACACTCTCACAACACACACACACACACACACACACACACACACACACACACACACCGTTTCTTTATTAAAAATCAGATCAGATCATAGAGGTACCTGGCTGGCTCAGTTAATTAAGTGTCTGACTTTGGCTCAGGTCACGATCTCATGGTTTGTGAGTTTGAGCCCGACATCAGACTCTGTGCTGACAGTGCAGAGCCTGCTTGGGATTCTCTCTCTCTCCCTTTCTCTCTGCCCCTCCCCCACTCACTCAAGCTCTCTCTCAAAATAAAATAAAGCAAACTTAAAAAAAAAATCAGACTGGGGTGCCTGGGTGGCTCAGTAGGTTTAGCGTCCAACTTGGGCTCAGGTTATGATCTCACACTTCGTGAGTTCAAGCCCCGCATCCAGCTCTGTGCTGACAGCTCAGAGCCTGGAGCCTGCTTCAGATTCTGCGTCTCCGTCTCTCTCTGCCCATCCCTGGCTTGCGCTCGTTCGTGCTGTCTCTCTCTTTCTCTCTCAAAAATAAACATAATTTTTTTTTTAATTTTTTTTTCCAACTTTTTTTTAATTTATTTTTGGGACAGAGAGAGACAGAGCATGAAGGGGCGAGGGGCAGAGAGAGAGGGAGACACAGAAACGGAAACAGGCTCCAGGCTCTGAGCCATCAGCCCCAGAGCCCGACGCGGGGCTCGAACTCACTGACCGCGAGATCGTGACCTGGCTGAAGTCGGAGGCTTAACCGACTGCGCCACCCAGGCGCCCCAAACATAATTTTTTTTAATTTTATTTAAAAAATCAGACCACAGTAGACACTGTCTCCTGAAATTTGATTTTTTTTTCTAGTTAATTCTGTCATGGATATCATTCCTTATAGACGTAGCTTATCATTTTAACAATGTATGATTTTTCATTGTGTGATGATACATGGCTTATTCCCCAACCCCTATCGTTAGAAATTTAGATAATTTCCAATCTGGGGGAACTTTACCACAGTTCTTTATACTTTTATTTTTCCTCCCTTTTAAGAGTTCTTCCGTAGGATAAATTCCTGGACGTTGGAGTACTTAGTTCAAAAGCTGTGCTCATTTTAGTTTTATTAGATAATGCCAGTTTTCCACCCCAAGTCTACACTCTCACCCAGAATATACGAGAATGTCTGCTTTCCCACACCTTTGCCAAATTGAGCATAAGCAATATCTTAAATTTATTCCAAACTAATAGACCTGAAATATTTTGCTGCTGTTTAATTTACATTATTTATTTTGTGAAGGAGTTTTACTATGTTTTCGTTAATTCACTGGCTGTCTGCTGTACTTATTCTTGTTATTTGCTTATCTGTAACGATTTGCTTTGTTCTCTATTGAGTTGTTTTTTTCATGATTGATTTGAAAGAGAGGGTTAGAAATATTATTCCTTTTACTGCTATTTGAATTACAAATATTTCTCTCAGTTCTTCCCTTAGCTTTGTTCTCAAAGTTTGCAACCTTATAGAAATGTCTAGGCAGAGTCATCAATCCTTTTCTTTGCAGATCCTGGATTTCTGTCATCCTTAAAAAGTTCTTTCTTATTTCAAAATAATAAAAATATTTACTTGCATCTTCTAATATTTTAATAATTTTTATACTTAAAATCTTGGATCTAGCCGGGTTTATTTTGATGTAAGGATCTAGCTTTATTTGTCTCTAACTAGCTAGCCTGGTATCCCAATACTGCCTATATAAGCATCTCTTCTTTCCCATAAACATTGAAATGGCATTTAAAATTCTCATGGACACTTGGCTCCTTTTCCAAACTATATCATTGCATTGATCCATCTGCCTTTTCTTGCACTTCCTGCCCTAGGATTTCTTAAATTACTGTGGTTTTATGATAGGTTTTAATATCTGTAGGAGTGGGTTTACCCATCATCCCAATACCATCGTTCTTTATTTATTTCAAGTGACCTGGCTATTTTTGCATGGTTATTCTTACACATTCCATATGCTTCTATATATTTGGATCATTTAATACCCCCCCAAAACAAAGAAGCAAACAAAAAACCATCCTGTTGGCATTTTAATGAAGTTGTCTTCAATTTACAGATTAATTTGGGGAGAACTGAAGTTATCATCAAAAGAGATTTCCTGTACTAAAGCAAGCTATGTCTCCCCATTTATACATGTCTCCTTTTTATGCCCCCTTATAAAGCTTTATGGCTTCCTTCATATAGATCCCCTAACACTCAGTTTCTAAAAGTGCTCTTCAGGGAAATTGCTCTTTCCAGCAAGGTCAAAGCATGGATCACATTCAGTCTGGCATCAAAGATGGCTTCTTAAGTGCTGTGGAAACCACACCACCCCATCTGCGCTCAACTCCGGGCCTAAACCAGGAGGTAGCTTCCCTTCTGGAAGATGTAATGTGCCAATCAATTAATCAGTGGGTAAGCCCTGTACTAGAAGTATAGGACACAGACCCCATCTTCAAGGAGCTTTGGCTCTGCCTAAGGAGACAAGAGGCACATCCCTTAAGAATGGCATTCTGTACTAACCTATGTGTTGCAGACTCTGTTCTAATGGGAAGTAAACAGGAGGCCTGGAGCAGTCAGGGAAGATTCCAGGAAGGAGATGGGAACTCAACTGGGTATTGGCATGTGGTTACCATTTAAATAAAGAAAAGGAAGGAAGCAAGGTATAAGCAAGGGAATCACCCTATAATCACTTACTCAGCACTTGCTATGAATCTGAAACTGGCCTAACCATATGAAGAGGAGATTATGTGCCCAACAAATGTCTTTACACATTCACTATAAGCAAGCTCAGCGTTAGGTGCTAGAAAAACCAAGATGAGAAGGATTGACCCTCGCCTCAAGAATCTTGTAAATAAGGGAGACAGACTCTCAGCTAAGTCCAACAACTGTTATGATAGAAATCTGTGGAGTGAAAAGCAAACACTCTTAATCTAGTGATTGTGCACCTCCTGGGTACTCATGGATGGGATTCAGTGGGCCTGTGAGCCCCTCAAATTATATGGTGCTAAGTTACCTGCGTAACCAGCATCGGCAGGTGACAAACCACCTGGGTAGAGTGACACAAAACTCTTGGTTTCTAGATCCTGGAGTCTTAATGGCTAAATAAAATATACATAAAGACACCGTTACAATAACAAGTAAACAATTCTAGACTTCCCCCACCCCAGAAGTATACGCGTCCTAAGAGTCCAGAGGCAATACTGTCTTGTGGAAACAGCCCAGCTTTGGGACCAGGCAGATTTGGGTTTGAATCCCAGCTCTACCATTTAATGGCCGTGGTGACACTGGGTGTGTTCTGTACCCTCAGAGACTTGATTTCCACATCTGTAATTGAGAATGGAAAATTAGAGAACCCACCTCTCCCTCCCACCTATTGTGAGGGTGAAATGAGGCAAGGTGTACAGGTCTCCTGGATCTTAGCAGGTCTTCAGGGACTGCTCGTTCCCTCCGCTTGCTTTCACACTTCTAAGGAAGCCATGCAGTGGGAGGCTGTGGTTGTGTGTCAGAGGATTCTGAGGGAGGTTTGGAAAGGATGGAGAGGAGAGGGGGACAGTGAAAGGCATCTCAGACCAGTGGACAGTGTGAATAAGGGGAAAGAAGCCAGAGAAGTGAAGTCATGTTGTGAAGATTCAGTCCATTGCAGCCCACTTGAGAAGGTCTTAAATTCCAGCCTAAGCAGTTTGAACTTTATCCTGTAAACCATAGGAGTCGCTGGAAGGTTTGGGGCAAGACTGTCAACTCCATGGTGAGGTGGCTCTCAGCCCAGCCTCTGCTCATCCATAAATCCCAAGATACCTAGGAAAACAATTTTAAAAATAAAATTGTAACAGGAGCTAAGGCAACGCTTTCCACCTCGGGATCTTGTCAAAAGCGGATTCTGACTCACTGGCTCACCGAGGTTCTGCATTTCTAACATGAACCCAGGTGATATGGATGCTGTTTATCCATAAACCTCATTTTGAGTAGCCAGGGCTAACACATTTCAGTTTTCCTGTAACACATGTTGGCTGAGTGCCTGTCATGTGTCAGGCACAGTTCTAGGCCTTGGGGGAAAAGAAAAAATCAGACATGAACTCTCTTTTCTAGAAGCTCACAGTCTAATCAGAGGAGACGAGTAATTCAAGGTAGGAAGTGATAAATGCCATATTTTAGGTTCAGGGAAAGTGCTTTGACAAATCGGCAAAGAGAGAGATTGTTCCCAGTTGAGGGAGAAATTGCCTGGTGCTTAAGGAACTGAATAGAAGCTTCTTTTTTTTATTATTATTAAACAATTTGAGTAAGAACCCAGACTTCAAAGTTGGATTTTAATCATTACCAGACACATGATTTTGTTAATCTCTTAAACCTCAGTTGCTTCATCTGTAAAATAAATGAGATACGGTAACAGCAGGGCCGCTGGAGGATTGCACCAAGTGTTTGTAAACATAGTACCTAATAACTGGTTCTTAGGTTACTGTAAATGGGGGCTCTGGTGACTATCATTGTTCTCATCATTTGCTTTAAAACTTAACATGTCTAGTGGCCCCGAAGATATCGTTTTTGTTGGACAATTTCATGAACTCATTCCAGGGTTAAGTGTCCAGTGAAAATGGAAAAACCTCATAGGGAATTTCCACATCCAAGGAAACCTCCTTTATAAAATTGGTGCTGAAAGAATTAGCAACTATTTCAAATGTTTCAAGTTTTTATTGAGCCAAACTGTTTCAGCTGGGGAGACGCAGCTTGGCCATAGGTGCAGCTAAAAGCTCCTAAAAAGAGCCATGTTGAAAAGGAGTTCCACTCTATTTACAAGCTGATCAAAATGGTTTTACCACCCACTGGCTCCCCTGAGGTCATCCGCTTGTCTGATGCTCACTGTGAAATAAGTCAAATCAAACCTCTAATCCTCAAGTTTCAGAATGTCAGTGCCCTGGGGGATGTTACAAGCCACCTGGCCCCTGGTAGACCCGATACATGCTACATTATGTCCCCATGCCCTGGGGCAGTCTCCGAGGCTGCCGGTTGGTCATTCCTCCAACCACTGTTTAATGATGCCTACGGATGTAGGAATACATACAAAATTAAAAGGGCCCCTTTTCTGCTCTGCAGTAAGGGAATAAGGGCAGGGCATCCACAGGTATACCAGGAACTAACAGAGGAGGCTGCTGGGCTCAACAACAAAAGATGTCATTTCATACTCCTTTCTTCCTATTACCTGTGGGGGGGCCTTGGGCAAGTGCCTCCTCCACCTGGACCTCCAGTTCTTCATCTGCAAAGTAGGGATAATCCCACTTTGCTCATAGGCTATTACAGGAATTAAATGAAATAGAGCAAGCAAAGTTGGCTGACACGTAATAAGGACCCAATAAACACAGTGTCTTTTGGTTTACTTCTTATTTTTAAAATAATATTCACTGGCTTTTTCCCAATTGCAAAAGTAATTCATGTTTATGGAGAAAATTTTTGGAAAACACCAAAAAACACACAGAGGGAAAATTCACCCGTGAGTCTACCAACAAAGGGTAAACACTGTTGAGGTCTCCTTCCCTGTATAGCCTTCAGTCCTTTATCCACATCCACATGCATCTTTTGTTTCCCCATTTGCTGTACTGGTGGTGACTGACAGCTTCTGTGAGAGGCAGCCTGGGTTCAAATTCTAATTCTATCACCCACTAGCTCTGAGACATCCAGCAATTTACCTTCCGTTCTCCTGAGCTGAGCGTAGTAATCACGGCCTCCAGGCGGGGCGCATGCAGGTTGGCCACCGTCACCTGGGAGTGCTGCAGACTACCCTGTAGAATGGCGCCCCCTAGCGCTGCGCCCGGCACAGTCATGCCGAGCTGCCTTCGGAACAGAGCCGGTTGAAGGCAAGGGAAGGTCAAAGCATTTACCCAGCGATTGGCGCAGTTAAGAGCTTGTCAAACGGTAGATAACTCTTCAACAAACGCACCCCGTGGTTTTGAAGACTGGAGGTTCCCAGAGGGTTGAGAACTTGTGTTCACTGTTCAGTTTTGTTGAATGGCACTTTAAGGACCACTGGGACCACATCCAGGCAAGAAATGCTTCTCCCTGAGCTGACCCCGCTCAGCCTTAGCTTTTGATCCTTACACTTCACAACCCCTCTACGTGGCCCTTGTAGCGTGGCTGGGCCCACTGCACCGTCTGCTTACCGCTCTGCCCCTCCCCCTCGGGTTCCAGCTCCTACCCTCCCCACCTGGGTGGAAGTGTTCAGAAGTGTTGTCCCATTGGATCTGCTTAAAAGGCCTCAGTGGGAGGCCACCAAGAGGCTTTAGAGTAGAGCCGCAGGGTTTCCCAGGGCGGCTCTTAGACTGCTGCTCAAATTAACTATGGATTTGAGTTGGTGTGCAAGACAGCTTGGCAGAACAGCTAGAGATGGCCCAGGAAACTCTGAATCACATACTCATTCAGTCCATCATGGAGCAAATTTTAGTTAGCACCTACCATGTGCCCGGCGCTGGGTTCTCCCATGAGAAAGTTGTTCCTTCAATCCTTTAGATTCCTCAAAGGGGAATTCCTCTCAGTTTAGCAAGTAGTTAATACCCCACAACCCCCGCCAACCTCCCTTTTTGAAAAAGAGAGCATGCCTCAGGCCCACCACTGTCTGGAGCGACCCAGAGATACTAATATCATTTTCTTTTCATCTTCTGTTCCCCTACCATGACATTTTCTTTGTAACAGATTTGAAAATAATGATAAAAAGCTTCCTAAGAAAGTTTAAGTTGAGACACCAAAAGTGAGTTGATCTAGAGAAAAGCATTAACCAGCCGGTGGTCCAGGCAATCGAGTAACTGATGCTTGGGAGCCCTAGACTTGGGATGGTGAGCCTTAACCTTTTCATGGCTGCTGACGCCTTCAAGCCCATGATGACAGCTATGGGTCCTCCCCCAGAACAATGTGTACAATTTCCGGATGTTCGAGAACCACGTGGCGCCCACCCTTGGGCCTGCATTGGAAAGAGCAGTAGGGTGGGCGGTCCCACATCAGCACGTAGATCCTGTCCTCTCCGTCACCCTCCCCATCTTTGCATGCTGGTACTGGCAGGAACCACAGCATCGGCATTGGCAATGGCAGTTGTGTTTGAAGCAGTCGGAACAGCTGTACTTACTGGGTACTCTCAACACGCCAGGCACTTGCCAAGCCTAAGTTCATCTCCTCCGCACAGAAAAGAACTATCACCATCCCCGTTTTCCAGGAAACTGGGCCTCGCCGAGCTCAAGGAGCTCAGCTGGGAAGCCAGAGTCAGCCCCTGAACCCACATCTACCTACGTCTGCACCGGTCCTTAACGCCTGACCTCCACGGCCTCCACAAATGTTTGTTGAATCAAATGAATGACACTTGAGCAGGTCCTGGCAGTCGTTCTGCTCGTCACCAGCTGAGTGACCTTGAACAAGTCACTCACCCTCTCTGAGCCTCCGCGAAGGAAGGTTTCCTGGCCCTGTCAGGCCGTGATCATGATGGTAAGATGCAGGGCAAGGCACACCACACCATTTCATGAGCAAGAGAAGGGGAGCCAGGCTCGGAGGCACGTCCCACAAGCTGGTGGCCACGTCGTAGAGACTGGCACCACCCTGACCTGAAGCAGAAAGAGCAGGCTTCCAGGAAGCCACATCTCCTGTTGATATTCCCTTTCCCTCTCCTCATGGCTTTTTTGGCCCCCCAGGTCTGTTTGGATATCCCGGTCCTGATCCTTTTTTAAGCCAAGGAGGCTCAGCGCCTTCCCTATTACAACTTCTTGGCTGTAACAGGGCCCGCCTGGGTAGCAAACAAGACCCCTCAGCCCTGTAGCTTCTGTGCAGCTGGGGGGAGGGGAGGAGGGAGCAGCAGAAATATGCTTGGAATCGGAGAGACCGCAGTCCAGTCCTTGACCCACACTGCCCCTCGGTGGTAAGTCCAGAGAAGAGGGCACATCCCAGCAAGTCTGAGCAGGGCTTCCGACCCCAGCTTCAAGAAGACTCTGAATTTTAAGGCTGGAGAGAACCCAAATGAAACCACTCCCCAAAAGGAGGGAAACTGAGGTTCAGAAAAGGAAAGCAGCCTACTCAGAATGAAATATCTAGTTACCAAACACTGGTCCCACACATAAACTTTCTGTAATTAGATTTCCAGTCCAATCAGAGATTGACAGGAATAAGAATTATTTGGTTAATTAGCATTAATGCAAAGTTGACTGGGTGGCAGGTTCCTGGTACCCTGAGTGCTAAAAAGGACTTGACATGTTTTATCTTCTTAGTTCTCAAAATAACCCAGAGGCATGGCACTATTATTAGCCCCATTTTACTGATGAGAAAACTGAGGCTTAGGGACAGTGTGAAACTTGCCCAAGGTCACATGGCTGCTGGGGAGACAGCCTGGATTCTATTCTAAGGAGTCCAATTCTAATAAGGAGAGGGACTCTGTCAGAAGCCACTGAAGGTTTGCTCAGGGTGGGCATGCGATCTACGGTCTTCACGGGGCCAAAATAAAACAGAATGCAAAGGAAACAAGAGGGCAAAGTCATTATTCAGCTTTCAGACAAGCAAAGATTAAAACCTGACCAAACCCAGAGTTGCAGAGATGTAAAGAAACTATCACAATCATATACAGCCAACAGGAAGGTAAGTTGGTACAATTAGTTCAGAAGGCAATCTGGCTAGCTTTCAGCACTTAAATGTGGCACTGAGTCAGTGATTCCTCGTGTAGGAGTTTATCCCACAGAAACACTCAAACATGGAAAAAGCAAAATGCATGAGGCTTTTCATTACTACAGTCTGTAACAGACAAAACTTGGAAATCACTACTTGACTATCATTAGAAAAGAGTTAAGCCTGGAGAAAGTTAAGCTACTATACATCCAGATGGTAGGATATAATGTCCCGACATGGGGAAATGTCTTAAATATTTTCTAAGTGAAGAAAGAAATTGGGGGAAAGATATGTGTATAACTCCCATTAAAAAAAAAAAAACAATTGGATAAAAATAAAAAATAAAACTGTGAGCTCTGGTCCCCTCTACCTGAATGGAGAAGAATTTTCACTTTATAATATGTGGATTTTTTTTTTTTTTTGGTAATGTAATTTTTAAAAAATCAGCATGGATCACTTTTTCATTTTACGTAAGTGAGGTTTTTCTAATAGACTATTTTTAGAGCAGTTTTAGGTTCACACCCAAATTGACAACAAGGTATTGAGATTTCCCATACACCTCCTGCCCCCCCACATGCACAGGCTCTGCAATTATCAACATCCCCTACCAGAAGGGTACATGCGTTACAATGGATGAGCTTACAGTGGCACAACATTTTCACCGAAAGTCCATAGTTTACATTAGGGTTCACTCTTGGTGTTATACATTCTATGGATTTGGACAAATGTATAATGACATGTATCCACCATCATAATGTCATACAGAATAGTTTCACTGCCTTAAAAAACCTCTGTGCTCCCTCTTTTTTTTTTTTTTCTTTGTAATAAAAATACACAAATCTGGAGAGGAAAAGAAAAGAAATGAAGAGGTGGTTCTTGCCCAGAAGGAATTTTTTTTAAGATTATTTATTTATTTTCAGAGGGCGGGGGAGGGAGGGGCAGAGATAGAAGGAGAGAGAGAATCCAAGCAGGCTTGGTGCTATCAGCCTGGGGCCCAGTGCGGAGCTCGATCTTACAAACCCTGAGATCATGACCTGAGCTGAAATCAAGAGTCAAATGCTTAGCCTATTGAGCCACTCGGGTGCCCCTTGGCAGAAGGAATTTAAAGTCTGGGTGTGGGTGAGGACTCAGTCAGCCCTGGAATGGCTTAACAACATTAACAGGCAAACCATAACAGAATAAGATGTGATTGTATACCTTCTGTGGGGTACAGAATAAAGAAGTCAATCTGAGTTGGGTGAGGTTCATCAGGGAAGAGTTCTTGGAGGAGGCTCATGCCTGTGCCAGGATATAAAGTATTTTTGGAAAATGACCACTATGTATTATTTTCAAGGTGCCAGACCCTATGTCTAGTATTTTACAGGGATATTTTCATGTATTCAGAATATGGAACAGATACTGTCCCCAATTTATGGATGAGAATATTGAGTCTAAGAGGGCCAATTAACTTTTCTAATGTCAAACAGCCAGTACACACAAAAAAAGGGGTTCAAAACCAGGTCTGTGTGATCCCAAGCCCTGTGCTCAACCCACAGAATCACACTGCCTAAATCAGCAGAAGGGTTATGAAAGGCAGCCAAAGAATGGAAGGCAAAGAATGATCTTCTTCTCAGAGGAACAAGTGGTTCAGGGAGTCCAAACTCACAATGTGGCTGTAAATAAATGCAGTGAAAAAAGTCAGCAGCATCCCCTTACTTTTGGCTGAACACTTCTCAGAGCCATAGTCCTTGAAGAGTACTTTGTAAGAAAATAAAGGCAGAGATCCAGCCCATCATTGTCCTTGATACAAGGCTTCCAATACGATGGAGGTAAAGAAGCACCAGACAGAAATGCCACTTGGGTGTAGGGGGACAGAGTGACATTTATGCCTCTATCATAATGCCATGTGTGTTGTGTTGCAATGACCTGTTAACACATCTCTCTTCCCACATGCCTGTGGGCTGCCATGGGGCAGAGACCACACCCCAATTCATCTCTGTAGCCCCCTCACCTTGGCCTCATGCCAACATCAGCAGGAGCTCAGTATTTGTGGAATGAGTGAATGAACAAACAAATGAAAGGTGTATACACATGTAAATAGCAGGCACTATCATATGTTGATGTCCTGATGTATAAAATAGGACCAACAATAGTACCTTCATCAAGGGATTATTGTGATAATTAAATGGGCTAATGGTATAAAGAGTTTAGCGCAAGGCCTATACAGAGCACACACACAATGCAAACAGTGGGTCTGAGGAATATTAGCCATTAGCCTTACTGTTGTTCCGCATATCCTTTAAAACAGCCAGTCCCTAAGGATGTGTCCCCATTAAGCCATTTATTGCCTGTTTTACTATCATCTTCAATGGGGCTCGCAAGCAAAGCTATGAGTATGTTTTCAGCACGCGTTCTCTCCAGCTCTTCATCATCCTTACCTTTGCCACAACTGTCTATGCGTCCGCAGCCTCTATCCCGGGCCCTAAATGTCCTCATTAAGACCGCGTGCCTACATGAAAAGATGCTCAACGTCACTCCTCATCAGGGAAATACAAATCAAAACCACACTCAGATATCACCTCATGCCAGTCAGAGTGGCTAAAATGAACAAATCAGGAGATTATAGATGCTGGCGAGGATGTGGAGAAACAGGAACCCTCTTGCACTGTTGGTGGGAATGCAAACTGCTGCAGCCGCTCTGGAAAACAGTGTGGAGGTTCCTCAAAAGATTAAAAATACATCTACCCTATGACCCAGTAATAGCACTGCTAGGAATTTACCCAACGGATACAGGAATGCTGATGCATAGGGGCACTTGTACCCCAATGTTTATAGCAGCACTTTCAACAATAGCCAAACTATGGAAAGAGCCTAAATGTCCATCAACTGATGAATAGATAAAGAAATTGTGGTTTATATACACAATGGAGTACTACGTGGCAATGAGAAAGAATGAAATATGGCCTTTTGTAGCAACGTGGATGGAAGTGGAGAGTGTTATGCTAAGTGAAATAAGTCATACAGGGAAAAAACAGATACCATATGTTTTCACTCCTATGTGGATCCTGAGAAACTTAACAGAAGACCATGGCAGGGAGGGGAAGAAAAAAAAAAAAGGTTAGAGAGGGAGGAAGCCAAAACATAAGAGACTCTTAAAAACTGAGAACAAACTGAGGGTTGATGGGGGGTGGGAGGGAGGGGAGGGTGGGTGATGGGTATTGAGGAAGGCACCTTTTGGGATGAGCACTGGGTGTTGTATGGAAACCAATTTGACAATAAATTTCATATTTAAAAAAAAAAGACCACATGCCTACACGTACACACGCTCATCAGCATTTATCCTCTAGGGTAATGCGCAAGGCTTCCAAGCTTTTCTAGGTCTCCCTCTCTCCAAAATCTATTCTCCAGTTTCCCACGTTGTCAAGACCAGTGCCTATCCCCTTCAGACTCAGTGACAGAAACAAGGCCTTCCCCGGGGACAGAGACAGCTCATTCCATGATGGATACTAGCTGTTCACACGCCATGTATTTGGATTTCAGCTGGGGTCTTCCATACAGTGTCTTAGTCCAAAGGAGTATGTGGGATGGTGGGGTGAAAATCTAATGGTGCTGGCCTTGTCACATATCAGATCACGAGGTGGCGCCCTCTTCTGCCTCATCTGAAGCGAACGCAGAATGTAGCCCACTCCCACATTTCCCCCTGAGTTGGGAAAAGAATCAGTGTAGTGGGGTGCCTGGCTGGCTCAGTCAGTAGAGCACGCGGCTCTTGATCTCAGGGTCATGAGTTTGAGCCCACGTTGGGTATGGAGATTACATCAATAAATAAACTTTTAAAAAAAGAAGAATCAGTGTACCTTGTACATATAATTAGCACTTACATCAAAGACAGCTGGGTAGATTAGTCGGTTGAGCATCCGGACTCTTGATTTCGGGGCTCAGATAACAATCTCATGGATTGAGGACCAAGTCAGCCTCTGTGCTGACAGTGCAGAGACTGGGATTGCCTCTCTCTCTCTCTCTCTCTCTCTCCCTCTCCCCCCCCCCCCCCCCGCTCTCTCTTTGTCTCTCTCTCTCTCTAAAAATAAATAAATAAACTTTTTAGGGGCACCTGGGTAGCTCAGCCAGTTAAGCATCTGACTCTTGATTTCTGCTCAGGTCATAATCTCATGGTTTCGGGAGTTCAAGCCCCTCATCGGGCTCTGCACTGACAGTGTGGAGCCTCCTTGGGATTCTCTCTCCCTCTCTGCCCCTCGTGCTATCTCTGTCTCTCTCAAAATAAACAAATAAACTTTAAAAAATAGAGTACTTACACCTGGATACAGATAACCCTCTTTCTAAATGTAAACCTTTGCCTGGCTTAGCCCTGCACCAGGAGCCCAGCCATCTCCCCACCCTTGCCCACCACCACTACCATCCTTGGCTTGCTAAGCAGAAAACTAGGAGGCTCCCTATAACAATAGGCAAACCTCAAAGAATCAAAAAGGAGAAGTGCTACAAGGGGGAAGCTCAAGTGTAGCCCAAAATCAAAGGATTTCTATCCTGTGGCTTCTATGCCACTGCCCCTTGGCACTTTCGGCCACTCTCTGGGACTCAGTGTTTCCATCTGCAAAAGAGGAGCTTGGATTTGTGATTGCTAAGACACGCCCCACCCCCATTCAGATATTCTAGGAGTGTGTGCTCTTCATTCGCCAAATGGAATCAAAGTTGATCCAGAAGACCAGGCCCTTGGGAAGCTCACAGTTTAAACAGAGGAGATAGGACAGGAATATGAAAGTCACTGTACCACCAACTTAGTGGCAGGGTTAGGGAACATAGTTTGAAATAACAAAATGTCCTGTAAAGTATAATTGCATATATGAAAACATTTAAAGATACATATACAACAGAGAAAAAAATCTGAAGGTATGTGCACCAAATGTAATTTCTCTGCATTGCAGGGTTATGTGTGCTTTTACAATATTCTTTCTTTTTTTCTTTTTTCTTTTTGTATTTTCTCATTTTTCCACCAAGGGTATTATTAATCACCTTTAAAAAAACATATTTTGTACTCAAACAGACTTAGTTTGAATCCCAACTATACTGTGTAACATGCTGTGTAACCTGGGGCAAGTCATTTACCCTCTCCAAGTCTTAGCTGCCTTGCATTTAAAATGGAAATTGTTTTTAACTTAATATGCCGTAAAATGTTTTTGGACCTCAAATTCGAGGGATGAGTTAATCATGTTTCTCCATCATAGCACCTCATTGTAAGGCCTCTCTTATTTCATTGATTTATTTCCTTTTATTCCCATTTCCCTCTGCCTACCCCCTTAGGCAACCATTTTGTGTTTGACATTTTTTGAAAGTGTTTTTGCAAAATGCGTGTGGTGGTTTGGTGTGTTACTTAAATAGTATTATGCTGTAAATCTCAATTCTGTTTCCTACTTTGTTCCTAAAGAGCGATGTTTTTAAGCCTTTGCACATTGCTATATGGACATGCCATTTTTAGGGCCTTATCTACCTGCTGCATAATCTCTGTGCTGGGCTTCTACCCCAGGCTACCTTTCCATAATTCTCAGTGAGGAACACCTATGTTCTCTCCAGCTGTCTATCACCATAAGCAACACTGCTCTCAGCATTCTTATAGGTGTCCCCTTGTGGACCTGTGTGAAAAGTCTTTGAGATCTATACCTTGCAGCAGAACTGCCAGGTTAAGAGGTATGTGTATATACTTGATGAGACCAAGTGGTGCCAGAATCTTCTCCAGTATAGCTTCACAGCCTGTGCTCCCCACCAGCCAGGCAGAAGGCTCCCCATGTCCCCACACCCCTGCCCACACTTGGCACTCTCTAGTTCCCTGATTTTTGCCACCCTAACAGATACCTTATATCTCTTTGTGGTTTTCATTACTATTCATCCTACTCCCTAATATTTTGAGTACCCTGGCATACGTTAGCCCTCAGGTTTCCCCGCTTTGTAAATTGCCTGTTCACTTGCTTAGCCCACATTTCTACTGGGAATGCTCTTTTTCCTGTTGGTTTGCAGGAGTTCCTTATATATTCTAAATACCGAGATGGCTTGACTGTCTTAGACATTATAAATACCTTCTCCCACCCTTGCCTTGCAGTTCATCTTTCTGAAGTGTTAAGTCATTTTCCTTTCAGCCCTAGATCAAAAAGATCGTTCCTTTACTTTGTCTTTTGAAGTTTTACCTTTCACATTTAGGTCTTTAACACCTCTCGTATTTGCCATGGAAATCAATCGGCGTCAGCTTCAATGCTTCTTGTAGGGCAAAACAATATAGTTAAAGCGCCGAGCACAATACCCCAAGAGCTGTGCAGTTGCGTGTGGTGATTATTATCCCTGGAATACAAAGTGGTAAGCGCTGCCCTGGGATATCTAGAGAAATGGGAGGTTGGGTGCTGGTCAGCTAAACCAGGAAAGATTTTAGGGAGTTTCGGTGCTGGTTAGCTCAACCAACCCCCAAAAAGAATGTCGGATTCGCTCACTTGGAGAAGGGAGAGGCGAGCGCTCCAGGTAGCGAAAGGTGGCCTGGGCAAAGCCCTGGCAGCGGGAGCGCTTCCCGGGCGCCGCGTTTAGGCGGAGCCCTCGGAGGAGAGGACCTGACTACTCACAAACTGCTGTCTGTCTTTCTGCCCGTGCCCACCCCACCCCTTCCCCTGCAGGCTCCCTGTTCTCCACCCTGAAGCCCCCCGACGCCGTGTTCAAGGTGGTGTTCTGGCTGGGCTACTTCAACAGCTGCCTCAACCCCATCATCTACCCGTGCTCCAGCAAGGAGTTCAAGCGCGCCTTCGTGCGCATCCTCGGGTGCCAGTGCCGCGGCCGCCGCCGCCGCCGCCGCCGCCGTCGCCTGGGCGGCTGCGCCTACACCTACCGGCCGTGGACGCGCGGCGGCTCGCTGGAGCGCTCGCAGTCGCGCAAGGACTCGCTGGACGACAGCGGCAGCTGCCTGAGCGGCAGCCAGCGGACCCTGCCCTCGGCCTCGCCGAGCCCCGGCTACCTGGGCCGCGGCGCGCCGCCGCCCGTCGAGCTGTGCGCCTTCCCCGAGTGGAAGGCGCCCGGCGCGCTCCTGAGCCTGCCGGCGCCCGAGCCCCCCGGCCGCCGCGGCCGCCACGATTCGGGCCCGCTCTTCACCTTCAAGCTCCTGTCGGAGCCCGAGAGCCCCGGGACCGACGGCGGCGCCAGCAACGGCGGCTGCGAGGCGGCGACCGACGTGGCTAACGGGCAGCCGGGCTTCAAAACCAACATGCCCCTGGCGCCCGGGCAGTTCTAGAGCCCCCGGGGGGGTTGGTGGGGAGGAAACCATCGTGGGGGGAGGGCGGGCGGAGGGGGGGAGGGGCGTCGGCGCCCGGAGGCGCGGGCCCCGGGGGAACCGGGGGGAGGGGGGCGGGGAGAGGGGCAGCTGCTTTTCTGGCAGGGGCATGGGTGCCAGGTACAGCGCGGAGAGCTGGGCCGAGCATGCTGAGAGCCTGGGGGACCCGACGCCGGCCGGGATTTCCGTCTCTCTCTCTGTATATATCCAAACGAGTCCCTCTGTACATGTATTTAATCGTGGGTACACGTGCGTGTGTCTGTGCGGTGTCCGTGTGGTCTGCATGTGTGCGTGCGTGGGGCCGCCCGTCTGCGGGGGCAGAGCGAGTGTGCGCCCGGGAGGCAGCGGGGGCGTCGTTTGTCTCCGTGACTTCGTACCTCTCAAGCCCCTCCTTGTACTTCACAGAATGATGGCACTTGGGCGGGGTTGCAAACAAATCGGACATTAAAGGTCATTTCTCCTGTGCGCCTTTGAGTAGTTTGTGATCCGGGCGGTAGGCAGGATCTGGAGTCTCCTCTTCCTTCCCCTTCAGGTTTGTCCCCGTCAGTCCCACCGGTCCTGTGGACAATAGTTGTTCTGGAGCCCCTCGGCCCCGGTGCGGCCTTTGCCATTACCGCCCTCCAGGGCTAAACAGATCTGACCCTGTGGCTGAAAGTGAGCCCGCGGATTTGTCCCATAAATCCTGCTTGCCTGTTTTTGACCCTTAGCGGTATCTAATCCTCCTGCTGTGGGCAACACTGGGCAAGATCTAGCCTGGTCCCAGGGACCCCAATCTTAGCCGGGACTCTGTGGCCAGGACAGTTGGTGGGCCTGTCACTTGAGAGGGAATGGGACCCCAGGCAGAGAAAAGGGCTGGTTCCTTTCACCTTCTCCCCACATCCCTCTTAGGCCAAACACTCCATTGTTTACCTGTGTCCATGGAACCGGTAAAGAAACCCAGACTGAAGAATTTTCTGGATAAGATATGGATCTATGTGACCAAGCAACACACATGAGCACAAGAACCCTCATAAGCTCTGCTGGGGAGCCTGCCTGAGAAAGAAGCACTGAGGAAAGTCACACAGAGAGGTGGGAGCCTGGGAGCCGGTAACCTCCGTTCTAGCCATTCTACTGATTTACTGTATGACCTGGAGAAAGTCACATTGCCTTTCTGGATCTCGGTTTCCCATCTCTGTAGTGATGGGATTGATTTTTAACATCTTTCCTGCCTCTGAAAGCCTCCAGTTTGCTAACAACAACAACAATAAATAAAGGATAGGGAACAAAACAGAGAGCATTTTCTTCCCTGAAATTCAAAAAAAGCATGACAGGAACACACCTGCCTGAGTCCTTTCTTTTCCCACTTTGTTTTCTCTATGCTGAACTTCATATTTTTTCAAATGGCAGGAGCCTTCTCCAACAATGTTAGCACATCAATCATTTCTTCTATAGGCGATTGAAACAGAAAAGGCTTAGTGAAAAAGGAGCAAGCGGTAGTTCATGTAACTGAAAAGTGTAGGGGTATCAGGCATGGCTGCATCCAGGAGTTTAAACAAGATTGTCAACTTGTTCACAGGTTCTGATGCTTTTATTTAGCTTTCAACTTTTAGCTCTGCTTATCTCTCCCTGTTTCTGAAAATAGCTTTCTCACACCATTGTTACAACTTAAACCCCCGCAAAAGGAGAAATATCTCCCACTAATTCTGACACGAAAGAAAGAAAGAAAGAAAGAAAGAAAGAGTCCTGAGAGGCTAGGTATTCTGTGTCAGAGACCCCTTTGAGACTCTGTACAGTCTCAAGGAGAAAGCTGTACATTCTCCTTCCATAAAAAAAATTATCTATAAATATAGATATATAATATTTTTACACAGTTTCAAGTGACTCATCCCTGTTTAAGATCCCATGAACCAAGCATGATGCCCTAGATCCACAGGTTATTTGAGCAAAATTGGAGTTTAGAATTCTGTAGGCTAATCCCTCATCTTTACAGATAGGGATACTGAGGTAAATAACTTGACTATGTGACACTAAACTAGGACCAGGACCCCAATCTGCTGCCTCTGTGTCCATACCTTTTATACTCCCTTGTGTTGCCATGTTGGGGTTGAGTACGTCCTCTAACAGACAGCAGATTTTTTCTTGTCTCAATACCGATAAAAGAGTCCTAGAAAAAGAAGAGCCTGGACCCAATTTCCAGGGAAGAAGAAACAGTTTGGAGCAGTCCTCTGAAAACATTTTGTTAGCAACACAGATCTTCCAAACAGGCTTTACACAGAATCCTGACATAACTGAGGCCCAGAGTGAAGAAGGAAAGGGACAGCAGAACCTCAGCCCCTTGAGTGCCCTCCTCCTGAGCCCCTCCCTCTGGCCTGCACCAAGCACTCCAAGGCTCCACAGAATGAGGCTTGGGAATCACTGGTCTAGCGCAAGCGAGTGGGACTCGAAGTCAGTAGGACCTAGGTTCAGCTCTTGACTCTGTGTGACCTTGAGCAATTCACCCTGCCTCTTTTGGTCTGTTTCCCCATCTACCAAATGGCCGTGCTCATCACAGCCTACCAGGAAGCACAAAGGATTCAGTGAGATAACTGTGGTGTAAACCCCAAACTGTGACTCACTGGGCAGGTGCAAGTTATCATTTGGACCACAGATACCTAAAGCCACAAGCACCAAAGGCATTTCCTGAGCTGCTTGGTTCTGATGACCTCACACATCACCAGTGTTTGGAGGCCACCCAGGTGACACAGGGACCTTCTTCCAGAAGAAAGGCTGACCAAGCAGTGGCTTACATCCTCATAGGGTGCTGGGCTCCAGATCTGACCCCAGCCAGAGTCTGCTTTATGCTACCTCTTCAGGTCACCTCACTGTGGTCAGGCCCAGAGAAGGTCCGGAGTTCAAGAGCCCTTATGGAAGAAAACAGGTCCTCTTTACTTGGACCTCCCAACTGGCAGCAAAGCAGCCCTGCTTAATCCTCTCCAGCCACCCAAACATTACTAGGTCATTGTCACCACTGAGACATGCACGGGAATGCATCTGCCAACCTAAGTAAAGAGGCAAGTGGCTTGGCAAGATGGGGTAAGAGTTAATCCTCCAGATCTACGTTCAAAGCCCACCTCTGCCATTTAGTAGCTATGTGACCTTGGGCAGCTCACGTCACGGGTGTAAACCTCAGTTTCCTTAACTCTAAAATAAGGATAATAATAGTACTTACCTCAGAGGGACATTAGGCAGATCGAATGAGATCATGAGTATAAATCAACACTATGTCAGTCACTTGGAAACATCCAATGAACTGTAGCTACTCTTAGCAGAGGTATTAACTATTCAATACCTCGATGTATGACATTTAGAAAACCTGAATTCATGAACAAAGAAAACAAATTCAGTGTTATTCATCAGAGTCCAGTGTTTTAGGACTCAGGGTCCACCTTGAAGAAGAAAGACACAAGTTTATAATGGAGCAAAAGAATTTTGTATGCTACAGCAGGAAGAGACATGTTACTCAAAGAGGAGAACAGCCCAAGTTTGAAAGGAAAAATGAAATTCAATAAAAGTTATAGAACATTCCAGGGTGACAGAGCCAGAATGGGTGCACGAGAGAAGGCCGGATGTCTTAGGGATTGTGCATCCTGTGATGGGAGGTGGGGTGGGAACAGTGGGTGGCTGGGGGCACACAGAGCTGTGTTCAAGGCTCAGCTCTACTACCTGAACCAGGTACCTTGGCCTCCCTGAGGCCAACCGTCTTGTGTGTAAATTGAGAATATGGTTAGCACGCACCCCACAAGTTGGGGATAAAACAAAACAAAAGAGCTTGGCTCAGAGTAGTCACTATTTTTAGTGCCTGTGTGTGACCTTATATATCCCCATTCCAGCAGCTTCCCCTTTTCCTGCACCAGCAGCTCCTTTAAGAATCTGATGAAGGAGTGCCTGGGTGCCTCAGTCGGTTAAGCGTTCGACTTTCGGTTTTGGCTCAGGTCATGATCTCACAATTCATGGGTTCTGGCCCGCATTGGGCTCTGCAGTGACAGTGCAGAGTCTGCTTGGGATTCTCTCTCTCTCCCTCTCTTTGTCTCTCTCTCTCTCTTTCTCAAAATAAATAAATAAACTTAAAAAAAAAGAATCTGATGAAAACTTGGGGCACCTGGGTGGCTCAGTCAGTTAAGCATCGGGCTCTTGATTTTGGCTCAGGTCATGATCTCACAGTTCATGAGTTCAAACCTCGCGTCGGGCTCTATGCCAACAGTGGGGAGCCTGCTTGGGATTCTCTTGCGTGTGTGCTTTCTCTCTTTCTGCTCTTCCCCTACTTGCATGCTCCCTCTCTGTTTCTCAAAATAAAAAAGCAAATAAACTTAAAAAAAAAAAAGAATCTGATGAAAACCAGAGAAGAGTGTACCAGTCCAAGTTTCACCTACCATTCATGCCCCAAATCTCCCAATGGACACATGGAACCCAGATTATAAACTTCTCAACAGATTCAACTTCCCCAATGTACAGCAGTGGTCGAATCCGGAGACAGGTACACACAGAGATGAATGTCTTCTCTCTCGGGGAGTAAACCCAGATGACAGGTGGGCAGGCCACCCACCAGGCAGTCCCATTTGAGTGTGTAACAGGAGTCAGGGATCCAGCACCTTCCTCACTTGGTGAGACCCTGAGTGTCAGGTTCCACTTTCCATCTGGAGCTTAGCGGTGATGGTTAGGTTCTTGGAAGGGGTTTGGATGGCACTTGGGCAAAGCATTGAGCATCACTCCTCCAGATGAAGAACTGACCTTATCCTGGCTGCTGTCAGGATATTTATATTCTATTTCTTGGCGACAAGAAATAGAACAGCAACCACTCCTCACCTCAGATTCAGGGTCAACTTCTTCCTGGCCCTGGAAGCAGACATGGAGGCCTCTAGCCACCCTACCTCCTCTCAGCAGGTCCCTTCAGGACCCTCTCCATTCTACCTCACCAGCCCAGGGAGACTTTATTTAGTCTGGCTGAGGGTGCGGGGAGTATATGGAGGGAGGGCTGCATCAATGTGGAAGAACTTGCATCCTTCTGCAGTTTTCCCATCTTCTACCTGGCCCTGCCTTCTGAATACTAAAAGCCAAGAATTTGACACTGTTTTCTTTGGCTTTCCCTAGAAAACCTTCCCCTAGGTGGCAATGGGCAGCTTACTCCTAGCTGGCTTGGCTAGAGTCAGAGTCTCAGTTTGCAAGTTAATTTGCTGAAGTATGGGTGTTGGGACGTGAGACAGGGCACAGGGGTGCAACTGCTCCCCTTTTGTCTCCTTCTCCCCCTGCACCTTTCCCCATTCTTCCCTCCCCTGAAGCCAGGCTGCCTCTGCCATTCCTCAAGTTGGGGGAGCCCACCTCCCCACTCAGGGCTTCTGCACTTCTGGTCCTCTGCCTAAAGTCCCGTCCTCCCTCACCTCCCTCACATCTGTGCTCAAGTGTCACTTCTCATTGGCCATCTGATTTCTCTGACCGTCCTATTAGAAACCGACCTTCCCGCTGCCAATGCCTCCCAGCACACCGTGTAGCCCCTCCCACTGTATTTTTCTCTATAGCACTTGCCACTACTTAGCATGTTATATATTTCATCGGTTTACATGTTTGTTTGTCTCCTCACACACACACTAGAAATGCATACTCCACAGGGGTGGAGGTTTTTGTCAACTTGTTCACCATTGCAGTCTCAGCCTCTAAAGTGGTGCCTGACACACAGTAGGTGCTCAAATATTTTTGAATGAATGAGTATATATATCCCTAGCATGAGTATGGATGTCTATAATAGGAGTAGAACAGGGAACTAGGGGAGCTCATGGCAGGGACCCCTACCTGATGATGGAGGAAGGGGCACTTCTGATCCCTTCCTGCAGGAAGGTCCCCTGCAGAAAGTGGCAGCTGAAGAGTGTCATGGGCCCCCACCGCCCAACACCCAATGTGCTTCCATTGTTAGTGTTCTCACACGCCCCTCAGTGGAGATGAGAACCTGAAGGCCGGGCCCCACGTCCCCACTTCTTTCTAGGCCTCTGTCCTCAGACTGCTGCTCAGGAACACTGAACCAGAGACGAGCTGGCCAAGCCCTGCCAGTCTGTGCCTCCAGCTTTTGTTTTCCCCCAATGCACAGTCCTCAGGGACAAGCTGCTTTGGGAGACAACTTTATCAGGACTAGTAAGACAAACAGCTTTGGTTCTTGCTAATGGCCTCATTCAGAGAAGTGGCATCTTTATAAGAGGACTGCTTGGGAGAAGAGGAAAGCACTAAAATCTGGTGACTGTCCTCCCGTGTCATGTCAACCACTACAGTCAGAAGCATATTATGTCTCCATCAAGTGTCACCTGAGCCAGCAACCACGTACACCTGTCGCCTCCACATGCTCCTGCCTCCTGCGCATTATGCTCTCACTTATTTGTTCTTCCATTTACTCCACAAATGATCATTGAGCACCTACACAAAGAGGAAGAAAACCCAGCTCTGCCCTCATGAAAACTTCAGGCTGGAAGAGGAAACTGGACTCAAAATGATGTATACGTCGCGTAGAAAGAGGTCCCTGTGACACAAGAGTTAAGTGTAAGGACCACAGAGCCAGACAGAACCAGGTGAGGACTTTTATTCCCCCATTTATTAGTTTTGTCTACTTGGGCAAATCACCTACTGTCTCTGAGGGGCAGTTTTCACGATCTGTAAAATCGGAGAATCCTACCTGTCTTCGAGGGGTGTTGTGAAAATCAGTTTCAATAGGCCATGTGGTATGTTTAGTACAGTGCCTGGTAGAGCGTGATTGGTCAATAAATGGCAACTGTGATTACTAATACGCCATGGAGCCATGGAAATAAAGGGTTCAGGAATTTGAGGGAGAAAGGGTTCACAGCCACATGCGCAGAATCAGAAACGCTTCATGGAGGAAGCGGCATCTGAGCTGGGTCTGAAAACGTGGCTAAGTAGAGATGAGCAAGAAGCAGGAGCAGAGGAACCCATCTGCTGTTCTGTGAGGAAGCTGAGGCCACATGTAGATGTTTCTGCCAACTGAGGGCCCAGCCAACAGCCAGCCTCAACCACCAGACTGTAAGTGATTCTTGAGTGAGAGCCACTCGACTGAGCCCCATCAACCCCCAGAATTGTGACAGATAATAATAACCCACTGCTTCTGTTTTCCACCACAAGTTTCTTACACAACAACAGATGACTAGAAAGGAAAGAAGGTCTCTCAGATTTCCACTTAGGCCATCTGACCCTGGAACCCCTGCTCATAACCATTACCCCTAGCATCTAACCAGTGCCCAAAACATGTTCGTGTTCTCTTGACACAGCTAATGAAATGCTGAGCCAGATTTCAGATCTGGCACCTCCTGATCTTGACTTGCCAAGGAGACAGAGGATGATAGGTAAGACTAGGATATTAGGTCAGGAAGGGATGTGCTTTGTGGTTTGATTCTTTTTCCCCAGCTTTATTGAGATACAATTAACAAATAAAAATTGTATGTATTTAAGGTGGACAACTTGATGTTTGGATACATGTATGCATTGTGAAATGAGATTACCCCACTTAAGCTAATTAACATACCCATCACCTCATGTAGTTTACCTTTTATGTAGATGTGTCAAGAACACTTAAGACCTACTCTCAGCAAATTTCAAGTATATGATGCAGTATTAGTAACTATAGTTACCATGCTCTATGTTAGATCTCCAGAACTTACTCATCCTGCATATCTGGAACTTCGTACCCTTTGGCCAACTTCACCCTTTTCCCCCTACCGCCCCACCCCCCACCCCCCACCCCCCCCACCCCCCCGCCGGCAACCACCCTTCTACTCTCCATTTTTATGACTCCAACTTTTGAGATTCCACATACAAGTGAGATCATACAGTATTTGTCTTTCTGTGTCTGGCTTATTTCACTTGGCACGATGTCCTCCAGTTTCATCCATATTGTTTCAAATGGCAGGATTTCTCTCTTTTTTAAGGCTAAATAATATTCTTCTGCATACATCTACCTGGTTTTATTTTTTCCCCAACTAAATTAGGGGAGGTAGATATGTGCTCCCCAACCTCAAGGACCTCCAAAGTTTATTTACTATTGTATTAGTTTTCTAGGGCTGCCATAACAAAGTACAGAAATTTCTTTCCCATAGTCCCGGAGGCTAGAAATGTAAGATCAAGGTGTCAGCAGGGTTGATTTTCTCTGAGGCCTCTCTTCTTGGCTTGTAGATGGACGTCCTCTCCCTGTGTCCTCCCATGGTCCTTCCTCCATGTAGGTCTATGTCCAAATGTCCTCTTCTTATGAGGACACCAGCCATATTGGGTTAGAGCCCACCCTAACAATCTCATTTACATTATTTAACCTCTTTAAAGACCGTATGTCCAAATATAGTCACATTCTGAAGTACTGGAAGTTAGGACTTCAACATGAGTTTGGAGTGGGAGGGATACAATTCAGCTCACAACAAGCAACCCAGAACCTTAGGACTAAAGCCGTAATGTTACAAGAACACATCAATGGGGGTGCCTGGGTGGCTCAGTCGGTTGGGTGTCAGACTTCGGCTTGTGTCATGATCTTGCGGTTTGTGAGTTCGAGCCCTGTGTCAGTCAGTCTGTGTGCTAACAGCTCAGAACCTGGAGCCTGCTTTGGATTCTGTGTCTCCCTCTCTCTCTGCCCCTCCCCTGCTCATGCTCTGTCTCTCAATAATAAATAAACATTATAAAAAAAAAAAAAAAGAACACATCAATGAAGTGGGCATTATAATTGTCTCATTTTTAGGCTTAGAGAAGTTTAAGTCATCCAAAAGGATGTGGCCCCCAGGAGGCAGAGGCAGGATTTGAATCAAGCAGCCTACTAATCTTACTCTGCGCATGCCCAAACTGCAGAAACCCCCTTTGTATATGGGAAGAAGTGCTTCTCACCCTTCTGCTTCTCCAAGTTCCTTTCTCTTTCCCCCCAACTCTGCCCTCTCTCTGGTCTGGGGCTTTCAGAAAACAAATCCAGGAAACCTTGCATGCTGTTTCTGCTTCCCCCCACCCCCCCCCCCCCCACGCCTCATGTGAGGGAGGGAAGCACAGAACCTGCTGCCTGCTTGAACATAAGGAGAGGGATGGGTGGGGCAGAGATGTGGATGAACATCACAAATTATCATCTGTCACTCACTACCCAGATGTCCAAGCCATCACCATCCAAAGGGTGAACCCAGCTGCGAAGATGTTCTGCATGTGTATGTGCACACGTATGAAGGACCAAGCATGCTGACTCGGCCAGGTGTGCAGGGGTCCGGCCCACACAACTAACCCTGCCCGAGGCCATGGCTCTCCAGCTTCTGCAGAGCAGGGCTTGATAAGGAAGTATCTGCTGCAGCTTTCAGAGTGGAAGCAGCCTCTTTCCTTCCCTCCTCACCTGATCCCAGGATGAGCTCAGCAGATTTCTCAGGAAGGGGCTCCAAAGGCAGAAGCTAGTGGCTCCCCGGACACAACAGAGTCTGCAGGGCTTCCCTCAGAGAGCCCCAGGAGTGGGCCAGCCCCCCGCTGTGACCCCTCCAAGGAAACACCTTAGGAAGGTCTTCCCTCTCCCCCCCAGCACGAACTACCTGCAGGGAGATGCCAGGGGGCCCAAATGCCTGCTTTCAGGATCTTCCTCACGCAAGGTTCAAGCTCCAGGTATTCCAGCACGGGTGTGCTGGACCTTCAGCATCGTTCCTAAGGTCCCCAGGGACAGGTATTTTTCAACACCATTCACCATATACTGCTGAGGGCCTCCTCCAAGCCAGATGTGCTTGAGGTATGGTGATGAACTAGACGGAACCGCCCAGCCCCTCAGCCTCCGTGATGGGAATGTGGCAGGAGTTGCAGTCAAACCGAATCTGGGATCCATGGTGTGATTGGGCCCACCGCACCGGTGGTGGTCCAGGGGCCCTCCCAAGCGTCTGCTTGCATAACTTGGCATGCACAGAATCAAAGGAGTCTGCAAGAAGGCCAATTATGTAGGTGGGCATTTAGGGGCAGAGGGACAATAATCCCTTTTATTCTGGCATCCCCAGTCTTTACCTTCCTCTCTCTGTTGACCCCCAACCCCCGCCTCCCAGCTACCAGCCTACTTCGTTATTTCCCTTTTGTGCTTACATCCATGTCTCCACTCTGTGCCCCCCCTCCCCCCCCCGTTCCCTCTCCCATCCATCGCAAACAGCTTTCATCCCCACCGCTCCCTGGGAACCGTGCTTGTCAAGGTCATGAAGGGCTCCGATGGGCCCTCATCTGCGGGCACCTCTCTGCAGCATTCGGCACAACAGATCCTACTCCCCTATGTTTTTAAGCACTTCGTTCACACAGCCTCCAACCCAGCTGACCACTCCTTCTCAGCAGAGAACCTTCTCATCCCAACCCCTCAGTGCTGAAGCTCCCCACAGCTCAGTCCTTGGATCTTTCTCTTTACTCCCTGGTGACCTCCTCCACTCCTGTGGCATTAAACTCTATCCACATGGTGACCACTCCCAAACTGTGTCACCAGCCCATGCCTTTTCATAGGCCTCTCAAACTTAACAAGTCCCCAGCTGACCTCTTGTTTCTCTCTCTCCCTCAATGGTTTCTCCCCCAATTTCTTTTGGTGAGTGGATGTCACCACCTCAGAGAGGCCTCCCCTGATCACTTGTTCTAAAATAGATTGCTTGGGGCGCCTGGGTGGCTCAGTCAGTTAAGCGTCCGACTTCAGCTCGGGTCACGATCTCGCAGTCCGTGAGTTCGAGCCCCGCGTCGGGCTCTGGGCTGATGGCTCGGAGCCTGGAGCCTGCTTCCGATTCTGTGTCTCCCTCGCTCTCTGCCCCTCCCCCGTTCATGCTCTGTCTCTCTCTGTCTCAAAAATAAATAAAATCTTTAAAAAAAATTTTTTTTTAAATAAAATAGATTGCCTATCACTGTAGCTCCTTACCTTTTTTTATAGCACTTGTCATGAACTGTTTGTCTGTTTGTTTGTTTGTTTGTTTGTTTATTGACTGTCTCCTCCATTAGAATGTGAACTCCACCCTGGCAAGAACTCAACCCATTGTATTTACTTCTGGATCCCCAGATCAGACAGTAGCAATTGGCACAAGGTAGGCATTCATTAAAAATTTGTTGAGTGAGGGGTGCCTGGGTGGCTCAGTCACTCAGTGGCTTAAATGCCCCACTTTGACTCAAGTCATGATCTCGTGGTTCGTGACTTCGAGCCCCGCATCAGGCAAATGATGCCTTGGCATCTGGTCCCTGGCCAGGCCTCAAGTAGTGGTGTGCTAAAGTTGCTCTTTACCAGCTACAAGGCTGATTACCAGCATGTCTTTCCAATTTTGCATTCAGTGACATCACACTGGTAGCTTCAAGTCTGCTGCCATGGGAATATTCTACAGAAATCGGCAAACACTACTGATCGGGGCTTTGGTTTTCGTTTTTGGAAGGGAGTCTACTGGCACACCACTTTTCATCTCTGAAGAAGCTCTTTCCTCAAAGGACTGTGGGGCACCTGGGAACCTGAACAATGCTGCCCCTGGGCCGTGGCAACAACACCTGAGCCAGAAACAGGGGCATTCTGCTTGGAACAAAGCATGGCTGGGGCACTGTGAGACCCAAAGGGAAGACACTTCCAGCAGGCCCTTGAAGATTTGCAGCTTTGAGAGGGCTGGGACATAGCCCCAAGGGAGAGAGCTGCGTGTGAAACACCAGGAAATTGAGCTCCAGTGGTTACACTTGTGGTTCCTCTTTCAGGCAGCTTGCAGGAAGCAGTTAGTTATTAAGGAGGTGGTGGGAGATGAGGAATTCACAAGAGCCCCCAGAAATATTTGAGAAGACATTTTAAGAGGGCCCAAGGTTTGGGGCACCTGGGTGGCTCAGTTGGTTAAGCCTCCGACTTCAGCTCAGGTCATGATCTCGCCGTTCATGGACTTGAGCCCCACATTGGTCTCTGTGCTGACAGCTCAGAACCTGGAACCTGCTTCAGATTCTGTGTTTCTTTCTCTCCCTGCCCCTTGCCCACTCATTCTCTCTCTCTCTCTCTCTCTCTCTCTCTCTCTCTCTCTCTCTCTCTCTTTCTCTCTCTCTCTCAAAAATAAATAAGACATTTAAAAGAATTTTTTTAATTAAAAAATTTTGGGGGCACCTCGGTGGCTCAGTTGGTTGGGCATCTGACTTCGGCTCAGGTCATGATCTTGCGGTCCGGGAGTTCAAGCACCGCATCGGACTCTGCTGACAGCTCAGAGCCTGGAGCCTGCTTTGGATTCTATGACTCCCTCTCTCTGCCCCTCCCCTGCTTGTACTCTGTCTCTCTCTCTCTCTCTCTCTCTCTCTCTCTCAAAAATAAATAAATGTTAAAAAAAAAATTTAATTTTAAAAAGAGGGCCTGAGGTTTGATAGGTGGGGACTAGACAAGAACATTGACTCTTCACACTCATGTGGCCTAATTTGCACCCTCCCAAGGTGGGACTAGAGCTAGTCACTTTGCAAGGGGAAGGGTGCTCAGAGGCTGGCTTTTATAGCTAAACTGCCTGCTTTGGGTATCAAGAGCTGGGGCGTGGTTCTCAAACTCAGAGTAGAAGAACCACTCAGGGGCTTAATGAGAATACAGACTCACCCCTGGCCTCCTCCCGCTGATTTAGTAGGTGACGGTAAACCCAGTAATCTGCATTTTCAGCAAACGTCCTGGGTAGTCATTTTGAGAAGCACTGCATGCACCCCCACAGTAAAAGACTAGCTTTTGCTCCCTCAAGATCCCCTACAGGGTCTCCAGTCTTCTGGGAACCACTTGCTAAACACGGAGTTGAAGGAGCAAATTCCTCTCTCCCCAGGCCCTGATAGGGCAGCTTCCAGTACTGACTTGCCTGCCATCTGCCTTAAACTCAGGACGGCTTCAGAGACGGTAAGACTTCCATCTGACCCAGAAGTTTAAAATGGTTGACCTCCTCACCCCTGCCTCCAAGCGAGGAAGGAGCCAGGCCTGGGGGCAAAAGGGCAGTGTTGTTAAGAAGCTCCGGAAACCCATTTCCAGAAATCAAACAGCAGGTGTTCTCACGCTTTAGTTTTAATCACGGCGAGAGGTTTCAATTTCCTCCTTTTGCAGGCTCACAAATATTTGGCATTGGGTTTCTGCGAGTTCTGTGACTGCCTGGAGATCTGACCACTGCCCTCCCCACCCCACGCCCTACCCCCGCGAGAGGTGCGAGGGTCTCTCCTGCGGGCGCCCTGGAGTCTCCAGCTGCACTCAGCAAAGAAGACGAAGCCTCCCCGGGCTTCTCCTTGCGGCCCAGAGCCGGGCATCCTTCCTCCCTACGTGCAGAGACTGGGAAACAGTTCTTTAGGCACTGCAGTGACCGCGACCGCTCCACTCTCCCTTCCCCTTAGCAGGTGCTTGGAACAGGGCAAGTTCGGCGTTGAGGAGGACCCCGGCGCCACCTGCCGTCCACCGCGCCTAAGCGACGGAGTGTCAAAGAACAACGCTGCAATTCAGTTTGCACTGCTCTGCCCACTTCCTCTGAGCCCCCATTGGTGTTTCGGCTGCAGCCAGACATTCTAGAAATCTGAGTTAGGACAGAGAGAAAGACATTTGAAGATGCCGCACAGCTGACTTTGAAGATGAAGAGAAGGGGACCAAGAGTGGGGAGACATAGGCTGCCTTTGGAAGCTGGAAAGGACACAGAAACGGTTTCTTCTAGAGCCTCTAGAAAGAACTGCGACACCTTGACGTTAACCCAGTGAAACTTATTTCAGACTTCCAACCTCCAGAAATGTAAGAGAACACATTTGTGTTGTTTTATGCCAGTGACTTTGTAGTGACTTGTTACAGCAGGAATAGGAAACTCACGTGCATCTTAGCAGGTATCACACCCTCAAGGCGGTTAGAGACGCCATACTCACAGTCCTTTGCAACGCCAAGGGTCTCTATATGACTGGTCCTTCCCCTCTCCAGGAGGAGACAAGTCAAAGAGGCAGAAAGTGCAAGTTAACACCGATTTACTGAACTTCTCCCTTGTGCTAGAGAGCTAAGTCCACATCTGAACCCCTTTCCTGGAGAGCTTTGAAACTAGGCGGGAAGATAAAGCCCAGGCCGCATTTTCCTACCTGGGTTATAGGGAGACGTGCCAGGGACTCCACACTGCTGTAGGGTAAACGCCGGGCAGCTCCTGGAGCAGCGATTTCCTGGACAAGACCAGGTTTGAAACATGTTTAATATAAATCTAGATTTTGAGATAAAACAAGGGACTTCAAAGAAATTTTCCTCTTCTTTAGCCATCTGAAACTGTGTTTCCCAGATATGCATTCACTCTGACCTGTGGTTAGGGACATTTTGGTGGACAAATCCAAAAAGTTATAAATTAAGGACAGGTGATGTTGAACCAATGGTGGAAAGTGCAGTGAGATGAACCTCGACCACACAGCGGCCTCCAGGCAGAGGCTGAGGCAGGAGCATCTGAGGAGAGAGAACTGCAGCCCACCTCGAAGGATGTGAGAAGGCAAACGGTAGGGGAAGGGAAGGTTTTCCTGGAGGGAGAGACACCCACAAAACAACCTCGCTGTTTGGCTACTGTGTCATTAGAAAAACCATGTGTTGGGTGCCTGGGTGGCTCAGTTGGTTAAGCGTCCGACTCTTGATTTTGGCTCAGGTCGTGATCTCATGTTGTGTGAGTTCGAGCCCCACATCGGGCACCACACTGACTGTGTGGAGCCTGCTTGGGATTCTGTCTCCTTTCTCTGTCTCTCTCTCTCTCTCTCTCTCAAAAGAAAGAAAGAAAGAAAGAAAGAAAGAAAGAAAGAAAGAAAGAAAGAAAGAGAAAGAAAGAAAGAAAACATACATGTGCAGAGTGGCCTGGGTTCTGAACAACTCTAAAATTACAGCAGGAAATTTTTTTTCATTGACTATCTATTGAGAGTGTAGAGACAGAGGCAACCTCATACAGTGCTAGGGGGTGGTGTGAGGGCACCTCCAAACATTTTGGAGGGCAATTCGACAATGTCTAAAGCATTTTTTAAAAATTTTTAAAATGTTTATTTACTTTTAAGAGAGAGAAAAAGGCAGAGCACTAGCAGGGGAGGGGGAGGGAGAGGGGGAAGGGCAGAGAGAGAGGGAGACACAGAATCTGAAGCAGGCTCCAGCCTCTGAGATGTCAGCGCAGGGCCCGATGTGGGGATCAAACCCATGATCTGTGAGATCGTGACCTGAACCAAAGTTGGACACCTAACCGACTGAGCCACCCGAGTGCCCCTAATGGCTAAAACTTTTGAAGCAAACACCCTTCAGCAGAGTACATGTAGGCCTCCCACCACAGACATAGTGCTCCAAGCGCACAACAATGTACAAGGGTGTTGCTGCGGCATTGTCTGTAGGAGAGAGAAACAGAGCAATAAACCATCTATCCTCCTCTCTTCTCAGCTGTGCAAGAAGGAAGCCGATGCCTGTTATGTTCTTCTGGCCCTAACTTTTTAAGATGCCATAATTGCTCAGGTGATGTGCTTTGCACTGGGCCTACTTCATGATGATTTAAGGGGAAACCCTGAATGGGCCATAATACTGAACCTCAGAAATGGCAAAAATCATGATGTGGATATGCTAATGATTGTAGTTTGGAAGATGGTAAGTACACTGTTCAATTACTTCTGTTAATTCTCGGGAACTATAGCCCATCAAACCTTTAGAAATTATAGGCTGTGAACAAGGTTCTGGTTTAGACTCAGATTGTACCAGTCCCCATTCACCCCCACCCTGTCACTGTAATGGAGCCAGTGGAGTGAGCCAGGGAGGCCTGTGGTTTGGAAATTAAAGCTGAGCAGACAGGAGTTGGCTTCTGGTCCGAGGCTTTTTGAGCTGACCCTGAAGGTAGTTGGGGACTCTGCTGTGACTCCATAACAGAAATCCTCAGCAGGAGGAGGGATGGCAGTTGGCAAAAATAATGCCTGGTCAATCTCACTGCCTCCAGAATCCCACCTTATCCTCCAGAAGTGAAAGGATCTTCTAGAAATAGGTCTTCATAAGTTGTGCTCTCACTGCTAGCCTAGTTATCTTCCCAAGAGGATGCCACTGGCAGGGTCAGTCTCCAGGGAGAAGTGAGGTCAAGATATTTCTTCAAGCACTCAAATTTTTTCTCGTCATGCATCCTATTCCAAGAGCCCTCAGGGCAGTGATTACTAAGAAGCCCCAAAATGAACACCATCTCTAAATCTAAGATCCAAAGGGCTGTTCATTTTAAGGTGTAACAAAAACAACTGTCTGTGCTTTAACCTTTAGAAAAATCTTCCTAGATAAGACAAAGCATTATGAAGAGTTCCCAATGTCCTTCAGACTGATGCCTTAAAAGCCTGGGATTTTAGGGTAGACAGCTGGATTCAGTAGCCAACCAGCTATGTAGCTTCCTGGGGGAAGGGGATGATCTGTAAGAAATGCTAATGCATCACTGGGATAAATTAGTGGAAAAGCTAATTGGTCTCATTCCTGCTCCAGAAGACAGTTTTTCCGTGGGGAGATTAAAAAAAATAATAATCCACTCTTTCCTAACACAGACCTAACTCTGTACATGTTCGGTCGGAGTCAACAAAACATTGGTAATCATAGTGAAAAGCATATTTCTTACAGTTCTATTCTGTGTTTGGAAACATTCTCCTACAAATGCTTCTACTCCCTTCATTTTTCTTTTAAAGTTTATTTATTTATTTTGAGAGAGAAAGACAGTGCATGCATGCTAGCGGGGGAGGAGCAGAGAGCGAGGGAGAGGGAGAGAGAATCCCAAGCAGGCTCTGCACTGTCAGTGCAGAGCTTGACATGGGGCTCAATCCCACGAACCATGAGACCAGGACCTGAGCCAAAATCAGGAGTCGGATGCTTAACAGACTGAGCCACCCAGGCTACCCTACCCCCTTTAAAAATAAACTTAAAAAGTAGGTGTTCAAATACTGATTATACTTTGGCTCAAAACGTGTCTCAAATCAAAATACAACTTTGTGCAACCCCCTAGCAGAGCCCGGCCAAAAGAAAGCCCTCATTAATTGAACTCAGCTCCTAGGATAGAATAGCCCTGCTTACAAATGTGGAAGAGATGGGCAGTTAAAAGCTGGTTCCAGGCTGAGGGACAAGACTGGGAGTGCAGGCATAGAGGGTCCTTGTCATACCCTGGTACGCTGCTGTGTGTAATCGTGGTTGTCATAGCCAACCCTGTCCTTGGTTCTCCCAGACGTGGAGAGGGGAATCCAAGTTCTGAACACTGATCCAGCAGGAGCCGCTAACTTTGGATGAGAAAACTCCATCTAAAAAATAGGCACGACTTGGGGCGCCTAGGTGGCTCAGTCTGTTAAGCATCCGACTCCTGATTTCAGCTCAGGTCATGATCTCGCGGTCCATGGGTTCGAGCCCTGCATCAGACTCTGTGCTGACAGATCAGAACCGGGAGCCTGCTTCAGATTCTGTGTCTCCCTCTCTCTCTGCCCCTCATCCGCTCATGCTCAAGCTGTCTCGATCTCTCAAATATAAATAAACGTTAAGAAACAAATTTTTAAAAAATAGGCACCAATCCATGGATCTCTTCTGCTCTAAAGTCAGGAGAAGAATGAAACATAAATAGTTGATGCCATTTTTTGCTGTTCCTTCTTGTCCACACCAGAAAATAATGCAGTTCTTTTCTTCCCAAGTGCCTGCTGGTAAGGGGTGATTAATTCATCTGAACCATGTGGGTGGGCTAGAACAAGAACATGCTGAAAACAATTGACGTTAGGCTCACAAAGTCAATGGGTGCTTCACAGTAGCTGAAATTCTGAAACTAAATAATGCATACTGTGGGCCTGTTCCTGGGGAGTGGGTGATTTATGTAATTACATTAATTTTGCACCCTTTAACCTGCTTTCCCAAAAGTTATCTGGTTCAGAGAAACCACAAATGAGACTTAAAGAGAGAATACGTCCATAGAACAACAAGAGATGCTCTCTTGAATTTTTTCTTGGAACGTTAATTCTGCTTTACTAGTGGACGGAGGCACTACTCGGTGATTCATGTTTCTCTGAATTTTTATTTGTGGAACATCAGTTCTTCCTCATCCTCACTAAATAAAATCTGAAGGGCAAAGTTTGACAATTCGCTTTCAGGGTGAATGTGGGCAAACAAATATTTTCATGTAGTACTCATGGGAATGGAAACAAGACTTCTTAAGAGAAGGTACACATTAGCTACCCCCAGGCCAAGGAATTGCAAAAGCTGATTGCCTAACTGGTAAAAGGAGGAAGGGGAAACTATAGAGGGGAAGCACAATGTAACACTTTGATAGATTGTCCTCCTGGTTTATTTATAAAATTAAGTCAGTGTATTACCTAGTCATGCTGCCATAACAAAATATCACAAACTGGGTGCCTTAAACAACAGAGATTTATTTTCTCACAGTTCCGAAGGCTCAAAGTTCAAGATCAACATGTCAGCGTGGTTGGTTTCTGCAAAGCCTCTCTCTTTGCCTTGCAGATGGCTGCCTTCTTGCAAGTCCTCACGTGGCCTTTTCTCTGACAGTGTGCATCCCTGGTGTCTCTTCCTCCTCTTATTAAGGCCATCAGTCCTTCTGGAGCGAGGCCCCACCCCTGCAGTCTCATTTAAGCTTTATTACCTCCTTTAGGCCCTATCGCCAAATACAGTCCCATTGGGAGTTAGAGCTTCAACATAGGAATTGGAGGAGCATATAATTCAGTCCATAACAGTGTATTGAAATCATTTGGAAGGATACACAGCACACTGATGTTAATGTGACTTTGGGGGAATGACACTGGGAATCCAAGTTGGGCCTGTTCTTCTACTGAATTTTTAAAATGGTATTATGTTAAAAGATGTTGGTGATAAAGGGATATTAATTGGAAGGGATGTCAAGTTTTAGCCCTCCCAGTACCTCTCCAGAGGTCCCACCCAGCCCTGAGTGTTGACAGCCATGTGCCTCACTTCTAGGCCCCATGGAGAAGGAAGTCTACTTCAGCAGGCATTAGCATCCCATGTGGTCCCCAGGGACCCATCAGTGCAAAGGGAAGGAAAAGGATCCCGTGGAAAAATAGCATTGCCCTGTGACGCGTCTGTAGGGCAAGCGCATCTTTGGGACCCCGCACTGTATCTTCACCCTTTGGCCCCTTCTAAAGCCTGTGGGCTTCTGCAGGCTGTCACCACCCACAGGCCTCCAGCTCTGATAGCAGAAGGTCCAGCAGAGTGGCCACTGGAGCAGGGCATGGAGTGTGGGGGGTGGCGGGCGTTTGGTGTTGAAAGATCCTTTACAGCCTCCACAACCTCTCCAGTCACTTCACATGCCACATTCTTCCTATAAAGTCAGCACTGCTAGCAGAAGTCCCTCTCGAGCACTTATGCAAGAAATCTGAGGAATGCAGAGCAGTGGCTTTAGTCCCTGAATTTATATAAACCACCAATTGCCTGTGGTTGTTAGCCACTAATTATTAGGTGTTTTGTCACTGTCAGCATTTTCATAAACTGTTCCTTTCTGTGAGACATGATAAGCATTTAATCAACGCTGAATTGGAGGCATGTGTACCAGAGCCGCGGTGAGCAGGTGGGGGAGGGGGGGACTGTGAGGCTGTGTGGTTTGGAAGCTAGGAACCAATCTGGTACTAAGCACACTGCATTGTGAGACACTGAAACAGTAAAGGTAATAACAGCTGCCTTTTTCTGTGCACTTGAAATTGGGCCAGGCACGGCGTTTAAGTCCTCTATATCCTCTACTCCTTGCCAAAAAAACCTTGAATGGGGCTGTTATAGAGGAGGGGCTCAGAGAGGCTCAGTCATCCAGCCAGAGAGAGGACTGTGTCAGTGAGGGAGTGAGTTTGGCTGCACATAAGACAACACAAGTAATGGTGGCTTGGACAATCAGAAGATTTTGTTTTTCTCTCATGTAGGAAGTTTGGAGGCAGGCAGTCCAAGGATGGTGTGGCCACCCCATACTGCCAGGAAAGGCCCATGTCCCTCCTAGAGTTTGCCTGTACCATCCTTCTAATGTGGCCGTAATGTCCCTCTTCCACTCCCAAAGAGGAAAGGGAGCAGGGCAAAGGCACATTCAGCTGATTCTGTCCCCCTTTTAAGGAGATTTCCAGAAAGTTCCATCTGTGTACTTCTACTGTGTCACACGGGCACTCTTTTCTGCAAGATGGCTATTATGCATCTGATATTGTGGAAAGTATTTACGTGTATTATTCTGTTTATTCCTCATAACAGCTCTTTAAAGAAGGCCTTTTCAACCCCTGGGTCCTAGTTTATTTTTTTTAAGTAGGCTCCATATCCAACATGGGGCTTAAACTCACAACCCTGAAATCAAGAGTTGCATGTGACTGACCAGCCAGTAGCCCCCCCAACTGCCTGGATTCTAGTTTAATCCCTGCTATTACATGCCTAACTCATCCCAGATAAATCTCTTTCCCTCTCTGGCCCTCAGTTTCCCTTCTCATCTGTTTATGAGGGATTAGAATAGAGTTAGGAGTTCTTACTTGGGGTCTACAGACCCCACAAGGCCATGGATAACATTCAGGGTGGCGGGGTGGGGGGGAGGTGGGGCACCTGGGTGGCTCAGTCAGTTGAGCATCTGACTCTTGATTTAGCTCAGATCATGACCTCGTGGTTTTGTGAGATGGCGCCCCACATCAGACTCTGCACCGACAGCACAGAGCCTGCTTGGGATTCTCTCTCTCCCTCTCTTTCTGCCCCTTCCCCACTCAGGCTCGTGCTCTCTCTCTCTCTCTCTCTCTCTCTCTCTCAAAATAAATAAATAAACATTTAAAACAAAATCAGGGGGGAGGGTCATGAATTTGAATGGGGAAAAATATTACATTCTTATTTTCACTGACCTCTAGTTGAAATTTAGCTGCTTCTTCTATTGTAATTGTAGGCAACAGACCACAGTAATATTGGCAGAATCTGTGACTTTTTCACCAAAAAAAAAAAAACACAGGACTTTTATAGCATGTTATAGTTGTTTTAGATATGTTAAAATATTGTCTATGTTCATCACTACAAAATTATGGTAGTTATTATACCTACCATATTTAATGTGTTAATTATATACATACATATAATAAATGTGATCTATATTACAAAAACATATGTTTTAATAATCCAGTAACTGTATTTCAATATGATTTATTTTGTTCATAATCCTGCGTATTTTGCTTTATGCACTTAAAAACATTTTTCTGAAAGCGGGATCCATGGGATCAGCAGATCCCCAAAGAAGTTCATAGAACAAATAAAATGAAGAACCCCTGAAGTATGCAACCTCTGTGCCCTTCTGGCTATAAATGAAACTCTGCCACGAGCTATCACGGTCACCCTGAACAAGTCCCCTCAGTTTTCTCTTCTGTGGAATGATAATAATATATGCATTGCCTAGCTTAGAGCTGCTAGGAGAACCAAAGTAATCTACGTAAAGCACACTCAACTGCAAAGCTCATGCATGTTCAGTTACACAGGGTTACCTGCTGAAATGCTAACTAAATGCTGAGTGTTGTCAAATTATCCAACTTTAGACCTATTTTCCAAAGATGCTGATATTTTTCTGTCATCTCTGGGGGAGTGTCCTGCTATGGCATATATTTTCTATTGCAGGATTGGGACCGAACTAGTATAAAATTCAATAATAATGAGGGAAATGCACCTTAAGTGCACCTGGTTGAAGCTACTTAAGACCACAAGGAGATAAAATGAGATTTCACCACTGAGTCATATAGCTGTAGTTATACTTAGACTTTTTGAAAAATTTGGCCAACATACCATGGTTTAAAGAAAGTCATGGATCACCAGTCATTTCCTTTGCAATCTCAAAACATAGGGATAGTTGGACAAGTGATAGGAATGTTTGGGAAGTTGGTTTCTTTCGTAATCTGTGACTTTAAAATATCTGTGAGTACTTATTACATATTTATTCATCCAAGAAGTCTTCCAAGGTGGCCATAATTAATGTTTTAAAAGCAAAGTAAAGATCTACAAATATCTTGTTGAGTTATATTCTAGAACGGACCTCAAATTATGTATGGGACATTACTGAGTGCTTTCACAGTCTTGAACTCAAAAACAAAAGGTACTGTGAGGTAGTCAACTTGGCCAAGAAAGACGCTTCCTAAACAAGCTAGTGTTTTGATAAATTTCCCCAAGGATTTATGCAAGTATGTGCTCTGAGCTGTTTTTATTGGGGAGAATATTTGGTTTGCACAATGGAAGCTGCCTTTTCTTCTGGCTTTCAGAGAATTTTAGTCTGATACTGGGGTTTGTATAGAGAACCCAGCTAAAAGTTAGACTTGGGGAAGATTTTTATGGTACTAAAAAAGAAAAAGAAAAACTTTATATTTTTTAAAAAACCAGCAGAGAATAAACCCTGGTTTTTTTTTTAAATCATGAGACTAACAAGAGATCATTCATTCATTCATTTACTCATCCATTTCTTGACAAGTGTTTCCTGACTGCTTACTTTTTCAAGGCACTGTGCCAAGCATTCAGCACACAACTGATGTGGCCCCTGCCCTTGCGAAACTTAAACGCTAACATTGATGACATTAACATTTTTAAAGACCCACTCTGTTCTAAGTACTTTACATATGCTAATTTATTTATACTTCCCAATCACCCTAGAAGGAAAATACTGTTATTATCCCCATGTTATAGTTGGGAATCAGAACTTTATTGAAGTTAAGGGGTTTGTCCAAGTTTACAGGACTAGTCAGGGGCTGAGCTGCTATTCAGTCTTGCCCAGTATGATGCTACAATCAATCTGTGCTCTAAAACACAGGTCAGCAAACTACAGCCTTCCAGCCAAGTCCAGCCTGATACCTGTTAATAAAGTTTTATTGGAACATAAAAATTCTCATTCTTTTACATGGTGTCTATGACTGCTTTCATGTGACAACAGTAGTCCAGCAGTTGCAGCAGAGACCGAATGACCCAGAGGGTCTAAAATATTTACTCCCTGGCCATTTACAGAAAAAGTTTGCCAACTCCTGCTCTAAAACTCTGCTATACTTCCTCTCTAGAAAAAGGGGGGGTGGGGGGAATAAGAGGTAATTAAAATACTTGAAAATATTTTTTTAATGTTTATTTATTTTTGAGACAGAGTGAGACAGAGCATGAACGAGGGAGGGTCAGAGAGAGAGGGAGACACAGAATCCAAAGCAGACTCCACTCTGAGCTGTCAGCACAGAGCCCGACGCAGGGCTCGAACTCATGGACCGTGAGATCATGACCTGAGCCAAAGTCAGACACTTAACCGACTGAGCCACCCAGGCGCCCCTTAAAAATAATTTTTTAACGTGAATTTCACTCCACTGTGAAATGGAGTGCTGTGAGAGAATAACTGGAGGGAGAAGAGGAAGTTAGAGGCATCCTCTTTAAAATGTGAGCCCCAGAGTAGGGGCCTCACAAGCGGAGATCTGAATCCTGGGATAGAGCTTCTTGCTGAGGAATTTGTACACTATTTAGCTGTCCAAATATCCACTGTTTCTACTTTGACCTGAGCAGAGGATGATAAAGGAACAGTCTGCTTTCCGGAGTGCAAAGGTTTCTTTCTCCTTCAAAGGGAGCCTGGGAGGATTCAGTGACAGATGAAAATGTTCAGCACAGTGCTTGACACCCAGCTGGCACTCCACAAACGTCCTTCTTCTTCCTTCTGACACCTGTCCTTGCCACCTGCTGGACCAAAATTGGCCTCTGAACTTGCAAAGGTTTGTACAGCATGAACACAATGCTTTATGCTTTAAGATGGACATTGATATTTAATATAGCAAAGTGAGGTTGGAAGTGTGGTTGCTAACTCAGAATAAATTATTTGGTCCAGCTGATGAGTCCCAGGGGAAAAAATGTGCTAGGTCAGTCATTCCATTTGTAGTTGGGACACAAATACCCTTTCTTCATCCAAATGATCAAGGCTGTAGGCATAAGGAGGTTGGACAGTCAGGCAAGTGGGTGTGGGATGCTTGCCTTGGCGGTTTTCTGGATGACTCACCCAAGATATTCAGTCTCCATTTTATATGGGACCTTCATCCATCCATCACAAGCATTAAAGGCCTCATCTTTAACCAGGCTCTGAGCCATTTGCTTGCCACTAAAAAAACTTCTGAGTTTTCCTGCCAAGTGTATATCCACATATATTTTTATAGATATAAATCACCTTCAAAACCACTCATTTTTGCATTTAAGGTTACTATATCTGCCCACTCCTTTTGTTCTTTAGAAAAACATACACTTTGTGGTTAGACCTAGCCTTATGTCCTTGTTCTGTTCTACTAGCTGGGTGACCTTGGGGAAAAATTTTAACCTCTTTGAGCCTCAGTCTTATTTGTAATAATAATACTTACCAATGTAATCCATTTATACAATATTTGATTGTCTATTGAGTGCCAGGCTCTGTGCTAGGCTTTAGGAATTTCACAGCAAAAAAAGACAAATCTCTTGTGACTGTTACAGCCATAAAGGGAGTCATAATACTCAAGTAAGTACTCAAGATCATTACAATGTTATTAAATGATCTAAAGGAAATGTACAGGGTGAAGAATTAGAGTGAAATACATAAGTGATATTAAGGCAAGACCAGAAGAATGAGAATTGTGCAAAGCATAGGAAGCACTCTTAATGTCTTCAGGCAGAGGGAACATTGAGTACAAAGGTCTGGAGGTGGGGCAAATACTGTTGTGTTTTAGAACAGAAAGTAATATTGTATCCAAAAGGGAACGTGGTACAAGGGGAGGTCAGCGAGATGAGTAGAGACCAGATCTCATGGGCCTTATGAGTCATGATAAGGAATTTTGGCTTTTATTCTAATCAGAGTGGGAAGTCAATGAAAATGGTTAAGACTTGTACAGGATTCAGGGCACCTGAGTGGCTCAGTTGGTTAAGTGTCCGACTTCAGCTCAGGTCATGATCTCACAGTTCGTGAGTTCAAGCCCAGCATTGGGCTCTGCACTGACAGCTCAGAGCCTGGAGCCTGCTTTGGATTCTGTGTGCGTCTCTTTCTCTCTGACCCTCCCTGCTTGTGTTTCTCGCTCTCGCTCTCTCTCAAAAATAAATAAACATTTTTTAAAAAGTCTTGGACAGGATTCATGTTTTTAAAGATGAGTCTGGCTACTGCATGGTGAAGCAATGAAGGAATTATAAGAAACAACAGCAAAGGGAGGCCAAGATCATTGCAAGGATTACCTACAATTACAAATGTAAAATAATGAGCACAACCATGACATATATAAGTTCTTTACGAAAGTTAGTTGGCTGGTGTTCTAGAAAGTTTAAGCCTCATACAGTAGACACTAACCTCATGTGGCTATTGAACATTTGAAATGTGGCTAGTGCAATCATGGACTTAAATATCTCATTTTATTTTAATAAGAGGAATTTTAAAAATTAATATCTAATTCAGTCATTGGGAAGTATTTTTGAAAAAATTTAGATGTATGTATCTATTTAACCATAATTTTTATGAAATCTGAGTACAGATTCAGGTATTTTCAATGAAAACTTAATGTCTAAATTGAGATGTGCCCTAACAGTGAAATATATATATGATCCCAAAGACTTAGTATGAAAAAAAGAATGTATAGTATTCTCTTAATTTTTATATTAGTTACATGCTCAAATGAGAATATTTTGGACACATTTTGTTAAAGAAAATATTGCTTAAATTAATTTCACCTCTTTTACTGTTTTTAATGCTGCTACTAGAAAATTTAAAGTTACATATGTGGCAGTCACATTTTATCACTATTAGACATGCTGATCTAAGGGAAAACAGAAATCCAGGAATTTAAATGCACAGAATGTTAGCTTTTGGTTATGTCTCCTATCAGAAATCTCAATTTGAAGATTGGAACTAGGAAAAAATAAAAAGCAATAGCACCTTTTGGAAATACTATAGAACTATAAGATCTACATCTTAATTTTGTATTTTATGTGATATATCTCATCCTCAAGGAATTCTTGTGGCATCCCTGGCTATTCCTGGATGTTGGACCTTGCTTTGGCAAGTTCATGCACCCCAACTCTGGGGAAATGTGGAGAATAGAGCTCAGGACTTAGAAGATCCCAGAGCAGGAAGCTTTATCTTCAAAGCTGGGCTCAGTAAGCCCCACAGTATGAATATATTCGCTCTGGGCACAGAAAAAAACTGAGTCAATATAGCATAAATATCTAGCTCCAGGGAGGGTAGATGCACAGAGCCTCCCAAAAGTTTAGCACAGTGCATACATAATAAGTCATCAGGGGAGGCAGAAGTGATTCCCATCTCTTCCTGAAGATTCTCCACAAAGCAATTTATGTTAAAGTTTGTATGAAAGTCTGTAGGAAGTGCTTTAGGTTTGTTATTTTATTTAAGCTTCATGAAACCTTATGAGGTAGGTATCAAGTTTCAGTGACTTGTCTAACATCAGATCACACAGATGCTGAGAGGCTGGGCAGAGAGATTCAGACCAAGGAAGTCTGACTCCAGAGCCCACACTCTTCCACCATACTCAACAGCAATCCTATTGTCATGCCAGTGACCCAAAAGATCACCTTGAGCATAAGACTCCTTCTCTTGTATCATTCCATGCCACCGAGAAATCACCCAGCTGCTCCCCCAGAAAGAAAAGGAAAGAGAAAATGGCTCCTTTGCTATTCTCCTGATTCATTATGTACATGCCACAGGGTCTACTATGATGCCTAGCATTCATTCATTATTCATTCACTCATTCATTCATTCATTCATTCATGTTCAGCTTCCATTCTTTCAACAAACTTAGGGGCTCAATCCTCTGTCTGGGGAGTGTTAATGAAAGCTTCATAAATATTATCACTATTAATATTGATGATCATGAGTAACCCTAGTAAAAATCAAGTACTATTAGTAATTGATCATAGTATTGATAATACTGTGAGAACATCATTAATAATAATGATTACAATAACGGCAAATGTTTATTGAGCACTTACTATTTAAGGGCTATTACAATTAAAGTATTTTTTTCTATATTGAGCACTTCACTTGTGTTTTAGATAAGACATGACCATTTAATTCTTACAATAATCCTATAAGATAATTCCAGAAGTCTCAAAATCTCTTTATACAACTCATCAGAGCACCAGGTTACGCATTGTTTTAGCCACAAATTCTTTTTTTTAATTAATTTATTTTTTGATTTACATCCAAGTTAGTTATCCACAAATTTTTGGAAGAGAACCATTCACCCATGTGATAACAGGATGTTCACTGATCCCTTACAACTGACAACAAGACAGACATGGTCTCTGCCTCAGGAAAATAATAACAGAACGGACTTCTCAATGAAAAACATTTCTTTTCCTTTTATAATAGTGGCTGTGAGCACAAAGACAAAATTTCCACAGTTCCAGGATCTAATTAGTAGGCTTCCATTTGTAAAAATTTGTTTCTTGCTTTGTACTCTATAGCAACATCCAGCTACTTGTCGTTTCCAAAAATAGTCATGATATTTTTATGATGTCCTTCAGCCTTTCCTGTTTTTTTTTCCTTTTAATTAACTATTACTCTTTCAACAGCATAACTCAAATATCTCATTAGTGAAGCATTACTAAAGTGAGCCAATTGGGTGTTGGCCCTTGGTTAAAAAAAAAAAAAAAAAAGACTGAGGGGCACCTGGGTGGCTCAGTCAGGTAAGTATCCAACTTCAGCTCAGGTCATGATCTCACGGTTCATGGGTTCAAGCCCCATATCTGGCTCTGTGATGACAGCTCAGAGCCTGGAGCCTGCTTCGAATTCTGTGTCTCCTTCTCTCTCTGCCCCTCCCCTGCACATGCTCTGTTGCTGGCTCTCTCAAAAAAATAAACATTAAAAAAAAAAAAAAAAAGAGTGGATTGCATCTTCCTTCAGGCTCAGTAGTGCTTTTATCTTATTTCCAGTCTCCCCTTCCCCGACTAGCCTGTGCAGTCTTGAGAATGGGAAGGGCAGGGACAGTGTCTTATTAGGTTTCCTGTAACCAGCTACAGTCACAAGGCTGGTCACATAATATTATTGTCTCTAACACTCATTAAACACTATGTGTGTGTCAAGCCCTGTTCTCCGAGATTTCATCATTTCTTTCTCCCAAAACTTAATGGTGAGGTATCATTGTTACCCAACCCAATTTTTATATTTGAGGGAAAATTCATATACTAAAGTTTAGAAGAAGCATTTGGGGCTCCTGGGTGGCTCAGTCAGTTAAGTATCTATCTTCGGCTCAGGTCATGATCTCTCCATTCTTGAGTTCGAGCCCCGCTTAGGATCCTCTGTCTTTTCCCTCTGCCTCTACCCCGCTCGCGCTGCACTTTCTCTCAAAAATAAATAAACATTAAAAAATAGAAAGTTTAAAAAAAATTTTTTTTCAACGTTTATATATTTTTGGGACAGAGAGAGACAGAGCATGAACAGGCTAGAGGCAAAGAGAGAGGGAGACACAGAATCGGAAACAGGCTCCAGGCTCTGAGCCATCAGCCCAGAGCCCGACGCGGGGCTCAAACTCACGGACCGCGAGATCGTGACCTGGCTGAAGTCGGACGCTTAACCGACTGCGCCACCCAGGCGCCCCAAAAATAGAAAGTTTAGAGGCATTAAGTAATTTGCAGCAAAGTCATACAGCTAGTCAAATGGCAGAGCCAAATTAGAATTCAAATAATGAAATAATCCACCTAAAGCATTTTTCACAGCATGTGACACTTAATAAACACATAATAAATGTTAGTTACTAGAATTATAACTCAAAGTTGGACAGCTAGTAAAGTAAAAGAGCTGATATTGTAACTCAAGTTTATTTTATGTACTTACTTATTTATTTTGCTCCAAAATTCATAGCTTTTCAATTACACCAGAATTTAATTAACAGGACTTATTTTTTTTATTATTATTGAAGTATAGTTGACATACAATGTCATATTAGTTTCAGGTGTACAGCATAATGATTCGACAATTCTGTACATTACTCAATGCTTACATAACTGTAGTCACTGTTACCAGATAAAATTATTGCAATATTATTAAGTATATTCCCTATGCTGTACCCTTCATCTCTGTGACTTATTTATTTTATAACTGGAAGTTTGTATCTCTTTGCACCTAACAAGACTTCTTAAAGGTCATAAAAGGCCTAACTACTGAACAGTTTTTTAGTTCCTGCCATATTAAAAAAATTTTTTAATATTAAAAGGTTTCCAAAATTCTGGACAATTCTAAAATTGTCTATTCTATTCTAGAATAGAATTCTAAAAATCCTATTTTTAATGGTTTTTGTATATTAAAGCTTTTGATGTACACAAAAATACGAGGGTATGCATAACTTCATTTAGAAACAAATTCAAAAAACAGGTTAGATATCCTTCCTGATAAAGTCCCTCCCAGCTATCTCTGCAATAGGTTCTGTGAGTTAAAGAAAACTAAGTAATCTCTGTTGTTATTACTGATTACCTGTTTGGCTACCTTGAAGGATGTTTCAATTCTGTATTCCCAGCATAATGTGTGGGATCTGATAAACATTTAGTAAACATTTCTTGAAAGAATGCATTGGACAACAGTTCCCTTTGATTCCAGGACCCCTTTAACACTCAATATTAATGAGGACCACCAAAAGCTTTTATGTGGCTTATACTTACCAATATTTAGTATACTAGAAATTAGAACTGAAAAATATTTAATATTTGTTAATTTAAGATAACAATACACCTATTATATGCCAACATAAATTATCTTGTTATAAATCATTATATTTTCCAAAACAAAAAATGCTATAGTGAAGAGTGGCATTGTTTTATTTATGCAAGTCTCTTGCTTAACAGAAGACTACTGGATTCTCAGAGCTCCTTCTGCATTCAAGCCGTTGCGCGATCACATGACACAGCCTCTGGAAAACACTGTATATTCATGAAAGAAGGGTGGGAAAGGCAAATTTAGTGTTATTATGAAAACTGTTTTGATCTAGCAATGGACCCCTTTGAAAGGCACACTTTGAGAATCATTGGAGAGAAAATTTTATTTTGGACAGGGTTTATGCTTCAGGATTCCTTTATACATTGTTAGCATAAGAGGTCAGAGTGACGGAGTAAATGGAACAGCTTGGAGACGACCTTTTTGCCGCAGGTGCTGAGTAATGCGGCTCTCGCCGTAACCCAAGATGGTAACTTCCGCCTGCGTTTCAGTCCGTACAATGGCGTCACACACCGCGACAGCGACGTGCTTTCTCCCTGAGGGTGCCACTACATTTCCCAGGATGCTTTGCTAACAGTGATGCCATTGGTTGGCGCCGACGGAAGTGCACTTGGCTGAACGGAAATAGAAGATTTTAGAGGCTGGGAAGGTGAGGACGAGAGGAGCTGGGGAGCTGTGAGTGCCACCTGGGGCTGTCCGCTTAAGGCGTGGGGGACTCAGAGAACAAACTGTTGGGAAGCGTAGGGTGGCCTCTTCTTAACCCCGGGGACTCAAACTCCTGCATTCTTCCACTAGACCTGGAAGCAGGGGAAACAAAACTGTGTGTGGAGGCTAAGTCTTAGTATTAAGGTCTTGTTTTTTGAAGTTTTCTTGGGACGAGCTGGGACGAATTCGGGCTCTTGTCGCGACACAAGGGGCGTTGGCGTGATTTTGCTGTGACCAGAGGGGTGAGGGGTGGAGCTGCTGACGGTGTGACTCAGCTTATACAGCAGTGGTTCTCAATTGGCTGTACAATAGAATCACCTGGGATGCCTTTTTTTTTTTTTTTTTTTTTAAAATACGAGTATCCTGGGCCTACGCCAGACGCCAAAATCAGAATCTGTGGAGGATAAGATCTGGGTAGCAGTACTTGCTAAAGCGTCCCAAGTATTATTGTGTTTAGCCAAGGTTGAGAACCACTCTTTTCGTGCCTGAGTCCTGATTAGGACCAGCTGCGCCACGATTTCCTTTACACTATAACCTGCGTGGGCTCTACAGCGCGCACTTGGGTGAATTTGACAATCGCTGTTTTGGCACTGATTGCATTTTAAGCACCGTCAGATACTTATTCTTGAGCTTCGTATCGTGGTGCTGGAAAGGCCCGTATTTTTATTTTTATTATTTTATTTTATTTTATTTTATTTTTTTACGACCTGGCTATTCGTTCTGAATAAAGGTTAGGGGCGTTTCATTTTTCTTACTTTTGTTTTAGCTTATGCCTATTTTTTACAACCCTGACAAAATTTGAGCAGTGGAAAAAGGAAGAGTCACATTAAAATCGTTCTCTTTTGTTGCTTATATGAAGTTCTGAAAGGGGTGTCAGTTAAAATGATGTTTGGCATTATTTATGGGTTTATAACCAAATTTTTCTTTATAATAATTTCAATGAAAGGAAGTTAAGGTGTGTTTGGGGGTTTTGATGTATAAATTTGTTTAGGTGTAATAGGTAGGATCTTTTTTTAATACAGGTTTCCCCTGCTGTCTCAAAAGTTGAGCGTTTATCAAACCTTTCCTGAGCCAAAATGGCATAAGATAAAGATTATCCACACACCCACCACCCCCTGCCTTCCAAAAGGTCGAGTTATACCAGTTTGCTTTTACAAAGACCTGCATTAATATTTACATGTTTTCACTAAAAGAAATCTGAAGGGGATTTTCACTTTTACGAAAAGAGCTATTGCCATGCTAATGTACCATGCTAATGTTAAAAGCGAAGTGGCATAAGGAAGACTTTTGGAAAGTGGTGGATACCTGTATAAGCACCATTACCTAACATATTTTCTCTTTTCCCAGAACTTCAGCTTCACCTTCCTCACTGATCCAGCATGGGGGAGAAGTCAGAAAACTGTAGGGTTCCAGAGGATCTTTTCAATGGTTTGAAAGTTACAGATCCCCAGGAAGCAGAGTGTGCTAGCCCTCCAGTTTCTAATACCAAAGATCACCATTTCCAGAGCAAGTTGCTCAAGGATGTTGAAGCCCATCCCCAGGAGGACCAGGGAGAAGAGGAGTGTTTTCATGACCCTAGCACCTCATTTGAAAAGGAGGAGCCAGGAGTGGACAGGGTTGAGAACAAACCTGATGATAATGTGAATTCCTCTGAACTAGATGAAGAATACCTAATAGAACTGGAAAAAAACATGCCAGATGAAGAGAAACAGGTAAATATTTATTGTGCACTATCTGCCATGATAAACTGCTTTTTAAAATGAATAAATGTGTTTGATACTGTATCACAGATTGGGTCATCTGTGCTGAAAGAGTTACTTGCTCATCTGTGTCCTTATTGCTTTAGTAGTGATGGAGCTGAAATAAATCAGTTAGCACGGAGTGTGTCTGCTTAACAGATTTCCTTTTTTTTTTCCTTTTTTTTTTTGGTCAACTTTGAGTTCTTCTGTTTGCCTCATATAATATTATAACATCTGTATATACCTTTTAGCTTTTTTTTTTTTAATGGCCTTTTTGGTGGTTGGCTGCTGAAATTCCTGTAAGGGACGTTTTTTGGTTAGACTTTAGAATTATGGTATGCTGCTTATTTGTATTAATCCCTTGATAGCAAAAAAAAAAAAAAAAAAATGACTGCCTGAATATTCTGGTGGTGGTTTGGTTGCAGAGGGCAGTGACTCGGCCCTGTATTGTTTACATAACATTCTTGAGAAATAGACTTGTATATGATAGTAGTTATCATTTGTTAAGCACCTATAATTTGCCAGCCACTAAACTTAGAAAGTTGTGTTTTCATGTCATCTTTACAACACACCTATGAAACATATACTGTTAGCATTTCCCATAAGAGAACAGAACTTAGTAACTTGCCCAAGATCACACATGTAATAAATGGCAGAACTGATTCTCAAACCCAGGTCTGATTCCAAAGTATAATGTAGCATTTAATAACAAAAACAGCTGTCTTTCTACAAAGCAAATACACTAATACAATGTACATTTTCCTGCTTCTTTGCCCCTGGGCCACATCCTTAACTGGGCAAGCCTTCACTTTTGGAGACAGAAGTCTTGGTATCCTCCACATATCCTTCCTTCTCATCTCCTAATCGAGGTCATCTGAAGAATTACCATAATATCTGAGTTCCTCGTCTGCAAGGAACTTGAATGAGATTTGTAGCTTAGGCTTCTGAACAACTCACTCACTGAACAGGTTATGATACATTGGTAGTGGGCAGGGATTCTGAATGTGCACTGTAACGGTGGGAATTGGGAAGTAATGTGACATGGAGCATCTTGTCTCTCCTTGGGCGTTTTTCATTATTAAGTCTATTGGTTTTATTTTATTTTTTATTTTTTTGAGAGAGAGTATGTGCACACCCATGCAAGTGGGGAAAAGGGCAGAGAGAATCTTAAGCAGGCTTCATGCTGTCAGAGCCTGATATGGGGTTCCATCCCACAACCGTGAGATTGTGACCTGAGCCAAAATCAAGAGTCAGACGCTTAACTGCCTGAGCCACCCACACACCCCAAGTCTATTAGTTTTAACATGCATGTGTTAGCTTTTGTGCTAGTGTGATAGGATAAAATAACAATGGCTTAGAAGAGAAGGACAAACGGCAAAATGAACCAATTTCATAAACTACCTCAGCAGAAATGGCTCGGAAAATTAAATCACATACTGTTCAATAATTAGGGAAATGATTTTCCAGAAAGTGTTTGATTCATATCACAGGTGCAGGCTTTTTAGAAGCATTGATTAAATGTCTGTGTTAAAATGTTAGCAATGCCTTTCTGATACCTTAATGTGTTTTACCCTGATGGTGAATTTTCTACTGTGCCATTGGTTTGACAGTTGTGTGATTTGACTCGAGATGTTACATACTCTGCCTCCCATTCCCAATTTAGTAAAACTTTGTGTCTCCTGGCCAGGAATCACATTTTAAGTTCTATAAATATTTAAAACAATTACTTTTATTGCCTCTAAGTTGAATATTCTAAATGGCACAATGACTTTTAAACTTTTTTCTTCCTTTTAAAAGTTAAGATATAACTTACATATAGTGAAACTGTTTACATTCTGTGTCCAGTTCAGTGAGTCTTGACAACTGTATGCACCTGTATAACTCACACACTTATTAGCATCCAGAACATAACCATCATTCTAGAAACTCCCATTGTGTGCATCACCACTCATTCTGTCCCTGCACCCCCACCAACCCAGGGACCCACTGCTCTGGTTCCTATTCCATAGGTTGGTTTTTTCCTATTCTAGACTTTTGTGTAAATATAATCACTTTTCAGATATAAACATTTTGTATTTTATATTTGTGTATCAACTTGTATGTTTTTGTAGCTTAATTTGAAAATTTGTAACAATATCTCTTAGAAACAGCATGCTGTGGTGATAGCCATTGTTATTTTATAGAAATGTAAACCATTAATTCCACTAAGGAAACAACCTCCAAGAGTGCAGACTACCTTTACCTAATTGTGGTACTACTCTCTTGGGTATTTTTCTGGTGTTTTGATAAATATCTTTATGAAATTATTAGGAAACCAGCAAAACAGATGAAGAAATCTCTCTTCACTGCACACATGGTTTGCTTTTATAGGTCACTAGGAACAAGATACCTTTAAACTTGATTCTCTTAAAATAGAGTTGAGATAATTCAACGACAACAAAATAAACACAAATTGCCAAAAAATGTGAACAGATTTTTAGCCTCACTAATAGTGTTTAAGTGCAGATTAAAACATTACGTCTCGATTTATCTGATGTCAGCAATGAGAGGACATAAAGAGTGCTTGTGCTAATTTTGGGAGTTTAAAGTGCTATGTCATTTCTGTGGGATATAGGTATCACATTTTTAATATGAATATTTCTTTAGACTAAGGCTATCAATAGAACCTTTTGCAATGATGGGAATGTTCTATGTATACTCTGTTCAGTATGGTAGCTACTGGCCATGATCAACCACATTTTAATAGTCATCAGCTGTGGAGCATTTGAAATGTGGCTAGTAGAGATGAGGAACTGAATTTTACAATTTTTAGTCATTTATTTTAAGGAAGTTATTAGAGATGTGTACAGATGTATACATAAAGATGTGTCACAACATCATTCATAATTTTGAACATTAGAAATGATGTTCAACAGAGGGTATTACTTTAAACAGTTTTGCCATTTTTATGCAGTAGCATGTAATGCAGTCATTAAAAAGAAAGATAAATCTTAATATTGATGTGGAAAAAATACCTGTTAATTGAACTAAGCAGGTGTGATAATATGGCTTATAATAACAATTATGTACTTGGGTTTGTCCCAGTTCCTAGCAGAGTTCCTAAACCCTTGGAATTTCCTAATAAGAAATAAGGGTGTGTTTTGTTATTTATAACCAGCCCCTTTCAACCACACACATAGGAGCTTTCCAAAAATCACCTCAAGAATGAGGTCTGGTTGTCAGAGTTTGGAGCTTTCAGCCCCACCTCTGGGGAGGGGACAGAGGCTGGAGGTTGAGTTAATCACTAGTGACCAATGATTTGACCAGTGGTGCTTATGTACTGAAACCTACATTAAAACCCCAGGGACACCTGGGTGGCTCAGTTAAGCGCTCAGGTCATGATCTCACAGGTTGTGAGTTCGAGCCCTGCGTCGGGCTCTGTGCTGACATTGCAAAGCCTGGAGCCCACTTCGAGTTCTGTGTCTCCCTCTCTCTCTAACCTCTGTCATCCTCTCTCTCTGTCTCTCAAAAGTAAATATTTTTTAAAAATTAAAAAATCCATTTTAGTACTATGAGTGTGCAGATAGAATTGAAGTCTGCCTTAAATCTTCAGGAAAAGACCATCTAATTCTAAAAGTAGCATGCAGTATCAGTCATAGTAACAGCCATGTGCTAGACTAAATAAAATACCCTAATATTGTGCACTTACCAAAGTACTCAGCTAGTTTTGTTTTGTTCTTTTTTTTTTTTTTTTTTTTTTAATGTTTATACTTTTGAGAAAGACAGCACAAGCAGGGGAGGGCAGAGAGGGAGGGACACACGGAATCCGAAGCCGACTACAGGCTCAGAGCTGTCAGCACAGAGCCCGGCACAGGGCTCAAATCCCCAAACCATAAGATCATGACCTGAGCTGAAGTCAGACGCCTAACTAACTGAGCCACCCAAGGGCTCCTGTTTTGTTTTGTTCTTTGATCCTAGGTATCTAATTCTTGTCTTCATAGAACATTAAAGAAAATCTGTGTTTTGCTGTCAGCAGAAATGAATGTGTTCACACTAAAATATAAGTTACTAACCTTCATTATATAACAAAACTAAACAGTGGGGGAAATTTGGAGGGACTTAATGGAAGTTACTTCATTTGATTTTATAAATATTAAAATATTTGGGTATCTCTTAAGCTTAATGATGATACAAATTTCTATGCTGTTCACTCAGTTCAACCTCATTTGAAAGTATTTAAATCAGAGTACATTTAAATATTTATTTTCTTTATTTGGTTCATAGACACTTGAGTTTTCTTCTTACCCCCTTTTTCTTAGGAAAAGAACCTCAAGCAATTAGCAAATTCTAAATCCTATTGATGAAAAGTTGGGCTTTCTATGATGTAATAAGAGATATGAGATATCTATTTATGGCTGGGTAGGACCAGAAATGCACTTTTGCAGAATGTTTAAACCTGTTTGCTATAATATGGAACAGAAACAGGTATCCTTCTTAGTCTGTCTAGCACTGGTTAAAGTTTTTCTCAGGAAGTCTTTCATATTATAACTGTTCACTATCTTTTTCTTATAGCATCATCATTTTCCTTTTTGTGGAGTGAAAATTGGAGTAGCTACTAAATATATTAAGGGTAATCCTCCAGAAAGGCACTAGGAGATGTTTTAGTCACAACAACTTCCATTTGGTTTTGGAAGTTGTTAACATAGCATAATCGATGTTTTTAAATCAAACAAACTGATGGGGCACCTGGATGGCTCAGTCTGTTGAGCATCCAACTTCGGCTCAGGTCATGATCTCGCGGTCTGTGAGTTTGAGCCCCACGTCGGGGTCTGTGCTGACAGCTCAGAGCTTGGAGCCTGCTTCAGATTCTGTCTCCCTCTCTCTCTGTCCCTCCCCCGCTCATGCTCTGTTTCTCACTCTGTCAAAAATAAATAACATTAAAAAATAAATAAACAAACTGAGTATAACTACGATTTGTACTTGAAACTTATGTTCTGGCATTTGAATAAAACAAAAGTACTCAATGAAAAAAAAATTTTAAACAAAAGGGTTCAGAGAGCTTCTGAATTGGGTGAACATGTAGAGGTGCAAGGAGGGTGACATACTCAGCATGGAAGCTCAGTGCCCCTTCCTGCATACCGTCTCTTCTGTCTGCCTGTGCCCAGAGTTAGTCTTTTTTTTTTTTAATTTTTTTTAATGTTTGTTTATTTTTGAAGGGGAGAGAGACAGAGCATGAGCAGGGGAGGGGCAGAGAGAGGAGGGAGACACAGAATTCAAAGCAGGCTCCAGGCTGTGAGCTGTCAGCACAGAGACCGACGTGGGGCTTGAACTCACAAGCCGTGAGATCATGACCTGAGCCGAAGTTGGACGCTTAACCGACTGAGCCACCCAGGGGCCCCAGAGTTACAGTCTTTAGAATAAAACAGTAATCTAGTAAGTGAACTGTTTTCTTGAGTTCTGGGAGTCTCTTTAGCAAATTAATTGCAGCTGAGGAGGAAGTCATGGGAACTTCCAGTTTATAGCCCAAGGGTCAAAAGCAGAGGTGACAACCTTGACTGGCAGTTGGCATCTGAAGTAGGGGTGGGGTTGGGGGCAAGTCCTTAATTTGTGGGATCTGATGCATCTCCAGGTGGAGTGTGTCCAAAGTGAGTGAAAACGCAGGGCAGCATCTGGTGTCTGCTGTAGAGTTGGAGTTGTTAGTGCAGGGGAAACTCCTACACGTCTGGTCACAGAAGTGTTCGGTGTGTTGGCAGGAGAGGAGACACACAAGAGGTGTTTTCCCTTTACAGCAGGTTATAGAATAGTCCATGATGATTCCTTTTGAGTTAACCTGTGTAAAAATGTGTTCAGACGTGAAAGTTTGGAAGGATACAGGGTGTGATTATTGGGAAATTTTCATTTATGTTTAATATACTTTTTTGAAGTATAGTTGACATACAGAGTTCTATTAGGTTTAGGTGGACAACGTAGTGATTTAACAGTTCCACACATTACTCAGTTCTTGCCATGGTAGTGCTTACCGGTAAGTCTGTCAGCATACAAAGTTATTACGGTATTATTGACTGTATTCCCTATGCTGTGCTTTTCATCCCTGTGACTTATTTTATAACTGGAAGTTTGAACCTCTTAATCCCCTTCACCTGTTTTATTCTCTACTTTTTTTTTTATACGTAAGTGCACATCACATTTATAATCAACAACACAAGTAATTCCATTTTGAGAATATAAATAAAAATTGATTCTTTACCACCAGCATGGACTTTTTACCAGAGCACAGAAAGCTGACCTTTGAGGATTTGGAAAGAAATGCTATTATAGGATCTGTGTATGTTTCTCTTCAGGTAGAATCAAGTATCGATAGCTAAAGCCTGTTATTCAAGCTGACTTGACTTGCCCTGTGGCTGAGAAGATAATCCAGGCTCCATTGGAGTTCCAGTTCTCAGCAGAACTCCTAAATCAGTAATGGAGAAGGGGAGGGAGAGGAGGCAAAAACAAGAGTAATGGAGGAAGAAGGCAGCTAAGATTTTTAAAAACAGGCAAAATCTTTTAAGGAAAGCACTGTGTGTGTGTGTGTGTGTGTGTGTGTGTGTGTGTCAGCAGTATATCTTAAGTATTTGTGAAAACCTAAATGTTGACATGACTATCCAGAGGAATGGGATTTTAGCACACATTTGAGATGTACTGGAACTGTGAAGCAAATAAGTGCTTCTCAAAGGTGTGGCTGATGTAAAGGACAAATCTGGTAGCAGATGAGAATTGTTGTTATGATATTATGATACAAAGATGCTTTATAGTATCAGAACCTATAGAACATACTGCATAGGGCTGATCCTGTGAGAAAATCACCTTTTATGGGCTACTTGTCACAGTGGAGTTTAGTCGTATGTAAATTCCCTAGATAATCCTTATGCGCTCACTGAAGTTTGAAGACCACTGTCTTAAGGCCTTGCACATCATCTTCCTTCACTCAATAGCTGTTGAATAAATACTATGATTATCTCTCCCGTGAAGGTCAGTAATTGATCTTACGAGTTACAGAGAGTTTATCTCATTCATTTATTCCAGAAATACTTGGATTTCTTCCACATGCCACGAATTGTTTGAAGCCCTTAGGGATACAGTGGTAAACAGGATGAGAGGGTTTCTCTTCTCTCCTAGCTGCTATATGCTAGGTGGGAGGTATAAAAAATTTTTAAGATGAAGTGATGTAGGGGTGGGGTTGGAAGGATGGGGAGGACCACTTTAGATTGGCTGGTCAGGAAAAGCCTTCTCTGGAGAGGTTGTAGATCAGCAAAGACTTGGAGGGAAAAAGTCAAATGTGTGACAATCAGAGAGGGAAATGTTCCATGCAATGGGGCAAAGTAGTATACAGCATGATTTCTTAGCTTCAGCTACTGGGTGGATGGTGATTCCATTTACAAATATGGAGAAGATGAAGGGACTTAGAGTTCATTAGGGCTCTAGTGATGTAATTCTTGCTATAAATGAAAAGTTTATTTGTAAGCCAAAGTGCAGAGGTAGTTACTTTAATGGGTTGGCTCCCTCCTACCAGTTGTTTGCCCATGGTATTCATTTGTAAATAGGTACACCCATAGATCCATTTAAGTACAGAAGTCTGTGTTCGGTAAATGTGGACTCAGAGCACAAGATTTCTGGGATTTTAAAGTGTATTTTGAGAGGAAGAGAAAGAGTGAGCGAAAGAGCTCTTGGGGGATGGGGGTGGGTCAGAGAGAGAATACGAAGCAGACTCCATGCTGCCTGACATGGGGCTTGAACTCACGAACCATGAGATCTTGACCTGAGCTGAAACCAAGAGTCGGGTGCTTAACCGACTGAGCCACCCAGGCACCCCAAGATTTCTGGGATTTTAAAACATTTTCCTTAGGCTCTGAAGACATAAAGGATTATTCTTTCCTTCAAGACTTTATCTCTAGCCAGAGACCATTATTGAAGTATTGTTTGGAACAGAAGTTCTTCATCAGTTATTGCCCTCTCATTTTTCCTTAATCTCACAGTACTTAATCCTTTTGATTTCCATGTTTCTGCCTTCTCATTGCATTATTTTCATAATTGTTATCAATGGTGCTGTAGCAGTGGGCCTGTTTGCAGGGAACATTCTTCTGGTTGCTTCCAGAAAGTTTTCAGTAACTTTTCTATAGTGGCCTGCATATTCTGTTAACCTTATGACAAAACTCTTTCTGATTTGTTTTTTCCTTTTTAATGGGCATCCTTTTGAATTAAGGTTGCCATATTTATTAATTTCTTAAAGTTTACTAGTATTGGATTTAACGAACACTGTTAACAAATGATTAAATAAAATCCTAGAATTTAAGAATTGGAAAGACCTTAGATTTCTGATCCTGAGTTTAAGTCAGGGGAAATAACTTTTCCAAAATTTTTACTCCCAAAACATTTGGAAGTTAGTGGGATAATTTTAGATTGTTTGCTGATGAAACAGTTAAAGTGGCATTCAGCGTTCCTTGTGTTTATTAAGGAAGATCACTTTATGTAGATCAATGGTTCTCAAACTGTATAGTGCCTAAGAGTCACAGGAAATCTTTAATCATGCAAAGCCCTGAGAAGTGTGTGATAGCACAGACTTGTGAGGTGGCAGCCAGGAATCTGCTTTAACAAACATCTCCAGGTCATTTTGTTATAGGTAGAACTGTGGTCACTCTTTGGGAGACAGAAAGCCAGATTAACAAATACGACCAAGCTTCCAAAACGCAAGTATAACCAGTATACTGACTGCATCTCACATCAGAAGAGTTGACTCATGGGATGTTTTTCTTTTATCTTCCTCTTTGCTCAGGTTCTATAAAAGGTTTGTTGGGCTGAATTTAAACAGTACTAAAATAAGGAAATTTATTTCTATTAAATTGAATTTTGGGAAATAGAACTTTCTGAACTAAGAAACAAGGAAATATTTCCAAGATTAGTTCCTTATAGGTCAGTCATCTATCCTGAGAAAGATAAGACTTAGTGAGAGGTCACATTCTCACTACAGCTCAAATCCAGAGAACCTCCCTCCAGACTCCCTAGAAGACTTCTAAAAGTAACTTGTGGAAAAAACAAATATGTCTGTATGTGTGAAGCAAATGATGTCTGATTTCAAAGAAAACAAAACTGAAGCTGGTCTTTCTTTTTAATGATAAAGGAATCCCTTCAGGATCATTTGTAGGATGGGTGTCTCCAGTCCTTTCAGTGTGTAGTTGTTCCACCCCACCTAGATAAGACTGAAGCAGCAATGGTACTTGTGCCTCCATTTTCCAACCCTTTAGTAAGTGTGTGGCTTTTTTAACCTTCTCTTTGACCATTATGTGATCTTTGAACACAGTGCTTGACTTAAAAGTTTATTTTATAGCAATTACTTTACAAAACTGCAGGGGGAAGCAGAGACCTGCTGATAGATTTACAGTATGGAAATTAACCTGCTGGTGTGAATCTCTTGATTTTCTCCTTGTTATCTATTAAATCTATGATCATTGCAGGATCGTTAAATGAATTTTTTAAATGTATTTAATGCAAGTTTTTTATCATTTGATAGAAGGAGTATATATAAGCTCCAAATTGTTTCTTTTGTATTCACTGATCTTAAGAATAGGGAATAAAAAAAAAAAAAAAAGAATAGGGAATATTCCTAGCTAGCACTGAAAAGGTGGTTGTTTCATGATTAATAAGGGAATTAAGGAGCACCTTCTGACATTTGCGAGTTTACACCAAAATTAAAGTTGTATCAACTTAAATTCTCTAGGATTTGAGTTACAGTTGGAAAGCTATTCCTCACAATGAGATTAAAGAGGAATTCACCTGTATCTTCTTCCAATACTTATATGGTTTCACTTTTTATATTTAGATCTCCAGTCTACTTGGAGTTTGCTCTTGTGTAAGATGCAACATATATTCTAGTTTTGTCTTTTTCCAAATGACTACCAAGTTGTCCTAGCACCATTTTTAAAAGTCTACTCTTGCCTCAATGATTTGATTAAATTTTAATATCAACTCAGACTGAGTTTGTATTTTTTTTTCCAAATGCTCACCTTCCACCTGTTAAATTATCAGTTAAAACCTAACTTAGTTTATAGTGGTATCATTAATCAAAGTAACCACATTTAGACATGGGTTAGATCACCGTTGAAAGATCTCAGTAGCAATGAAATATTTTTTTTTAATTTTTTTAATGTTTATTTATTTTGGGGAGAGGGAGAGCAGGGGAGTGGTAGAGAGAGAGGGAGACACAGAATCCAAAGCAGGCTCCAGGCTCTTGGCTGTCAGCACAGAGCCCGACGCGGGGCTCAAACCCACAAACCATGAGATCATGACCTGAGCTGAAGTCAGACGCTTCATGGACTGAGCCACCCAGGCGCCCCTCAGTGGTGATGAAATTTAAAAATAACTGCAGAGCAGCACCTGGGTGGCTCAGTCTGTGAACTGTCTGACTTGATTTTTGGCTCAGGTCATGATCTCATGATCATGAGATCGAGCCCTGTGTCGGGCTCCGTGATGGGCGTGGAGCCTGCTTAAGATTCTCTCTCTCCTTCTCCCTCTGCTCCTCCCCACCTCAAAAAATAAGAAATAACTAGATAATTGATTAGTTTAAAAGTATAAAATGTTTGTTGGGATTGTGTTTTGCAATATAATACTTCAAAGTTGTTTTGTCTTTAAGAAAATACAGTTCTCTCTATTCTGTGAAATTCTTTTACCCTATAATCCGAGAACATTGTTCCCTGGAAAATAGAATAAAATAAGATCCTAGCATACCTATATTTGTGAAGGCAAAGCATAGATTTTAAACATTTGCAAACTAGGGGCGCCTGGGTGGCGCAGTCGGTTAAGCGTCCGACTTCAGCCAGGTCACGATCTCGCGATCCGTGAGTTCGAGCCCCGCGTCGGGCTCTGGGCTGATGGCTCAGAGCCTGGAGCCTGTTTCCGATTCTGTGTCTCCCTCTCTCTCTGCCCCTCCCCCGTTCATGCTCTGTCTCTCTCTGTCCCAAAAATAAATAAACGTTGAAAAAAAAAATTAAAAAAAAAAAAAACATTTGCAAACTGAATTAGTCTGTCTGCAAAGAACTCATTTTGCTAATTCAGTGGAAAATGGCCTTGGGTTACCTATAGAAAAACAACTGAAGATCTGTGGTGTGAGTCCCTGATTCAGTGAGGTAAAGGTTTATTGTTTGTTTGTTTGTTTATTTATTTATTTTTAATGTTTGTTTATTTTGAAAGAGAGCACATGCCTATGAGCAGGGGGAGGGGCAGAGAGAGGAGAGAGAGAACTCCCAAGCTGACTCCTGCTGTCAGTGTAGAACCTGTCACTGGGCCCAAACTCATGAACCATGACATCGTGGCCTGATCCAGAATCAAGAGTCAGATGCTCAACCAACAGCCACCTAGGTGCCCAGTAAAGGTTTATTTTTAACATAGTTCTCAAAACAACTCGAAGTGAGTTCTCTGGGACTGGATGACATGTTCTAAAGCACTGTCATCCTCTTTACAAGTGTCTTAATTCTTGATAGCAAGGGGATTAAAAATATTTTAAAATTTAAATTTAATTTTTAAAAATTAAAATTAGTGTCTTTTATGTTAGATAATTTTTTAGTGTACCGTTGTAATATTTCTAATATTTAAACTGTTTCTTAGCTAAATTTATTTAGTGGTTGCTGTATAGATTTATATTATGCATCCTATTAGAGTCTAGTTTAGTTTAATACTTTGTAATTCCAGTAAAATATAGAAATTTTGCTTCAGGATAACTGTTTCTTCTTCCTTGGTGCCACCATTGTCATATACATTATATCAATTATATGTTGTAAACTCATCCACAAAGTATTGTAATTAGTCTTTTTTGTCTTTTAAAGAAATTGAGAAAATAATGTATTTATAGAACCATTTCTAAATTTTTTTAACGCTTATTTTTGAGAGAGAGCACGAGCAGGGGAGGGGCAGAGAGAGAGGGAGACACAGAACAGAATCCAAAGCAGGCTCCAGGCTGTGAACTGTCAGCACAGAGCCCAACGTGGGGTTCGAACTCACAGACTGTGAGATCATGACCTGAGCCAAAGTTGGAAGCTTAACTGACTGAGCCAGCCACCCAGGTCTCCCTATAGAACCATTTCTAAAGCTTTTCATTTCTCCATGTCGATTTGAGTTACCGTCTGGTATCATTTCCTTCCAGTCCAAAGGATTTCCTTTAGTATGTCTTGTAAGGGAGGTTTGGTAGCACTATTTCTGTCTTTATCTGTGAATGTCTTTATTTTGCCTTCATTTTGAGGTACGGTCTTGCTGCATATCTAATTCTTGGTTGACAGTTTTTTTCTTTCAACATTTTGAGTATGTCATCACACTGATTTCTTTGGCGAGAAATCAGATAATAATACTGTTGTTGTTCTGAACCTGATAAGTTGTTTTTCTTCTGTTCGTTCAGATTTTCTCTTTGTCTTTCAACATTTTGACTCTGGTGGTTCTAGATACGGATCTATGTACTTGGAGTTCATTGAGCTGCTTGGATCTTTAGATTAACATTTTTCATCATCAACATTTTGAAGATTTCAGCCATTATTTCTTCAACTATTTCTTCTGTCCCCTTTCTGGGACTCTCAACACGTGTATTGTGAGGGCTCTTCATTTTTCACCATCTTTTTTCTGCTCTCAGTTCTTCAGATTGGGTGTCTATTGCTCTACCTTGAATTTTATTTAATTTTCATGCCAGTTCAAATCTCCTTTCTATGAATTTTTCATTTCAGTTATTGGACTTTTCAACTTTTTCCTTTTAAATAATTTTTGTCTGGGGCGCCTGGGTGGCGCAGTAGGTTAAGCGTCCGACTTCAGCCAGGTCACGATCTCGCGGTCCGTGAGTTCGAGCCCCGCGTCAGGCTCTGGGCTGATGGCTCAGAGCCTGGAGCCTGTTTCCGATTCTGTGTCTCCCTCTCTCTCTGCCCCTCCCCCGTTCATGCTCTGTCTCTCTCTGTCCCAAAAATAAATAAACGTTGAAAAAAAATTTTTTTTAAATAATTTTTGTCCTTTTTTCATGGTTCTCTTTTTTTATTTTTTTTATATTTTATTTTATTTTATTATTTTATTTTACATATATGAAATTTATTGTCAAATTGGTTTCCATACAACACCCAGTGCTCATCCCAAAAGGTGCCTTCCTCAATACCCATCACCCACCCTCCTGTCCCTCCCGCCCCCCATCAACCCTCAGTTTGCTCTCAGTTCTCAACAGTCTCTTATGCTTTGGCTCTCTCCCACTCTAACCTCTTTTTTTTTTTTTTTTCCTTCCCCTCCCCCATGGGTTTCTGTTAAGTTTCTCAGGATCCACATAAGAGTGAAAACATATGGTGTCTGTCTTTCTCTGTATTGCTTATTTCTCTTAGCATCACACTTTCCAGTTCCATCCACATTGCTACAAGGGCCATACTTCATTCTTTCTCATTGCCACGTAGTACTCCATTGTGTATATAAACCACAATTTCTTTATCCATTCATCAGTTGATGAACATTTAGGCTCTTTCCATAGTTTGGCTATTGTTGAGAGTGCTGCTGTAAACATTGGGGTACAAGTGCCCCTATGCATCAGTACTCCTGTATCCCTTGGGTAAATTCCTAGCAGTGCTATTGCTGGGTCATAGGGTAGATCTATTTTTAATTTTTTGAGGAACCTCCGCACTGTTTTCCAGAGCAGCTGCACCAGTTTGCATTCCCACCAACAGTGCAAGAGGGTTCCTGTTTCTCCACATCCTCTCCAGCATCTATAGTCTCCTGATTTGTTCATTTTGGCCACTGCCTGGCGTGAGGTGATATCTGAGTGTGGTTTTGATTTGTATTTCCCTGATGAGCGACGTTGAGCATCTTTTCATGTGCCTGTTGGCCATATGGATGTCTTCTTTAGAGAAGTGTCTATTCATGTTTTCTGCCCATTTCTTCACTGGGTTATTTGTTTTTCAAGTGTGGAGTTTGGTGAGCTCTTTATAGATTTTGGATACTAGCCCTTTGTCCTGTATGTCATTTGCAAATATCTTTTCCCATTCCATTGGTTTCCTTTTAGTTTTGTTGGTTGTTTCCTTTGCTGTGCAGAAGCTTTTTATCTTCATAAGGTCCCAGTAGTTCATTTTTGCTTTTAATTCCCTTGCCTTTGGGGATGTGTCAAGTAAGAAATTGCTACGGCTGAGGTCAGAGAGGTCTTTTCCTGCTTTCTCCTCTAGGGTTTTGATGGTTTCCTGTCTCACATTCAGGTCCTTTATCCATTTTGAGTTTGTTTTTGTGAATGGTGTGAGAAAGTGGTCTAGTTTCATTCTTCTGCATGTTGCTGTTCAGTTCTCCCATTTGTTAAAGAGACTGTCTTTTTTCCATTGGCTGTTCTTTCCTGCTTTGTCAAAGATTAGTTGGCCATACGTTTGTGGGTCTAGTTCTGGGGTTTCTATTCTATTCCATTGGTCTATGTGTCTGTTTTTGTGCTAATGGTTCTCTTTTTTTTAATCATTGTCATGCTTTCATTTAAGTCTTTAAACACAATTTTCTTTAGTTCTTTGAACATGTTTATAGCTGCTTTCAAATCTTTGCTAGATCTAAAATCGGTGATATTCAGATATTTCTTGTTTTGTTTTTTTTTTCCTGGTTGTGGGTCAAATTTTTCTGTCTCTTTGTATACCTTACAATTTTTTGTTAAAACTGGACGTTTTAAGTAGGGATGTAACAGCTCTGGATTCTGTCCTCTACCACCACCTTCCCTGCTTGCATTATTTTTCCTGTTGCTTTTTTGCAACTGTTGCTTTTTACCTAGTCTCAAGCTGTACAGTCCATTTCTCCTGGTGTCTGTGTGGCCACTGACAGCTCTGCTCAGCTGGGTTTTGTTTTTGTCCTTTTCTTGCTGATATTTTTAAGTATGGCTTTCTTGGGGTTGCTCTTGTTTCTATACAGCTTAGTGGTCAGCCGATAACTGGTCAGAGATTATGTTCAAACAGCTCAAACCAACAAGGCTTCCACCTACTGATCTATGTGTGGATTTAGAAGTGTATTACAATTTTAGGGAATTTTCAGGTCAGCCCAGCTGGACCCTCTTGTGTCTCCTCAGCATAGGTGCACAGGTTCCTGATAGGACAAGCATGCATGAATAGCTTTGGTCCTCTTCATTGCTACCAGGCTTGCGCACCATCTCCAGTCCATTAGGGGTACAAGGAGAGCTTATCAGGTACCTCTGTGACTGCCTCTTCTGTCTCCCTGTTACTTTCTGCTTGGTCCATGGGTCCCTTATTTGCCCAGCCAGGGCCACAACCACAGATTAGTAGGACCCCTGACCTTCCCTGTTTGCTTACCACTCAGATTACTGCTTATTTCTGACAGTACCACTGGGCATGGATTATTTCACCTCCGGTTTGAATCAGCTCAGACTCCTCAAGCAGTGGTGCTGCTGGTTCTTCATGGCCTTCCTTGCTCTATTAGAACTACGGTGTCAAATGATGGGAGGAAGAAGGGGAGCAGGTCCTTGCAAGGAAGCCACAGATTTCACGGCTGTTTTCTGAAGTTCAGTAGGTTTTCACGAGTGTTACTCACTTTGCTGTAAGCTTTTAGTCAATTTTTAGGACACTGAAACGGCTGGTGTTAATCATTTTGTCCAATTTATAGTTATTTTTTACGTTTGCCACATCAGAAGTCCCATCCAGTATTGAGTTTTGATCTGTTCAAATATTTATACATTAAAATTAAACCAGAAAGGATGAGGAAAAAATTAAGCCTTAAAATGGATTACAAATACAATGAAATTAATGTGATCAAATTGATCACATAGAAAAGATAATTCCAGTAACTTTAAGCACAGTACTCTGGCTGTTCACCCTTAGTAGGATATATTTTAAAGTTACAAAGAACTGCAATGAGGGGTGCCTGGGTGGCTCAGTAGGTTCAGCATGCAAGTCTTGATTTCTCTCATGGTTGTGAGATCGAGCCCTGTGTCAGGCTCTGTGCTGAGCTCGGAGCCTGTTTGGGATTCTCTCTCTCCCTCTCTGCCCCTTCCCTGCTTGTGCACGTGCTCTTTCTTTCTCTCTCTAAGATAAAAAATTAATTTAAAAAATTGTTTTAAAGAACTACAATGAAATCTTGAACTTTACATAGTAGGTTCATCATAGGTACTGATATTCATATAGTAACTTCAGAACTTTTCTGTTAATTTTAGGATAGAGCAAATGAGTAAATATATTGCTGTTACTGGGAACCAGAGTTTTCAGTGTGGGAGAAAGTGAGGAAGAATCTGGTGGTGTTCACTTGTCTGACTGCATATAGGATTTCATGTTTATGTATTCTTTGACTTGTGGCATTTTTGTTTTTTTATTTTTTAAAGTTGTATCTCCTGGATTTCTCACTGAGAGGACCTAAAAACAATGACTTGCTAGTAACAGGGAACGTACTAGCATCCAGATCTTGGTTTCTAAATACCATTCCCCATCAAAAGGATCCAGGACTCCTTGGAAAAATGGCTGATTCCAAGGCTGGAGCAGGCGTAGTACAAAGTATCATATCTGGAACACGGTATGCACTGACAGCAAAGTCCACCCATAGGAACCCCTGGAAGTGAGCTGGGAGATTTAGGAGCCTGGTCTAAATCCTGGAGCCCCTTGGGAGGAAAGGTGCAATCAGCCAAGGGCCTGGACAGGGGCCCCTCTTGCCTTGGTCTGAAGGCTGCACAATGTTGTATTACCCATTGAAGCATTAAGTAACATTCCAAACATTCTGCAGTGTTTGTACACATATGTATTATATAGTTATAATTATATAGTTATGTAATATATACCAAATTAGAGGTGACAAGGTACAGTGCATTCACAGAAAGGTCACGCAGGGAAGGAAGCGAAAGGTGGCTCTGGGGAGGACATATGGTTTGTGTGACTTTGAAAACCCGGAAAATTTTGTTTTTGGGAAAACAGTTAGGAAGAAAATACGGAAGAGAAACAAGTGCATTCCAAGGTGGGGATGCATATACAAAGGAATGGAATGAAGGATAAAAGATAAGCGTGGTAGGTGTTGAGAGACAGTGAAGAGAGCAGACTGTCTAAAGGAAGGACTTGTGTTGGGTGGTAATGAGAGGTAAGGTGGAGTAGATGGGAATACAAGTTTGATGTAGTTTAAAAAAAATAGAAAACCAAGAGATATCTGATCTTGATTTTCTTACCTGTAAAATGGGTCATTTAATACTTTCATGCTCATATCTGAGAATTGCCCTGCAAAAAGCAAATGAGCTAATGTATGTGACTGCAGATTTTAAGAAGTAACGTGCTATATCCTGATACAAGTTATATTAAATTTTGAACACCAGGCTGAAAAGTTTGCAGTTGGGGTAATAACTGCTGAAATAAACTCAATTCATCACGAGCATTATCTCTTTGGGGTTTTCCTTGACAGCTCCTGTGATGATTTACAATGCAGAATAATGTCACTGTTTCTTCCTGAGTTTTCCATGATGGGGAGGAATACTGAGTAAAGAGCTCTGTAAAATTTCTTTGGTTTCCATTGTTATGGAAATAAAATTCTAGAGCAGATATTTCTCTGTGAAGCCTCTGGAATGTGTTAAAAGACCTTGTGGAAGGGCACCTACCTGGCTGGCTCAGTCAGTAGAGTATGTGACTCTTGATCTCTGGGGTCGTGAATGTAAGCCCCACATTGAATATAAAGTTTACTTTAAGGGACCCCTGGGTGGTTCAGTTAAGTTAAGCGTCCAACTTCAGTTAGGTGGTGATCTCACATTTTGTGAGTTCGAGCCCCTCCGCTTTGGGCTCTGCACTGATAGTTCAGAGCCGGGAACCTGCTTTGGATTCTGTCTGTCTGTCTCGCTGTCTGTCTGTCTCTCTCTCAAAAAAAAAAAAAAAAAAAAAAAAAAGGACATTGTAGAGACATATGACAGGGCTCCTAACCACATTATACGTTATACCAGAACCTGGAACAATTTGAACCTGATAATGCTGCTGAATGTCAACACCACCAGCTCATTTATATGTGTATGTTCTTGGCATTTAGCATGCTAAATAAGACTCATGATACAATCTGTGCTTGGATTCCAGTAATATTACACAGTATGCGTGCCGTCTTTTGGAGAAAGAGAATGTTCTGGCAGCAGCATAAACCCTAGTCTTTGTACTGGGATCAAGATAGTCCCTTGGCACAGCTGGGAGTAGTGCAGCTTTCTCCTAAATGTACTATTTTTAGCTGTTTCCAAGGAGATATTCAGCATGATAGTGATAATTGCATTAATCCTCAATTTACACAATCTGTGGAAACAGCAGCTCTTTTCCAGTGTTTACTACTTAATGGGTCACTGAGTTGTGATTTGTCAGCTGAAAAAATAAAATGCCTTCCTTTGAATAATTGGCTTCAGAAATATGATCTGGATCTCTTCCCTCTGCCAGTTCAACCTTTAGTCCTGGTTACAGAGACACTGAGCATAGCATAATGTTTAAACTTGTGGAATCACTATGTTGTACACCTGAAACTTAATGTAACATTGTGTATTAGCTACACTCAAGTAAAAAAATATAGTTTGAAAAAAGACACTGTGAGCTTTTCCCAGACTGCCTGCTCAGGCTGGCCATCATCATTAATTCCTTCTGGTATACCTTGGATCTAAGTTTTGCCTACTGGTATGTCAGTGTTCTAAATTTACCAAAGAGTGATTAAACTCTTAACATACGCGCGCGTGCGAGTACACACACACGCACACACACAACACCCCACACGAGTCTGATCTGGCAGTCTGAGTGATTCATCTGTGTTCATAAAACATTCCTGATGAGTTTGCAATGGAGAACAGATTATAGCTTACATAGTAGCTTGAAATTAGAGTTAAAACAGAGACTGAAAGTTCAGAATGGATATTAAACTCTAGTAACTTGATGAGTTGTTCTTCTCTAAAGAATTTTTGTTTTTGCAATAGCCTTTTAAAATATATTAAAGACCTTTCGGGGCGCCTGGGTGGCGCAGTCGGTTAAGCGTCCGACTTCAGCCAGGTCATGATCTCGCGGTCCGTGAGTTCGAGCCCCGTGTCGGGCTCTGGGCTGATGGCTCAGAGCCTGGAGCCTGTTTCCGATTCTGTGTCTCCCTCTCTCTCTGCCCCTCCCCCGTTCATGCTCTGTCTCTCTCTGTCCCAAAAATAAATAAACGTTGAAAAAAAAAAAAGACCTTTAGGACCTGTGATGCATTTATTCGTATGATTATGTAATTTTCTCTTTTAACTTATTAATATGCTACCTTACATTAATATGTATTCTAATGTCAAACTTTTCACCGTTAGAACCTAATTGGCCAATTATGCGTTTTGTGTGTATGAATTAAAAACTGACCATGAATTTGCTATTATTTATAGGGCTGTAATTTTACCTTAATTAAAATTGTTTTATAATCTTTTTTTCATACCCCCTTCACTCATGTCTCCCACCCCCTAACCCCACCTCTGGCAATTGCCAATCTATTCTCTGTTTCTATGAGCTTGGGATTTTTTTGTGTTTTATTGTTTAGGTTCCACATATAAGAAAAATCATATTTATCTTTTCCTTCATTTAGGGTAATGCCCTCGAGATCAATTTATGTTATTGCAAATGGCAAGATTCCATTTTTTTATGGCTGAATAATATTCAGTTGTGTGTATATATACATCACAATTTCTTTTTCTTCTTGTTTTTTTGTTTGTTTTGTTTTTACTAGGCAAAGAACTTTATTAACCTTGTTTCAAACTTTATCCCCAGGTTTCTTCAGCTTAATTCACTGCAAAGAATGAATTGCATATAAGCAAAAACTAAAAAGAGCTGCATTGTCCCAGAGGCTTGGGCTTAAAAATATTAGAGATCCATGAACAGAATTTTAAAAAGCAGTCATAAAATAGCAGCTCCCAGTAACTTCTTCAAGTTTTATCTTCTCCAGAAGCTGACTCAGTTCAGTTTGCTTCATTCTTGGAAGCTTCATCAAAAACTTTCCACAGGATCTGGAACTTCATCCTCCTCCTCCTCTCTGGTAGCTAGTGGTTCTTCTCCATCCGCAGATCGTGCGGGCAAAGCTTTAGCCCATCTCTTCTTAAACTAGTCAGACCATCTGCACCGCGCTGGTTTAAGATCCTGGGGAGCATTTCTGTCAGCTCCTTTGTCTCAGCATGCCCTGTGATGTTGAAAAGTGTTCACTGCCAAGAATGGCTGGACTTTAGGGTTGTTAAAGTGGATCACTATACCTCGGTTTGTGAACGTATTCGCTTCTTCAATACCAGAGATACTGTTTACCCCCAACTTCTTTAAGGAGAACTGAAGTTTTTTATCATGTCGCCATTCTGTGATCCCCCTTCTTTCAGTGAGCTGCACACTCTGCTTGCAGTTTGGCAAGTTTACCCTGGTTCGTGATAGTTTCTTTCATCTTTTGGGGTCAGAAATGGAACCGAGCAGGCGACTAGGGTTAGCGCTCAGGGAGTCTTGGGCAGAGCAGCTGAGCTAAGGTGGTCACACGTGGGGGTGCAAGGTGGTAGCTAGAAGGAGGCTGGAATGAGGCCCAATCCACAATTTATCCCTTCATCCGTTGACTGACACTTAGGTTTCCGTATCTTGGCTATTGTAAATAATGCTGCAGTGAGCATAAAGGTGCATATATCTCTTGAAGTTAGTGCTTTCATTTTCTTTGGCTAAATACCCCGAAGTGGAATATGGGTCCTATAGTAATTCCTGGGTCATATGGTCATATAGTAATTCCATTTTTATTTTTTTAAGGAAACTCCATACAATTTTCCATAGTGATTGTGCCAATTTACATTCCCACCAACAGTGCATAAGGGTTCTTTTCTCCACATCCTCAACATTTGTTTCTTGTTTTTGTTTGTTTTTTTTTTTTTTAAGTAATAACCATTCTAGCAAGTGTGAGTGTTATTTCATTGTGGTTTTTATTTGCATTTCCCTGATGATTAATGATGTTGAACATCTTTTCATGTACTTATTGGCCATCTGTATGTCTTTGGAAAAAAGTCTGTTCACATCTTCTGCCCATTTTTTAATCTGATTGGTTTTTTTGCTATTAAGTTGTATGAGTTGTTTATATAGTTTGGATATTAACTCTTTATTAGATATATGATTTGCCAACATTTTCTCCCATTCAGTAGGTTGCCTTTTCATTTTGTTCATGGTTTCCTTTGCTGAGCAGAAGATTTTTCAGTTTGATATAGCCCCACTTGTTTATTTTTGCCTTTTTTGCCTTCGCTTTTGGTGTCAGATTCAGAAAATCATCAGCAAGATCTATGTCAAGGAACTTACTGCCTGTATGCTCTTCTAGAAATTTTTTATGGTTTCAGGTGTTACATTAAAGTCTTAATCCATTGTGAGTTAATTTTTGTGTAGAATGTGAGACAGTGGTCCAGTTTCATTCTTTCACAATGTGGCTGTCCAGTTTTCCCAACACCATCTATCGAAGAGACTGTCCTTTCCCCATTGTATATTCTTGGCTCTTTTGTCATAAATTAATTGACTGCATATGCATGCATTTATTTCTTGCCTCTGTTTTCCATTGATCTATGCGTCAGTTTTTATGCTAATACCATACTATTTTAATTAGTATAGCTTTGTAATATAGCTTGAAATCGGACCATGATGCCTCCAGCTTTGTTCTTCTTTGTCAGGGTTGCTTTGGCTCTTCAGGGTTGAAATAACTTTTTTTCAGTACAGTTGACACACTATGTTACATTACTTTCAGGTGTACAACATAGTGATCCACCAAGTTTATACATGATGCTATCTATGTTCACCACAATTGTAGCTACCATCTGTCTCCATATATTGCTATTATAATATCATTGACTATGTTCCTTATGCTGTGCCTTTTAATCCTGTGACTTATTCATTCCATAACTGGAAGCCTGTATTTCCCTCTGCCCTTGACCTGTTTTGCCCAACCCCCTACACCCCTCCTCACTGGTAGCTGCCAGTTCTCTGTATTTATAGGTCTGATTCTGCTTTTTGTTTGTTGATTCATTTGTTTTTGTTTAGGTTCCACTTATGACTGAAATCATTTGGTATTTGTCTTCCTCTGTCTGACTTATACCACTTAGCATAATACCTGCTAGGTCCATCCATATTGTCTCAAATGACACTATTTCATCCTTTTTATGGCTGCATAATATTCCACTGTGTATATATAACATATCTTTCTTATCTGTTCATTTAGGTTGCTTCCATATCATGGCTGTTTTTTGAAAACCTCCACACTGGCTGTACCAGTTTACATTCCCACCAACAGTGTACAAGGGTTCCTTTTCTTCACATGTTATTTCTTATCTTTTTGATTTTAGCCATTCTAGCAGGTGTAAGGTGATGTCTCGTTTTGATTTACATTTCCCTGATGATTAGTAATGTTGAGCATCTTTTATGTGTCTGTTGGCCATCTGTATGTCTTCTTGAAAAGATTTTTAGCCAAACTTGTTATGGAGTTTTCTTTGCTTCCAGCATCCAACTCCCCTTCCTAGCTGGAAGAATTCTTCTGCATTGTAGTCTTGTTCAGGGGTCTTACCCCGTGTTCCTCGTTCCATTCTCTGACAGCCAAGGCATATGAGCTATGCTTGGCTTATTGGATGCTCCTAAGCAAGACTTTGAATTTCGATTGGGGCAAAGAAAAGGAAATAGTTAGGATTTATTTGCTCCTATTACAGCCCTTCCACTAAAAGACAGTTAGGGAAGCCTAACTGAGCCTGGGTGGCTCAGACAGTTAAGCGTCTGGCTCTTGCTTTCGGCTCGGGTCATGGTCTTGTGGTTCGTGGGTTCAGGCCCACATCGGGCTCTGTGCTGATGATGTGGAGCCTGCTTGGGATTCTCTCTCTCATTCTCGCTCTTGCTCTGTGCTCCCCCGCCCCCCCGCCCCCCCCCCCAGAAAATAAATAAATAAATAAATAAATAAATAAATAAATAAATAAAAGACAGTTAATGCTTTCTTGCTTCTTGACTTAACAGAGCTGCCTTGAATCCTGCCCATTTTCTAAGCCTGTGTTTTTAGGCCTCCCAGTGATTCTGTGAGTACCAGTATCTTTCCAGTGAATCTTCCCCTCTTTAAAATTTTTTTACCTGGGGCGCCTGGGTGGCTTAGTTGGTTGAGCGTCCGACTTCAGCTCAGGTCATGATCTCACATTCTGTGAGTTCGAGCCCCGCATCAGGCTCTGTGCTGACAGCTCAGAACCTGGAGCCCGCTTCAGATTCTGTGTCACCCTCTCTCTCTACCCCTGCCCCCTGCTCATGCTCTGTCTCTCTCTCTCTCTCTCAAAAATAAATAGAAACATTAAAATTTTTTTTACCTAAGATACAGTCTTTTTTGCTTGCATCCATAAATTGTGATACCATAGAGAACATTACGACCTCTCTCCTAGGTAATACTAGGTAACGAAGTGTGACCATATTCTTATATTTTGATTCCCATCACCATCACCCATATTATTTTCTTGTATTCCCTTAGAATAGCCCTGTTCCAGATATGTTATATTTTAGAATGAATTATTGTATATGTCGTATATCTGACACATAGTAGATACCATAAAAATGAGATTGATTTTATACTCACCTTTTAGTTTCTTTACTGAGCTTCATCATCTAGAGTATAATAATGCATTTGGGAAGCACCCTGGTCTCAACAGTGTATTTACAAATCTATAGACATATTTTTACTTTGGTTCCTAATCTTTTTTTATATATACATTTTTTAAAGCATTTATGTATGTATGTATGTATGTATGTATGTATTTATTTATTTATTGTGAGGGCCGGGGGGGAATGAGAGAGAATGGGTATCCCAAGCAGGCTTCACGCTGCAGCACACAGCCCAACACGGGGCTCCATCTCATGAACCGTGAGATCATGACCTGCGACGAAATACAGAGCTAGATGCTTAACTGACTGAGCCAGCCAGGCGCCCCTCTTTGGTTCCTAATCTGAAGAGTCCTAGTTGTTTAGGCTCCATGCTTTTCCTGTGCATGAAATAAGCTGCTAACTGTATTTCCTCCCTTTGAAGTTTTTATTTAGTCGGGAGCTCTCGTCATGATCCTAGAGTCATGGGTTCAAGCTCTGTGTCAGGCTTTGTGCTGAGCAGAGAGCCTGTTTAAGGTTCTTTCTCTCTCTCTCCCTCTGCCCCTCTCCCTCACTTGCATGTGTGCGCTTGCGCTCTCTCTCTCTCTCTCTCTCTCTCTCTCTCTCTCTCTCTCTCTCAAGCTCTTTCAGAAGGTGGCAGGCAGGCACTTCTGCCAACTCTGCTTGTGCCGACCGTATTGCTAAGATGTTTAGGTCTGGAAGCAAACCACATGGGGATAGCATGTGCATCTTTGCAGAATAACATTCACTCTGCCTTTGAGTATGATGGGTGCTTGGCCATCTGTGTGAATTTCTGAGTTGTTAGAAGCAGCTCAGAAACTAAAGATTTATTTATCTCGGTTTCTTCAGACTTCCTTGTGTTATCCTGTTAACAGAATGTTGCCCTGACCCTGCAGATGGGCTTTGTTCCCTGTAACACACTCTACCAGCATTCTGTAGGTCATCTTTATCATGTAAACCACACTTGTAGTTCAGTATGTATTAAATAACTTATTTTACAGAAAAGTAATAGCTCGTATTTATTGTGCCCTTATTTACCAGGCAGTGTATTGGGTGCTTTATGCACCTTATCACTTTAATCCATAAAACTATAAAGCCTCATTTTTTAGAGGAAGAAACTAAGGCTTAGAATGATCGGGAACTTGTCCAAAATACATTTAACAAGTAGCAGATTCAGAATTTGAATTTGCAGAGGTGTGCATGCCAGTGGGTATGTTGTTTAGTTTTATTTTGAGTAAAGAGAAATTAAATGATACCTAAATTACTATTCCATGCAAAATATTTAAACACCGGAAACCCAGGTTTTGTGTTTTAAACATCAAGAATTCAGTTGATGATTTGCCAGATGGTCAGGTGTTTCTCTGTATCTGTTTGAGATTTAGATAAAACTGACCCAGTTCTCAAAAGTCAAGCTGAAAAAACAAAATCAGTTACTTCCTGTTAAAAGCCTAATGAAAACTAACCTTTTTGCTCACTTATAACATTGTGAGAAATGATGTAATTGATCTCTTGCAGAAGAGAAGAGAAGAGAGCACTAGACTAAAGGAGGAGGGGAACGCGCAGTTTAAGAAAGGAGGTAAGGTCGGGTGCCTGGGTGGCTCAGTTGGTTAAGCATCTGACTCTTGGTTTTGGTTCAGGTCGTGATCTCACAGTTCATGGGATTGAGCCCTGTGTTGAGCTCTGCACTGACAGCACAGAGCTTCCTTCGGATTTTCTCAACCCCCTCCCTCTTTCTCCTTTTCAAAATAAATAATAAACATTTAAAAAAAAAAAAAAAAAGGGAGGTAAGGCACCGATGTCTAATCATTTGCGTCCTCATTCTGTTTTAGAGTGTGAAGAAACACCAGAGAACATTTGGGAACAACTAGCAGACCTAAACTACTAACAATACAGTGTTGTTTCCCAGCACCTTGAAATTTTGTTTTTCACCAGGTCCAGATCATTCTCACCTGATGGTGATCAATTACCACATGTCTCTTGGCACAGGCATACTTTTTCTTTTCTGTAATCCACTATAGATCTAAAAGTTAGGAGGGCAGACTCTTCAAGTGATGCATTGGAAAACTATCCTGCAAGGTTAAAAGGCTGCTGCCTTCATTAATGTAAAAACAGGATCCCTGTTCCTCAATTGTAATGATGCTGTAAAAACTGGCCCCGTGGTTCCAGTGTGGCCTAGGGAAGTATTTTGTTTGTACTTTGGCTGGTCTTTCATGTGCCCTTTTCTTTGGCTGCCTTAAGTAGAGAGATGTTCTCCATTTCCTTCTGCATTTTTTACATTTGCTTAGGAATAACTTGGGTTCATTCGGATATTTTGGGGGAACTATGTGATCTTACAGTAGTATTCTATCACATATGTAAAATGTGTATGGTTTAGAAAACTAGGAGTAGTAACATTTTCCTCTCTAGTTATTTTTAAAGTTAATTTTTTTTCTTTCTGTTTAGTCATCATCACTTTTTTTTTTCTAAGAGAACTAATGTTTCTAATTTTGAAAGCATATCTCTTTGTATTTTAGTGTTAAATATTTCCAACCTGAGAAAGGAGTGAACAGGCAATTTTCTTTTAGTGCCCTGACCATGTAATTCTGTGCATAGCAGTGAATAAATAAATTTATCACCATTTTCTCTTTAGGTCGTTAGTCAACCACTGATTTTTACATTGTTGCTTTTAGCTCCATAAAATGTGTCTCCAAGCATTTCAGAGAAGCAGTTTTGGCTGGTGACTCCATAAAAGCACAATATCTTTAATGAAAATACATACAGAGAATTTTTTTTATCTTAAGCCATTAATCCCAACTTTAGTCTCTTTCATCTGTCCAGTTCTCTAATCCCCTTTCAACATTTCTTACTAAATGGGTAAGCCAAATGAAAGTTAAACATACAAAACATTCTGTTTGAGACTTTTGTGAATGGAAAGCTATGCATTCTGAGATACTATGGCATACAATAATAGCAGGGACAAAATCTTAATGACCTCTTTTACCTTATCTTCAGATTATATAGAAGCTGAGAGTTCTTACAGTCAAGCCCTTCAGATGTGCCCATCCTGCTTCCAGAAAGACAGGTCTATTCTGTTTTCAAATAGAGCCGCTGCAAGGATGAAACAGGTATGTGTTTTTAACCCTTTTTTTTCTTTTTTCTTTTTAAAAGTTTTTATTTATTTATTTTGGGAGAGAGAGCATATGCACACAAGGATGGGGCAGAGAGAAGGAAAGAGAATGCCAAGCAGGCACTGCACTATCAGTGTGGAGCCCCACCCAGCATGGGGCTCGAACTCAGGAACCATGAGATCATGACCTGAATCGAGATAAAGAGTTGGACACTTAACCAACTGAGCCACCCAGCTGCCCCCTGACCATTTCTTTTTAAGAAGTACATGAACTTGCAGTGTTTCATAGGGTAGCTTTTGTTCCGAAACTAGCATGGGGGCTACCACTCTTGATCTCAGGGTTGTGAGTTCGAACCCCACCTTGGATGTAGAGATTACTTAAAAATAAAATCTTAAAAAAAAAAAAAAAAACGAACAACTAGCACAGGGGCTTAAAGTTGCTTCCCTTGTCCTGCCCATGTATTTCCCTGATGTAAAGGGCACAGGGAAGATAGAAAAGTATCTGGGAGTGCCTGGGAGGCTCAGTCAGTTGAGCATCCAACTCTTGATTTCGGTTCAGGTCATGATCTCATGGTCATGGGATTGAGCCACGTGTCCGGCTCTATGCTTAGCATGGAGCCTGCTTGGGATTCTCTCTCCCCCTTTCTCTCTGCCCCTCCCCTGCTCCCATGTGTTCATATTCTCTCTGTCTCTCTCTCTCTCCCCCCCCTCCCCCCCCTCAAAATAAATGTTTTTGTTTGTTTGCTTAAAGGAAAAAACTTGAGTCAGATTACTCTTAACATTCCTTGTTGGAGAGGTTGATCGAATGCTTTCATGGGAGGAACACTGACAAATTCTCCAGCAAGCAAAAAACGAAGTAATATATATCCTGGAATAGCTGCAGCTGTTTATTTTAGGCCTCTGGAATTCTAGATAAAGACTCAAAGGGACAGGGAAACACTGATTAAAACTCTAGACTTCAAAATGCTTATTCCTAGGATTCTGATTTTCTGTCAAAAGTATGGACACAGGCAGAAATCCAACAGTTAAGATGAGAGGCCCCTAAAGTGTAAAGTAAGTGTCCGGGAAAGTTCAAATGCATTTTGTATCTCTGACGGTTTGAGAACTTCGAACCACAAGAGTGTAGAGAAGAGTACAGTTGTATTTGTTTTGTGTTATATTGGTATTAAAAGTTAGATTTCTTGTTGATTTATCTGCTATTCCTGTTTAGTCAACAGAGTCTATTTTAGTGGATTGAAATGATGTGAGAGTTTTGAAAAAAGCCATACCAATTATTTAAAATTCTGGCTATTTATATCCAAAGCTCAAAGAGTGGGTTATTTAGCATACCTTTAAGCAGCCACAAAACATGGTCAGGATTGGCTTAAGTAGTTTTTTGTTTGTTTAGATCAGGTATCTATGTCACTTTATCTTGTTGCCAGAAATTCTCCAGTACCTCTACCAAAGTCACTTTGGATGAGTAAGGGTGTTTTTTTTTTTTTTTTAAGGGGGTAGGGTGGGAATTATTTCAGTAATTAGACATGAAAAAAGGTGGGGGGGTTTTGGTATGTTTAAACCTGTATGTTTGATTAGTGGATTCAATTTCCAAGGTGAAGTGTTTTTAGAGTGATTCATGTGGCATGGGAAAAGAAAGAATTCTAGAGTACACAGACATTTTTTGTTCGAAGAAATAAAATAATTTAGTTTACTTAGAACAATATTCATTCATATATTTCTACCATTGACCTGAATTCACACCTAACAGTTTTTACACTTAGCTGGAAAAATCTTTTGCTTTTGCTTCCTGGAGACATCTTGCCACATTCTCAGACTGGAAATTGTCATTGTGAAATGACATCAGGGTTATCTTGAATTTCAGAGAAAAGGCATCATACCCATTTGGCTCCTGAGATTTGGAATTCTTTGTTTCCACAGTTGCCAAGTTACTAATACTGCCTAGGTTGAACTAGTATCATTGACCAGGTTCTTGGAATTAGGAAAAGGTATGGTCTTGCTAGTCTTTTGTCTGTCACATCTGAGAAGAGCTCAAAAGAGAGCTGTTCTGTGACTGTTTCCTGTACAAGGGATAGCTTTGTTAGCACAGTTGTTTATTCTTTTAAGTTGTACTCTTAATATTTTACGATTCTAAAATTAGAAACATGAAAACTTCCAGGATTAATGCACTGGAAGTGATATAAGGAGCATATTCTGAGTTTTTCAAGAAGTGGTGGGTTAACTGCTTTTAGGATTTCTGAAAGGTAGGCTCAGCATCCCTGACTGAACAACACTGACCAGGCTTTACATTTCACATCTGGTGAATAAAGGCCAACTGGAGTTAGGGCAGAGTTTCAGCTCTAGGCCTGGCTACACAAGAGCAGACAAAGCCCTAAATTTTTAAAACTGTCCTTATATACAATGTGGTGTGTGTGTGTGTGTGTGTGTGTGTGTGTGTGTGTGTGTGTGTGTGTGTGTGACTTATGTAAGTTATGAAACGATGGCAAATAGGTTCTGAGTTTTCAATTGCATGGCACTTAAAATTTTTTTTTAATGTTTATTTTATTTTTGAGAGAGACAGAGACAAATTGTGATTGGAGGAGGGGCAAAGAGATAGAGACACAGAATCTGAAATAGGCTCCAGGCTCTGAGCTGTCAGCACAGAGCCCCATGTGGGGCCTGAACCCACAAACCGTGAGATCGTGATCTGAAGTCAGATGCTTAACTGACTAAGCTACCCAGGCGCCCCTAATACACAGCACCTTGGACTGCCACTCTTAGCAGCAGACAATACCTGGGTGCCCTGAGGTGTTAGTAGACTATAAGCCTCAAACAAAGGATTCCAGAGTAAAATGCCATAATTCCTTGATCTGCAGGGGCTGGTTATTGATAAGATGCATTGCCACTTAGCGGTTTTTTAGGGGCACAAAGAATACCACCACCACCAATATACACATAAGTTGTAAAGATTTACTCCTATTTTAGAAACTTTAAAATATGAAATTGTAGGGGCGCCTGGATGGCTCAGTTGGTTAAGCGTCCGACTTCAGCTCAGGTCATGATCTCACAGTCTGTGAGTTCGAGCCCCGCGTCGGGCTCTGTGCTGACAGCTCAGAGCCTGGAGCCTGCTTCAGATTCTGTGTCTCCCTCTCTCTCTGCCCCTCCCCTGCTCATGTTCTGTCTCCCTTGGTCTCAAAAAAAAAATAAAAACATTAAAAAAAATTTTTTTTTAAGGAGTGCCTGGGTGGCTCACTCGATTGAGCTTCCGACTTCAATTCAGGTCATGATCTCACAGTCTGTGAGTTCGAGCCCTGCGTTGGGCTCTGTGCTGATGGCTCGGAGCCTGGAGCCTGCTTCGGATTCTGTGTCTCCCTCTCTCTCTGCCCCTAACCCACTCACAGCCTGTCTCTGTCTCTCTCAAAAATAAAGAAACATTTAAGATTAAAAAAAAAGAATTTAATATGAAATTGTGTGTTTTAGATTTATGCAAATATGGTGAGTTAGGGAAATACTGACTTACACAAAAGTATACAGATATCTTTACTACGGGACTTCATAGAGCTTTTAATATGTAAATTGTTACGGTGAACATTGGAAGAGAGATAATATAGTTAGTGACTCCCAGATGACTCTGAAACCTTTTTTGTTTGTTGTGGGTAAAATGCAAAATAACATAAAACTGACCATTTTAACCATTTTAAACTGTACAATTCAGTATGATTAAATATATACACAATATTATGTAACCATCACCACTGTCTGGTTCCAGAACTTTTTTGTGACCCCCAAAAGGAAATCCTGTACCGATTAGGCAGTCACTCCCCACTCCTGGAATTGTTTTTGATTGAATTCTGAAACCCAGTTTGATAGACATTGCTCTGAAATATTGTGTAAAATATTTAGTGTTTTCTCCAATAGCCATTATAGGAAGTATTGAACATTTATTTGAATTAAAATTTCTGAAATATTGTAGAAAACTTCTGATTTGGGGAAAATAGACATTGCTTGAAGAGTTAAATAGGTTAGTGTCAGAGCTGGATTTCCAGTCTAGTTCTTTTGACATCCAGTGTTCTTTCCACTATGCCATTCTTCTAGATTCAGCAAGTTTAATTAGATACCTTATTTCATGAATTGTTTTGTATTTTTATTTCATCAGTGGATAAATTAAGATTTATAACCGAGACTAATGATAAGCCACAGTGTGTGTCCATAATGCATACTTTCTGGAAGATAGCACTTTGGGTGGGAGAATACAACAGCTAGCCAAAGAGGAGGGTTATTAACAGGTATTCATATATCAATCGTTTGCCCTGCTCATTGATCACAACCTTTTCTCAATATCAGCATTCTAATGTGAAGTGCCTTGCAAATATAATAGGTCAATTGCAACAATCTTTAAAGGTGTTAGGAAGAAACTATGAATAATTTGTTGCTAGAAGGCTTTTACATCAGAGCTGTCACCATTAGTTTGAATTTTAGCTTGGAAATATCATGCATGTTTTCATGTGATGTCTTTGAAGAGTATTGTGCATCTCCACAAGCAGTTATTAATGATCAGTGTATGTTATTGACTCTTTGAACTATTAAGATAGAACTAGGGTGACACATATTAATGTTTTGTTTCCTTTTAGGACAAGAAAGAGATGGCCATCAGTGACTGCAACAAAGGTAAACTTTTTAGTCTTGTTGTATGTTAACATATGAGAGCATTAATTACCTCAGCTGAACAAATAGAGTCAGTCAGATATGTGTAGTTGACCCTTGAACAACACAGGTTTGAACTGCATGGGTCTACTTATATGTGGAGTTTTTTCAATAAATACATTAAAGTGCTCTATATGTATTTTCTCTTATGATATCTTAATATTTTTTTCTGTTTAGCTTTCCATTGCTATGAGAATACAGTATATAACATATATACATAGTATGTGTTAATCATCTGTTACTGGTAAGGCTTCTGGTAAACAGGTCAGCACCTGCCCTGACCCCCACGTTGTTCAAAGGTCAACTGTACTTGTACATGTGTGTACCCTTATTTTGGAACCTTTAAAAGAAGAAGCTTTATAGTTCAGCCTTCTTGGAGGTACTGTATAACAGTCACCTTAGTATACATGCTTTTGAATAGATAGTTCTGTCAGTTTATCCTGTGTTAGTAAATATGGAAAGAAAAATTCAAAGCTACCTTGGCAACAGAAACCCATGGAACAGGATTCACTTCTGTAGTGTCTGAATTACTTTCTGAAGAGATTGAAATTGAAGATTTTAACTGCTGCTAGGGCATCTGGATCTGTGTATTTGTGGAGAGAGAAGCAGCACAGTGAGGGGCAGCTTCTATTGGGGAACTGGTACTCTTTTCACTTGTAATAATTCCTCCAAACCTACTTGCCATCATTTTAATTACATTTTCAGATTCTACACAGTGAACCGAGACTTTACTGTCTGCTACCTGGGTTCCATTATGGTCTTTTCATCTCACCAACATATAGACACACTCCCAGCCATAGGATCACTATTGGGTTGTTGGTTGGTTGGTTGATTGGTTGGTTGGTTGGTTGGTTGGTTTTTGTTTTTGTTTCAAAAATTTCCTAATAGTCCAGACAGTTGGTTTGGAGAATACACATGATCACTTTTCCTTGCATCCTACTACTACTCATGAATTTCTAGGTAATTACTAATTTGGGAAATTTTTTCAGTTTTCCATATTTGGATAGTATTTTCTTTTAGAGAATTGAAGAGTTAGAAGGAAGCTTGTATGTTATCTAGTCCCACTCATGCTCAGCATGAACTCCTCTCTTTTTTTTCTTCACATTAATTAATCACCTTCTTTACTGGCTTTCTTTTCTTTATGCTTAGTATTTCTGTATACTTAGTATTTCCTTCTTAATATACTGAAGGAAAGTGTTACTATGAATCTAGCAAAGTACTTTCGATCTATTACTGTGTTGGGCTAGAACTAATTCTGAATATACTGTTTTGTTTGGAGGAAGGTATTTAACCTTAATTTGTGTGAGATGTGTGGGTTAGAAGAATTTAAATTAGGAACAGTTTGCTGATGTTCAGATCTCCTTTTTCTGTAACCACTCCACCTTTCAAATGGCTGGCTTCCCTCAGATATTCCCTTTTCATAGTCTTTGAGCACTCTCTGAAGTTACCTTATTTTCCTCCCTTCACTTATCTACTAGAATAGCTTAAAGCTTCATGTGAAGGATCTTGTCTGCTTGTTTACCACTATACTCTAGAGATAATACTACATGAAGTACATATATTTGGTACTAAAGAAATAGTTACTAAAAGCATGAATGAGTAAAAGTTGAGTATATTACTTGAAGAGAAAAAAGTTCTAGAGCCATGACATTGCTTTCTAACAGAAAAAGAAACAAACGAATAGGAGAAAGACAGTATATAGTTGATCCAAAACATGGGCAGAGGATTTTTCAAAGGGCAATTGTTGTTGGATAAAGGAAAGGGTGTTATGGGGCACCTGGGTGGCACAGTTGGTTGAGCGTCCGACTTCAGCTCAGGTCATGATCTCACAGCTTGTGAGTTGGAGCCCCATGTTGAACTCTGTGCTGACAGCTTGGAGCCTGGAGCCTGCTTCGGATTCTGTGTCTCCCTCTCTCTCTGCCCCTAACCCACTCACATTCTGTCTCTGTCTCTCTCAAAAATAAACAAACATTTAAAAAAATTAAAAAAAAAAAAAAGGAAAGGGTGTTATGCACCAGTGACCTAAAGGTGTTGGAACACAAGTTTGAAGGAACAATGGGGGTTTAGCTAAACATGTAGCCTCAGTAGTTAAGCATAACCTCAGTCATTGAGGCCTAGAAAAAAGGATCATAGCAGAATCTGCCACCAAACTGTTCCTTCAACTCTTTCATTAGTACCTTCAGATTCTTGCTCACTTTGGCACTGTGCACATGGGCTCTGTGTTCTGGCCTGTTGTGAACTAGATGAAGGACAAGTGTGTGAAAACAGGACTTTGGGTATAGGCCAGGGTTTAGTAAACTATAATCATCAAGCCAAATCCAGCCTGCCACCTGCGTGTGTACAGCCCATGAGCTAAGAATGGCTTTTACATTCTTAAGTGGTTAGAAATCAGAAGGGAAATATTTTGTGATATATGAAAATTATGAAATGCAAATTTCAATGTCCATAAACAAAGGTTTATGGGAACACAGCCATCTATTTATTTATAATAAATATATTTATACATTGTCGTTTCTTTTGTGCTACAGTCACAGAGTTGAGTAGTTGCAAAAGAGATGATCTGTCCCATAGAGCCTGAGATATTTACTGTCTTGCCCTTTATAAGAAAAAGTTTGCCTGTGCCAGGTGTAGCCTTTGACAAATGATTCTTCCTTTTAGACCTTCGGAGGATGGTTAATAAAGAAACATGATATAGCTGAGGATGTGCAGGCCCTTTTTCCTCATGGTAACAATGATTTCTTCTCTTTTTACAGCTATTCAGTTAAACCCCAGCTATATCAGGGCAATATTGAGGAGAGCGGAGTTGTATGAGAAGACTGATAAGCTAGATGAAGCCCTGGAGGACTATAAATCCATATTAGAAAAAGATCCATCAATACATCAAGCAAGAGAAGCTTGCATGGTAAACCAATTTTTTTTATTTATTTTTTTTATTTTGAGAGAGAGATAGCAAGTGGGGGAGGGACAGAGAGGGAGGGAGAGAGAGGGAATCCCAGGCAGGCTCTGTGCTGTCAGCACAGAGCCCAGTGCGGGGTTCAAACTCACGAACCATGAGATCATGACCTGAGCTAAAGTCAGGAGTCAGACGCTTAAGTGACTGAGCCACCCAGGTATCCTGGTAAACCTAATTTTTTTAAGTGTTTTTTTTTTTCTGTTCCGTGTATTGCTACTCACTGAATCTTAAATAATCCTTTGGGACCCAACTACGTTCTGTTTTTTATATATTTATATTATAATATTTTTTTTTCACACTTTTGTCATTTTATTCACCAATCACAAATACGGTCTAAGGAGTCACGAATAATGGACTAGCACCTGGAACAAAATATATGGGAGATCTAACTTTGTGACCATGTGCCATTTAATCCCCATTCTGTTCAGCTGTAGGGTTAATAAGAACTCGGTTTCATTGTTGGACTAGGCAGATCTTGTCCACTGTAGTTGTACAGTTTAGTCCAAAATGAATCTTAGTGTTTTAGATCATAAACTCTGGTTTTCTGTCCATCTTTTTCAGTCACCGAGTTTCTAGTTATTATATGGCCAGCATGTTTCCAATTAAATATATTCCAAATTAGCCTCCTTATCTTTCTTAAAATGACTCTTATTCTTGTCCATGGCACCGTAGATCCTTTTGCTTCTAATAAACATCACAGTATTTTTAGGTCAGTTGTCAATTAGCTACATATTACTGGAGTTCTCCCCTTAAAAATAACCTTGGATCTGTGCCTTTACCTTTAGCACTGCTCTTGGTCTCTAATGTGCAGAGCAGTACACCCTCTAACACCCCTCTAACACACGTGCTGCAGAGTTGGATGTGTCTGTATTATCGCCCTCCCAGATAACAGATGTTCAGATACGTTTGAGAAACACTGACTTCATTAAACAGTCTTCTTCGCTGCCAAACTTCCCAGCTGGCCATGAGGACAGAGAGGTCTGTCGTTTGCACCAGCACACAGCACAGGTTACAGGCCTCCAGGAGATGAGACGGCGGGGACATTTTTTTCATCGAAGGCAGCATTTTAAAATGGAAAGGTTTAGATGAAAATCTAAGTCAGATCCCTCTTAAAAATTGGGAGGTGTGGACATACTGGATCTTTCTTGAATTCCTGTGTCTTGGCATTCGGCTGGAACTCTTCAGTTCCTTGCTGACTATGCTGCTCTCTATTGCCTTACACTGATTGATTTCCTAGGTTACATTTCCTGTCTGGATGCTGAGAGCATTTGAGCAGGGCCCCGCCATGTAGGACTTCCCACTCATTTCACGAGATCATTATTCCACCAAGCAGACCTGAGAGATGTTGACCAGTCTCCCTGCATTAATGTCCTAGGTGGTTTGGGTTTTGTTTTGCTTTGTGTTTTTGCACCCTCAAGATGAATTCCTTCGGTAATAACAAATTTTTTATTTATCTAAAAATGGAGCAATGAGAAAAAGACTGATTCGGATCATTAAAATACATAAGTAAATTTGACACCAGTTTTAGTGCTTTATGTGACTTTTGACATCTCTGGTGGTAGTATTGACTTAATTTGACATGGAGAAAAGGAATAGAGTTCTTAAAATCTTGGCTAAATTCTTGGTAGCCTTTATCCTTGGCAAATTAGGTTTAAACCGTTTGTAAAAGGAAGCCTTTTATATTAGTTGTCATATGCATAAAGAATTTATTTTATTTTGAATTATTATAACTGGGTTATCGCAGAGTACTTAGGGCCAATCATAGAGCTAAAAGCAGCCATCTGAGACTCTGATCTAGATCAGTGATTTTCAGCTGGCATGATTTGGGATGGGTTGCCAGGGACATGTGGCAATGTCTGAAGACACTTTGGTTGTCATGACCAGCATGGTACTCTTGGCATCTAGTGGCCAGGGATGCTCTAAACATCCTGCACAAGATGCACAAGACAACCCCCACAACAAAGAATTACGTAGTCCAGGATATCATGTTGCCAAGATTGAAAAACCCTGAGCTAGGTGATCATTTAGGAACATCCAATATTGATCTGACCCCTTCTTAGCAAATTAGATTATATTAATAAAGGACTTCAAGTTAAAAAATATAAATGAGCCAAAAAAATTTTTTTAATATATAAACTATAATCCTACCACCTAAATATTACCACTGTAAACATCTGGTATGTATTCTTTCAGAAATTTTTTTATGTGTATATTCACCAAATTTTTATTGAGATTCTTCCCAGGCCACTGGGCCAAGAACTGGGAGTATAGCAGTGAACCAGACAAAACTCCTTTGTGTAGCTCACCCACAAATATTTGTGGGGTTTTTTTCTGTATTTAAGAGGATCATATATATGTACATCACCTCCTCTGACTTTCACATTAAGTGTGTGTTGCTCAATTTCAAAACAAAGCCAGAAGATTTTTCACCAGCTCTTCTTGTTTCTCCTCCTTTCCCCTCAGAGATTACCTAAGCAGATTGAAGAACGTAATGAAAAGCTAAAGGCAGAGATGTTAGGTAAGTTTGCGCCCCTTACTTTCCCATGGCCCTGGTAGCTGGGAGGCAGGATGCGGACAGCAGGATTTGGTACTTGCTGGAGGAGAATACAACAGTGAGAAATAGCTCTGGGGCCCTTCATTTGTTGTGTGAGCCAAACCATGGCCCTAGTGAGTTTGAGCTGTTTTGGACTCCAGGAGGTTTAGAGTGGTTTAGAGAGGGTGTCAGCTTTTCAAAAACTAAGCTTCTATTTAGTTTTTCCTGCCTTCAAGAATGTAAAATGTGATTCAACCTGGGATCCCACTAACAACTATTTCAGGTCATGAATTTCATGAGAAGAGTTGAGTTTCTTCATGGAGTAAATGACTTATGTTTTTCATTTCATTAGAGTATAGTCACTACCAGCTGATACTGTGTCAGAACTAAGGGAATTTTTGTTTTGAAAATGGCATGAGAGTCCCTTCAGTGTTTGAGAAGACATGAGAAGTCAGGAATGAGGAATAAATGGTGAGAACAAAGGAGTGTGAGTGAAGCATACGTCAAATGGATTCATGGTTTATTTCTCTTATTTGCCGAAGCATTTTATAGTTGGGGTCAGAGAAGCCTTCCCATGAACAGCCTGTTTGACTCAAGGGAGTCAAGTTTCCTAGACAGAGAGCTCTCCAGCACATTCTGCTTATAACCTGTCTCGTATTTCCCTGCTCAAGATCTGCTTTGTGTTTTACCTTATGAATATTTTCTAAATCTACTATGTGAATTGAATTTAATATATTGCCATCAGGTGGGCCTAAACAAAAAATCTTAAAATAAATTGGACTTGGCCATTTATGGCCACCGCATAGGTGTCAGTATCCAGAGAATGAGAACATATTTTCCAAAGGATCAGTCTGATAGCAGAACTGATTGAGAACAAGCCATTAAACCTGGACAATCCAAAACCTCTCGCTCCTGCTAAGAACTGTTTTAGAGTTGGGGACACTTCTGGAGCATTCCCCAGTTTTTCCAAAAAAGGCTCTTTCTTTCCCTAATTTACACCTACTTGACAGTTTTCCCTAATTGACACCTTGTTTGAGCAAAAAAAAAATTATTTTAGAGGTACTCTTTCTTCAAAGAAAAGGGAAAAGAGAATTTTTCACCTATTCTAACAGTGACTCTTTGTTTTAGAAAAAAGCTAGTATCTGTACTTAGCTGAGCCAGATTCAGGCTGGAGGAGATTTGGGGTGGCCACAGTGCACTTGGAAAAGACCCTTGTTGTTCTCCGGGTCTGTTTCTTTGAGCCAGTTTGAAATCGTGAAGGGATGGATGTAGACAGAATCTTATAGCCATTGTCAACTCCCGATGGAATCAAAACTTCCATTTCTCCTTGCCTGGCTGGCTGAGTCCCTCTAAATTCTCATGAGCCAAAATTTCTGTCTCTGTAGCTTTGGGTTTTACTTATATTGTCCCCTTCGTTTGAAGTATTCAGGTTGAGTTCATTCTCAGTTTCTTCTGTAATGACTTCTCCCCTCATCGGATTTCAGCAGTTTAAGTTGCTTGGTAAATCATATGTCAGTTTGTTGTTAAACATAAAAAGTATGAATAACTAGACTCCTTTACATTCTTACTCAGTAGAAGGATCATGAATAAGATACTGCCTCTAGGTGTTCCCCACTGTAGGAGAGCCTAAAAGGGAGAGAGCATTCTTGAGGTGGAATCACAGCCCCACAAGAGCATTCCGGACTTCTTCCCTCCCCCTTACAGGTGCCATGGCTGTGCTTCCTCTGCTGGGGGGTCCTCAGGGGCCACTCACGGCAGAATAATCTCACCCCTAGACATTCTGAGCAAGCCTTCTGCAGTGGACCACACAATTTTTAGTGCTGGTTTCTCTGGAATGCTGGCTTCTGCTAAAAACTGGCAGTTAAAAGATTTTAAAAGCCTGCTCAATACCACTTGTCATTGGCATTTACAAAGTGAGGTCATTATTTAACAAAATGAGCTTTTTTATTTAAGTTTGCTCAGTTATCTCTGACTTTTTCTTTTTTCTTTTCTCAGTAAGTTGACTTCCTTTTTGTTAGAAAAAAGAGCCATAAAGCTGCCTCCGTGAAGGAAAAAATCCTAGTTGGACTAATGAAAGGGTGAACATCCTTGCTTCTCCCTTTCTAGCCTGTTATTGAGAAAATTATTAGAAAAAAAAATTACATAAATCATTAGAACAACCCCAGTAATGCTTCCCTCTCATAGGCACCTGCGGCTGCTTCCTGCCCAGCCATTGTGGCACACGCCTGGGCCTTGTTCCCATCCAGCCCAGCTCTTCCACTCATACCATCACCTCCTTACACCCTCTTGGAACATATTTCTGCTCTCCTGATTCCTGAAGTTTCTCAGGTGTTCACTCCTGGCCACTAGCAACCTAACGAGTGCACATTTGTGAACTGAATTAAGAACACCATCTTGTATGATGCCGTGCTCAAGAGCTACGTAAGGTCACTTGGAAGTAACCTGTCCGTTGTCTTTGCAAAGATTTGACACGTTCTTTTGGCTCTTTCCGTGCATTAGGTGCTTCTCTGCTCTGCATAGTAGAGGGTCCTAGAACCAGCTCCCTCACCCAACGTCATAAGAAAGCCTTGACGTTGTCACTGTCTCTTAAAACTGCTGAAGTCATAGGGGCGCCTGGGTGGCTCAATTGGTTGAGCGTCCGACTTCGGCTCAGGTCATGATTTCACAGTTTGTGAGTTTGAGCACCACGTCAGGCTCTGGTGCTGACAGCTCAGAGCCTGGAGCCTGCTTCGGATTCTGTGTCCCCCTTTCCACCCCACCCCTGCTTGTGCTCTGTCTCTCTCTGTCTTTCAAAAATGAATAAACATTAAAAAAAAAAAAACAAAACTGCTGAAGTCATACATGTGAATATGGGAATCCAGGGTCTTTTTTTCATATTTCTTTTCATGCCACTCTGCCTGATGCTCGTTAGAGACTCCACATGCAGTGTGCTCTGGCCACATGAGTGTCTCTAAACCAATCCCTTGCTGTCATTATTCCCTCAGAGAGTATCAGTTTGTAGATTTTCACTGCCCTGCTTTCTGCCTCATTCCCTGGTTGCTGCTTCTCCAGCTCCTCTCAAGAGAGTCACTCCTTCTCCAGCTCCTCTCAAGAGAGTCACTCCTGGGGCGCCTGGCTGGCCCAGTCGGTTAAGTGTCTGACTTCAGCTCAGGTCATGATCTCACGGTTTGTGAGTACGAGCCCCCCATCCAGCTCTCTGCTGTTAGCACAGAGCCCAGTTCAGGTCCTCTGTCCCCTTCTTGTTCTGCCCCTCCCCCACTTGCATTCTCTCTGTCTCTTTAAATAAGTAAACTTTAAAGAAAAAAAAAAAGTCACTCCTGCTTCTTTGACAGTTCTTGGGAAGGCTTATTTCAGCCTCCACTTTCACCCAAAAGTTAATGTAGGCATTTGATTTGGCTGTGAATTATTTTATCTTCCATATTCTGTGCTTGATTTTCCTTTTGCTCAAAGGAAAGCAAGAGGCAGTTGCATGGCTTAGTTTTCCTGCCTCATAAGAGGAAATGCAGTGAGTCGGGATTCAGTTGTGTCCTGCTGGGCCCCAACCCCAGCTCTCTTAAGGAAGTGAAAACAAATGGCATTCCTGGCCCTCCTCAGGGTGATTGGACTGGCACACGGTATCTCCAAGGAGAAGTTATGTGTAAGAGTCCATTGGGTTATTGTGACACAGTGTTGCTTGGAGGCATAGAAACTAACACTTACCAGATCTGGATCCAGTGACAAGCATTGATCTCTAGTCATAAACATTCCTGTCTGAGCACAAGCAATTTGGGACTCTTCTCTTTGCCTGCAGTTAGTCTAATAGATGAGATCCTAACACGGACATGTTGACACTTCCCAGCTGAGTGATGGTGCCAGATCTGCTCCAAGTGGAAATAAGAAAATCTGACTGATTACTGCCTACATAGGGAAAGCGTACAATTTGGCAGCCAGTGGAAAGGGTGGCAGATAGGCTAATGTGGCAGATCCTGTCCGAGGGACCAGGAAGCTGCATTAGTCTCTGAGCATCCAACCGGACTCTAAACAGCAGCAGGGAAACTCCTGAGGGTGAGTGTGAGTATATTTATGAGCATGATCTCTACCGAAGGTGCTTCTCTACTGTAACCATAAACAGCAAAAGATGAATTTTTCAATCATCTTTCAACCAAAAAATCATTGGTTCTACCATAATGTTTTACTCTGTTCCCTTATATTCTCACTGGCCTCAGTCTGATTTCAGAGCTTTTTTTCTTCTTCCTTTTTAAGATTTTATTTTTAAGTAATCTGTACACCCAGTGTGGGTCTCAAACTCGCAACCCCGAGATCAAGAGTTGTACGCTCCACCAACTAAGACAGCCTTGCACCCCTCAGAACTTCTTTACCCAGCATTATAGGCATTTAGATATTTGTTCAGTGAATAAATAAATGGCTGCTTTCCCAGAATGTTGCACTAACTTTCTGTCAGGACCACCTCCAGGCTCTCCTTTTCATTCTTCCTTTGCCACAGCATTATTAACCCTTAAAGCTCAGTTCTCAAATCTTCAGTGGCCTTCCCCGTGGCACAAGAGCCATAGACTCTGGCCTGGCTCATAAGAACATGCCCGAGCCCACTGGACACATTGCTTGCCCTTGCCCACCCCTCTCTATACATTTATCCAAACCATTTTTGCCAGCCCTGCCCGCTCCCTCTGTCTCAAATGACTACAGTCCTGTCTGTCCTCTGATGATGATTCGCATGGACACTCTTACACGAGAAGCTCTGGCAGGGCTCCCCCCTCCTCACCCCCAGGAAGGAATCTTCTTACTGACTCTCCTGGCACTCATATCTCAGCTTCCCCGTGAACTGGCGTGTGTGTGTGTGTGTGTGTGTGTGTGTCTTGTCTTCCCCATCCTATCTCAGCTTATTCTGGTGAAGTGACTGTCTCCTGTCTCTGCCTCCCTACCACACAGCGAGATGCCACACATGTGAACTTAGGACTGTTGGTCAGATTCAAGTCTGGGAACCTCAGGTCGTCTCTAACATGGAGACTTTTTCATCGTGTCTTTATCAGGTGTCTCAGGCACTTTGTGTGCATTGTCTCACGTAGCAGGCAGAACTTCCCACATTCTGATCTGGAGATCACATAGTAAAACTATTGCGGAATGTTAGAAAGGCCGAGAACGGAAGGAAGGAGAATGATAGCCTGTGTGCAGGCTGAGTCCTCGGAGAAACAGAAGCAGGATCAGATTAGATGTACAAGAAACCCATCGGGGAAACACCTGGAAGGGGAAGTGGGGCAGAGGGGTGGGAGCTGTCAGATGGCTGTGGAGGATAGAGGGAAACGGAGTAGGAAGTCTCACCCAGCATGTAGTGCTCAGAAAGTTCCAGCAAAGCCATCGGGGAGCCCCACTCACCTGTCAAAGCACCTGGTCTGCCCCTACCGAGCTCAGTCGGTCATTGACTGGGACATGCAGGTGTCGGCAGAGGGCATCTGGGGAAGCACGTTTTCATGAGTGCCGTCCAGAGAATCAGTTAAGCTAAAAGTGCAAGGCTCACTGTGGTGGGCACCTTCTTCAGCAGGGCAAGCAAAGTGAGAACCTGCAGAAGGCCCTAACTGTCCCTCTCCATCTGCAGTTTAAAGTCCTGTCCCCTTGCCATCCACGGAACACAGTGGCATGCCAGCGTCCTGCCCCTCTCAGTTCCTCAGCGCGCTGCAGTGTAGTCTCTCCTGAGGTGCCTCTCACCCCCGCACAGGCGGAGAGCTCCTCCCCGGGGCTCAGGGCGCACCTCGCTCCTGTGTCTGCCTCCCCGCTAGACCGAGAGCATCTCCGAAGTCTGTAGCTCCCATTGCATCAAATGGCAGAGCCTGTACAGTTGGCGCTTTCACGGGTTGCTGTGCAGTGAGATGGGCTCGCAGCAAGACCTCCATCCAGGGGGCACCCGGGGCTCAGTCGCCAGTCCAGAGTGGCGCTCAAACAGAGGAGGCTGCCAGATGGCGCTGCTGCTCTTGGGAAGCGTGGTGTGAACATCCCTTGAGATTCATTCTCCTTTCATTCGCTCCATGTCAGAAGAGCCAAGGGTTGTGCCAGCAGTGACCTTTTAGTTGGCTTCTTTAAATGTGTGTTTCCCCCCTGCCCTCCTTCCTCAACCCCAGGACAGACCGCCAAGGTCCTGGGTGACTCATGCTTACCTGAGGATGCCCCCTCCTTTCTTTGTTTGTTGTGGCCCCTACCTGGGCATCCATCCACTTGAGGCTGTGTGCTCTGGGCGGCACCTGGGTGTGGGGATGGGCTGCCAGCGCCTCTCCTCAAACAGGCGCACTCAGCACGTGTGATCCAGGTTTAAGTTTGGGAAGCCTGTCTGGAGACTGGTTAGCCTGGGTCTGGGAGCCTCCTGGGGATAAGTCTTAGACTGAGACCAAAAGTTCTTGCAATGAGTTACTAGAAAAGGCCTTGACATGTGAAGGCCATGCATCTGTAAGTTCTCTGCTTGGGCTTTGCTTCAAGGTGGGAGGCCTCAGAGAGAGAAAGCTGCTAACAAGTGGGACAGTGGGAAGGAACCCGTAGCTCTGACAGTTAGGGGCTTCTTCCCCTTTACCCCCATGCTCCTCTCCATTGGAAGCGTACCTGCAAGAACAATTGTTCAGAAAGAGTTAAAACTGTGTATTCACCTGTTCCAGCCAAAGATTTTCCAAAATGCTCCTACCTTCAAATATTCCATCCCATTGCCCCATAAGTCCCTATAAATCTCCAGCTGTTGACATACAAACTCTGTGGCACTCTTATACGTAGAATCCACATAAAACTCCTTGTTTATACCACGTGTCTCAATTTTGGTTTTTGAAACGTGAATGCACCTGTGATTAATGAGTAAAGCCCAAATCTTGGGGAGAAGAGACTGGACTATTGAGGTGGGTGGTGCCATCAAAGGAATAAGAACCCCTGTTTCCTGAGAAGCAACGAGTTTGGTGTAGAAGCTAAGGCTTTCCCTAGTAAAGCAGGAAGCTCTTCAGTGTGAACCCAGGCTCAGTAGAAGTCTGCTGAGTGGAATTGGATGCAGCAGGTGGCTGCTGCTTTTTCCACAGAGAACAGACTTGGAGGGTCCACTGCCCTTAGCACCAGGCCCTGGGGCTCGGCAGTATGCTTTCAGCCCCCCTGGGAGCAGCAGTCACTTTGGCCATCACTCATCCCAGGGCCTGTGTCCTTTGTTGGTCCTGGCCTGTTGGGACAGGAAGATCATCTACAAAGTACAGGCTTGGGGGTGGTGCCTGGGTGGCTCAGTTGGTTAGGTGTCCAACTTCGGCTCAGGTCACGATGTCACGATTCAGGAGTTCAGACCCCACATCAGGCTCTGCACTGACAGCTCAGAGCCTGGATCCTGCTCTGGAATCTGTGTCTCCCTCTCTCTCTCTCTCTCTCTCTCTCTCTCTCTCTCCCCCCCTCCCCCACTTGCTCTCTCCAAATAAACTTTAAAAAAAAAAAAAAAAAACTTGGGGATGGGTGGCCCTAAAGTGTGACCACACTGCTGAGGGGGCTAAAGTTTTCATAATTTTAAAAGCAGGAGTTTCTTTAACTGAAGAGAGATGTCCTTTATATTTTGTAATCAGATAGGAAGGCAGGATCAGTCGAGGTCTTCCTACATCTGTTTATTCCCCATATTTATTTGAATTTCCACTTTTACATTGCAGGTAAACTAAAAGATCTTGGGAACTTGGTTCTTCGACCTTTTGGACTCTCCACCGAAAATTTCCAGATCAAACAGGATTCCTCTACTGGTTCCTACTCCATCAATTTTGTTCAAAATCCAAATAATAACAGATAACAAGGTTTACAGTAGCTTTTGAAGCTGGCTTGGAGATTGTATGCTGCTCGCTGTTAGCAAGGGGGAAGGCCCTGCCAATATTTAACTTTCAAAAGCATCTTATCTCAAAGACAGGCTATCTGCTAGGGCCCAGTGCTCCCTTCTCCCTCTTGTTTTATGATCCAGGTCAAATGCACTTCTGATGTAATAAGCCTAATTTGATTTCCGTTTTAAGGTGGTGTCTATGCATCTGTTACCCTTGATTCTGGCTGACCTTTGCTTTGTCCGGGCAGAAGCCTGCTTGTCAAAGCTGACCTCCCTGAGCTATACACACAAGCCCAGCCAAAGTGTCTCCTGGCCCAAGCCAGGTTCAGAGACTACCCAGACATGATTCATGAGGCTCCCGCCTGCTGCCCCCTCTCCCTGATTACTCACATTGCTCAGGCCGCCGGGCATGGGCTCCAGCGTCTCCTGGTTTCCTCTGTGGTAATAAACGCTTTCTTTGACGGTCTGAGCTGGCTTGTGAATTTTGTCCCCATAATGACAGCTAAAGCGGAAGGCTCCTCTGGCTTCAGGCTCAGTGTTGCTGAATGTTACCAGCATCCACAGATCTGCCCACAGTCTTAGTTGCCACCTCGAAGATGATCTTGAAGAACTGACCATTCCGCCAGGTACTAGAATGCAGAAACCACCTCACACAGTGTCTTGGGCCTCTTCAGGTTTGTGCAGATCATGATGAGATCAGTGTTTTTGCCCAAGCATCAATCTTAACAGTTTCAACTTAAAGTAGCACCATTCAAGAAGAGCGGTATGTGAATCCCAGACAAAACCATATTCTTTTAGACTACACGAACCCAGAGGTTTCAAAGGTAGGTTTGGGCTTTCTTAGTCATCACTGATTGTTGGTGAAAGCTTTCAGTTCTGGTTTGAGTGTCAAAGGCAGTGACTTGCAAGTTTCATCTCAGAACTGAAGTGCCCATATAATTCTGTAAGTGACATTGCAGCAGTCCTGCCCCGTGTCCAGATGTGCCACGGCTCTGATCTGTTCCTCAGAGCCCCTTAAAGTGCAGTGCATTGGTCGGTCGCAGAATGATGTGCAGTGTTAACTCTGTGCTATGCTAAGCCTGTCTTCCAGATTTTGAAATGGAATTAAGGGGAAAAGGAGAGGGGGAAAGCACGTGGTTACTTTTGCTTTGCTGTCTTTATGATAAATCTGGCATCTGAAGTTCTCAAAAAAGTGTGTGTGAGGAATCACAGCGATTGTGCAGGAGCTTTGGCCAAAAGGCCCATGTCCGGCTCTCGGTGGTGATGGCGTCCTGTGCAGCCGTTTTGCCAGAGCAGCGATTCCCAGGTCGCTCACCTCAGCACCCTCACACTCCAGAGCGTTTGAAGAGTGTTTGGGGTTATGTGGATTTTATCCATTGATGTTTACCAGATGAGAAATTAAAACTGAGAAGTCCCTTAAATACTTAGTTAATTCCTTTAAAAATAGCAAATATATTTCTTGTTTATATATATATATATATATATATATATTTTTTTTTTTTAAACAATAGTTTTAGAAAAATGTCTTCCAAAACAACATTTCAGTAAGAAGAATGACATCATTTTACATTTCTGTAAATCTCTTTCACGTGTGGCTTAGTAGAGGCTAGCAGGATTCAGATCTGCTTCTGCACTCAGGTTGTCACAGTATTCCGTCACGTAGCCTGGCGAATCCTACACCGGGCACACCCATGACAGTGTGACAGTGAGAAAAGCAGTTGACCTACCTCTTAGTATTAGCGAAAATAGCTTTGACTTCTCAGAGACCTGAAAGGGTCTCAGGAATTCCTGGCAGGCCTCAGGGCACTTTTTTTCTTCTTTAATAGAGCTCTACACCCAACATGGGGTTTGAATCACAACCCCAAGATCAAGAGTCGCATGCTCTACCAACTGAGCCAGCCAGGCTCCCCTCAGATCACATTTTGAGAGCTACTTTGCCAGATTCTGACTTTGGGCTCAACAGCTGAGACTCAGCCAAGGTTGGAGCTGAGATTCCTGAGCACCTGTCTGAACCTCCAGGGAGTGAGGAAATAGACATGTTTGCCTAGATACAGCCTTCCTTAAGACATTGTCATTGCCATAGGCTCCAGAGGTTATGCTTTTTTTTTTTTTTTTTTTTTAGTCTATTTATTTTCAAAGAGAGAGCACGAGCATGAGCAATGGAGGGGCAGGGAAAGAGGGAGAGAGAGAATCCCAAGCAGGCTCTGCACTGTCAGCACAGAACCAGACGCAGGGCTTGAACTCACAAACCGTGAGATCATGACCTGAGCTGAAATCAAGAGCCGGACACTCAACTGACTGAGCTACTCAGGTGCCCAGGTTTTGCTTCTTAGGCCTTCCTCTCTGCTTCCTCTCCCTTCTCCACCACCACTACCCTGCTGAAATCTCACAATGAATCTTGAAAGAAAAGAAAGAGAATCTAACTAGGTGTGAATTTTTTTTTTAATTTTTTTAACGTTTATTTTTGAGAGAGTGCGAGCAGGGGAGGGACAGAGAGAGAGGGAGACACAGAATCCGAAGCAGGCTCCAGGCTGAGCTGTCAGTGCAGAGCCCGATGCGGGACTCAAACCCACGAACTGTGAGATCATGACCTGAGCCGAAGTCAGACACTCAACCGACTGAGCCACCCACGCACCCCTAAGTGTGAAATTTCTTAAGCCAAGGAGTTTTTTGTTTTTGTTTTTTTTTTTTTAATCAACCACAATTATTTCTCTGTTTACAAATCTGGAAGAAAAAATAGATTCAACCTTTTGAAAATGGTTGACAGAATGAATGGAATAGAATTGAAGCATTTGATATTGTATATGTTCTTACTCCGACAATATCATGATGGATCAAAATAATTTTGGATCTCCTTCAACAGTTTCCTTGAAGACTATTAAGATACATATTATTTAAATAATATGATCTATTCCCTGCCTCCATGAGCTCCTGGAAGGTAAGGGCCATGTTTATTTTTTTTTAATAGCACCAACACCTACTGCTCTACCAGAAACCCAGTTAATTGGTATTAAAGAGCATTCTACAAGAAGTGTTTTCAATGTGAATAACCATCACAATCCAGAAGTCTCCAGTATCTGTACCCTTTGATTAGTACCTGATTTTTAAAATGTCTCCTTTACTAACCGTTGTATGTTATCTCAAGGTAAGTAGAAACTAGTCATTTCCTCAAAATCTTAAGATCTGGCAAGTGTTTTTAGTGTCAGCCAGGTTTATGTGCTATTTTTCACCTTCCAAAGAATATGGTGGGAGGCAATGAAAGATAATTGCTTGGTTTCACCTAGTCGAGACCAGTGGATTGATCTGGAACTTCCCTGTGTATTGCCCAGAATGGCCTTAACACCCTACAGTTAATGGTCCCAGAACTTTCTACAGTAGTGTTTTTATTTGGATAGGTGTGCAGTTCTGGCTAATTTAGAGGGCTCAGCTAGGATTTCTCAACAGTGAATCCAGTACTTATACACTGTGAAGCTTAAAAAGACACTTTGTAAAGAAAGTCACTTTAAGCCAGTGGGGAGCCCATCTTGTGCAGCCATGTAAAATGTCCTGAGATGTTGAGCATTCAATCTGGCTTGTAAGCATATGTCTTCTCATCTGTAAATTTTCATTTTTGCATCTTAGAGACTTGTAAGGGTTTGTCTTGAGACTTTCAGAAATCCCCACCTTGTTCTGTAGTTTCATCCTCCCCACCCTCTCCCAGATCACATTTCCACTGAATCTTGTGTTCTCTGTATTTCCATACTATGTCTTAACCACCCCTCTAACTTTGACATGAGCGACTTTTCTGTTCACAGGAGTTTCACCCAGGAAACTGGGACTATTCCTACAACAAAGTCCTACTCATCTAGTGCTTTTTCTGTGGAGTGCACTGTAGATTAGTTCCTTTTCCTCATGTCATGCATCTGAGTTATGGTTATATTCTATTCTTAAGATCCAACCTCTTTTCCTAAGAACTCTGACTTTCCGTATATGATTCCCTTCCATCAGAAACACTGCCCCTGGGTTCCCTTCCCCGCACCCTTTTGCCCCTTGTCTCACCCCCCAGAACTCCATATCTTATTACAAGTTATTGTGCTTGTAGGAATAGAGAATATTACACCATGCCGAGATGTGGAGGCTGGGGAGTGGCTGAGCCTACTAGCTAATGACCTGAACATCGTGGCACTGGGCCTACATTTGAACTTCAGTAAAATGGCAAGACCTCACACATTGGACCTTCAGAGTTAACTCAGGTATAGTCAAAGGCATGAATGCTTGTTCAGTCTTAAATGACGAAAGTCCCTATTTCTCGCAACATTTTGTGGCATTAAAAGTAGGGAACTGCTCTTGGAAATGTTGGGCCTGGTGATTATTTCTGGTGCTGTGGGTCGCTGAGCTGGCCTCCAAGCCTATTGGAAATGTAATTGAATTCCTTTTACACAGCTCTGAAGCTGGAATCCAGACTGATTTAGAAAGACAGAGGGAGGGATTTTACTGAGTAAAATGTCATGGGCTAGAGAACTGGCAGCAGGTATTAAATGTAAACCTGATTGGGAGACGTATTTGCCGAGTTGTCTGTCTGATCCTAACAGCTAACCAGACCTGTGAATCCTGTCTTTTACAACCTGTTTAGCAAAAATTGAAATGTCAAAGGGGAAGATCAAGGAGGATGGGAACAGCTGTGCAGGTGAATGGCTGCTTTAATATCCTTTTTTTTTTTTTTTTTTAAATTTTTTTTTTTTTTTCAACGTTTATTTATTTTTGGGACAGAGAGAGACAGAGCATGAACGGGCGAGAGGCAGAGGGAGAGGGAGACACAGAATCGGAAACAGGCTCCAGGCTCTGAGCCATCAGCCCAGAGCCCGACGCGGGGCTCGAACTCACGGACCGCGAGATCGTGACCTGGCTGAAGTCGGACGCTTAACCGACTGCGCCACCCAGGCGCCCCATTATCCTTAAGGTCTTTAAAGGGCAAGGTCCAGTAACCCTCTAAGACCAGGGTGCCAATCTGAGAAACCTCCTAGGACAGGAAGAATCAGTGCTTTAAGCCTCTGTCCCTTTTCCTCTGTTATCTGAACTTCCCTTAAGCTTGCTGTTGGCCTACAAGGCAGCATAGAGTTGCTGGAGCTCAGTCTTCCAGGGGCAGCCCCGGGGGTCACTGCCAGCTCGGCTGTTGCCTTTTCTGTGTCTGTGTTGCTGTGATCACTTCCTGTCGTAAGCCAGCCTTTCCCTTCATCGCCCCCTCATTTCTGAAGGCATTGAACTCTTCCTCTAATACGTCTTTTGGGGTGTACTGTGTGCTTGATACCCCCAAACCCTAGTAAAAATCTTGGAACACTTTTAGCGAGGTGTGTATGCTCCTTTTCACCCTACAACCCACTCCCCCCCGCCCCCCCCCCCCACTTCGATAGTTATGAGCTTAGTTAGTCCTTCCGTCACCTGCATTTCCTTTAAAAGAGGAAGCATGTGCACATTGTACCAGAAGGGGCTAGGAAGTCTGTACCTTCAGGAAACTGTACGGTTAAAAGCCGGACAGAAAAAGGTGATCGTTTCCATTTGCCTCCTGCTGTCTGCCAAGAGCTGCCCTGAGTCCCCACTAGGACCAAGCCCATTAGTGCTTCTGAAAGTGAGCAATGGACTGCTTGCTACCCGTCAACCCGAGAGGTGGGGCTAAAATAACCCTAGAGTATCAGAACAATTGCTTCAAACCCTTCAAGGGGCAGTCAAGAAACTAGTAACATGAGTATATGAAAACTAGTCAGCATGGCCCTCATACTTCAGAGCATTAAACGTTTCAGTCCTCCTGGCTACAAGCTGCTAATTGTCGAAGCTAGGGTTGGATACATGGGGTTTGTTAGTTATGCTAGTCTACTTTACAGATGTTTAGAATATTCTATAATAAGAATTTTCCAACTCTGTGAGGTCTGCAAACTAGGAATAAACTCCATCACATAGGAGTTAAGCTCTATCAGCCAGAACTAGAAATATGACTCTTTACCTTGTTTTTGCTTTCACTCAGGAGGCAACTTTGGAAGCCCACACTTCCCTCTTAGCTAAAGCACGGCACGGCCTGCTGTCTCATTGCCCAGGAAGCGCATAGCTAACCACTCTCAGCCACGATTTGGTCCCAGCTCCTAGAGCTCTGGCTTGCTGAAAAAATACAGCCCAACCAGATGGGAACTCCTGCCTGGCACTGGGGCTTCTAAGCCATCAGGCATCATGGCGGATGTGAAGGGAACCAACTCAGAAGCCTCTCCGGGAAATCCTTAGTGCCAAAGGTGAGGAGCTAGATAAAAAGATACTGGAAGCTTGTTGTCCCCCTGTGGGATGCTGTCAGGTGGATGTCTACATCAGGCACCCCACCTGAACACCCACCTGGCAGCCACCTAAGGCCACCTGAGCACCCAAGTGCCCTCCAATTCCCCAAATGTAACAAGTTAGAAATCCACAGATGGTAAAGTCTTCAGGCGGACTAAAGACAGAAGTCCTCAGGGAGGCCAGGAATGGGAAGCAAGGGAATGGAGTGAAGTAGGGAGAACAGTGTTTACATCTCAAAGAATGTAGGCTTTGGTGGATGGTCTCTGGTACTTGGTCTGACGTACACAACAGTGTTTTGTGGAATGGTTTGACTAGCCCAAAATAGAATACGCTATTTGCAACTTTTCCTCACGAAGTTAACTGGGAGAGAAGGTCGGGTGATTTCCTGAGGCAGCGTGACACTGATGAGGTCCTGCCGTTGGCAGCGCTGACATCAGAGGTCAAGAGTAACTGCCTTGTTTTCTACAGGTGTTAGAGCAGCTTCATTTAAACATGTGAAGGATCCCCGGCCCCATCCCTGTCTTCCACAAGGTTGCTTTGTGTCTTACTGAAGCCCCTGGCTGTGCTTTTCTGGAACAGTGACACAGCAGACAACTCCTTTACCTCAAGGTACTTCAGACTGATGATATGGTTCACCTGCTTTAGATCACAGATCTGAGCTGTCCACTCAGGAATCATGCACTGAGCTTAGAATTCAGAAGCACAAAATTATAGACTAGTTCACTCAAGGGAAAAAAATTCCATCTTCCATGGTTTTGGCCAGTGAGGTCACCGTGTGATTCTTCTGTCAGGAAGGTGACTGGTAGACCTTAGATTAGAATCCATACTTGTAAAGCAGGTTATCTGTATAGAAACATCCTCTTAATGTCACCAACTCACTTTGCCTCCGTTGAGTCAGAAGGTTGCTTCTACAAATGTGTTTCACAAGGGAATCGGGAAAGGGCTAATCCCAGAAGTATGCTTAAGTACGGTGACCTAGCAGCTTGGGTTTGGCCAGCTCTTTCTTCCTCTGACACAGTATTCCTGACGTATACCCTTTCCTTCCAGGTTCATTACCTTCTTGATATGATACCTACTTGTTTAGGCCATGAAATTTCACTGTGAATAAGCAAAGATTTGGCAGGATGTTCACCACTAGAGCAAGGTATGCTTAAAGAAAACACAGCTCTATTCAAAGCACTGAGGGAAGAATCATTACTTGAAAGAAGAAAAATGAGTTCTTAGGTATAAAAGCAGGAAAACAGCTTAATTTTATCTGTAGGGCATATTTGCAGTGACATACCCGGCATGTCCATGGAGGTACTGGTACATTCCATACAGGATTCCAGGGCATGAATCCAAACTTACATTTCCTTATATGAAGACCAGAAAGGTCCTGAGTTGTATCCATGGGTTTCATCATTCATCCCCTCTCCTTTGTTAAGAGGGGTGTCTGTAAACACACTGACACATGTATATAACATGATCTGGACTGTATCGGGGCGGGGTGGGTGTCATGTGGCAGCCTTCCAGATGATGTGTGCATGGCTTCTTTACCTTGGTTCTCTCTAGTTCCATTTCCATTAGTAGGAAACTTCAGGGGGGGATACAAAATATAAACAGAGCCATAATCCAGTGGCCTCATCTTTACACTTACATAGATAAACTGAAATGGGAGAATATTTGAGCTTAAAGATTCTGCATATACTCTGGAATAACAGGCAGCCTTCTAAAGAATTGCTTATCTCAAATGAGCTGGTTTGGGGGTGAGACACAGTAACTTAAGTTTTTGGGTCTGAAAAATCTCAGTTCTCTGGTAGGCTTTAAAAGGCTAATTTTTTCCTGAAAACGAGTGTTTCTGCTCAAACACATTGGACATGCTAGGCCTTTTATTTTTTTTAAGTTTATTTATTTTGAGAGAGAAAGAGAGATCACAAGTGGGGTAGGGTCAGAGAGAAGGAGAGACGGAATCTCAAGCAGGCTCTGCACCATCAGTGCAGAGCCCGATGCAGGGCCCGAACCCACGAAGTGTGAGATCATGACCTGAACCGAGATCAAGAGTCGGACGCTTAACCGACTGCGCCATCCAGGTGCCCCAGACATGCTGGGCTTTTAAAGAAGCAACCATTTATCCATAAGGGCAGGACTTCTTAAAATTAAACCTACCAGTAGATACTTAATCACATCCAACTCTGAATGGTAGTAAATTTGTTTCCATCAGAAAAGAAAACCGTATACTCCTGAAAACAATATTACAGTATAGGTTAACTAGAATTTGAAGAAAACAGTAATGTCTGTGTACAGGGTCCTAATTAAACTATTCACCCTTCTTCTATCCTTTGATCATAGAGGGTCCCATAAAATCTCCCGGTGATTAAATAAAAACTTACAGGCTGTTCGCCTAAGGAGGCAGTGTTACTTAAAACGGCTCCCTAAAGAACAACAGTGGTTGAGTCCTAATAGTTAAAAAAAAAAAAATCTCCTAAAAAGTAAACAAAAGTTTTTAGATAACTAAATTTTACAAAATCAAGACTTTATTGGATAAATGTTACACAACATTCTTTAACATTGAAGTCTTAGCATACTTTAGATGAGAAACAATTTTTGTCATTCAAGTCTACAAAATGAAATAGGCTTGTGAAGATTTGAAATACAAAGGTAGCATGAAGCAAAGCTTAAATATTAAGCAACTAAAGCAATGAAAAGTGAAATAGCAACATGGTATGTCTAGGTTTTAAACACCACCAAATTTCATTTATTAAAAAATGAAAATGTGGTTTATAACAAAATGCCTTTGAGAGTTTTGTCATGAGAAAAAATAGATACTTAAAAAGAATTGGGAGAGATCAGGTTTTGCCTTTGTATTATTTCTTGGTCATTTCCATCACTGCGCAAAGAATTCTAAAGCTTAATTACAAATCCTTATTGTACAACCCACCATGGCTTAGAGTTCTCTGGTTCTTAAAGTGAGCCTGAAAGGTACTGCTGGTGTTCAACATCTGAAAGAACAAGATGGACCCAAGTCTAAGAGGGCGCCACAGAAGTACATGTAATCTTTAGAACTCCCTGCTGCTAGTTCCTGAGCTTTTTCAGATTTGATCAAACGTGTGTAATGACTTCATCAAGAACTTTCCAAAAAGACTTTAGAATGCACTCCAAACTTAATTATTTGCAGTGTAATCAACATTTGTTTAAGCTCACTAGAAGACTGTTCACCTTTTCTTCTTGAGTCGTAAAATAAGTCCTAGTCAAGTATATTAAATGTTTCCCAACTCTTACCCAGACCCTTTTCTTAATCCTGAGTGTGGGGTTAAGTAATTCCAAACCTATACAGTAAGATTATGGAAAGTCTGAACACTGGAGCCAAATGTTCAGTTATGTTATGTTGCTTCAAATGAATTTTGTATTTTATTTTTTGGCATTTTTCCCTTTTTTTTGTATTAAGTAATCAATATGGATTATCTTGTAAAAAATAAATCAGCATTGCCACTAAAAAACTTCAGTATTATTATTAAAAGTACGGCACCATCAAATATAAAATGCCTTAAAAATGTAGTAGTAATAGGTCCATCTGGTTTTCTCCTGTTTTCTCCATTCATTAAAAAGAAAAATTAAAGTTTTTCATAATATGTATTTTCCAAAGACCAAAGCAACAGTATGGTCTCCATTAATAAGAATTCATTTTCCATGCGTGAAAGCTCTTTATGGGTCTGTTCCTACTACGTGTTCCCAGGGTCAAGTCCCACCTGACACCTGGGAGAAGGAGTATCTTGCACTTAGAAGGAAGGGCTCTCCATGAGAGAGGTCCACATCACAATTCAGGGCAAAAGCCTTTCCACCTCAGTAGGATTAAGAACTAGCTCTTAGAGTACACATTTTCACTCTAAGATCAACACTAGCCTATCCACCTTGAGTCAGAATTTAAAAGGTAAGAATGCTGTTATGAAAATGTGCACAAATGTTAAATACTGGTGGCAAATAAATACATCTTAATATGTTCTAACAAGCAAACGTATATTCAAGATAATACAGCCCTGCTTTATTAAAGAAAGAAAAAGGTCCGAAATCTCTTTGCTGGGTGGAGTGGGGCACTTTGCCATCCTTTTAGCAGGATGTTAGATCATCTTTTCTGTTGTTTCCACCAGCACCTGAAGGAAACCTTGGCCTCACCTCGGCATATGTGACTATTGCTGTTTCACAGGAGATCCATTCTAGAAATGCCTTTGCTCATAGCTGAACTGATTAACAAAACCTTGAAGAAAGCACAAAGTTTTAGTTCAAAAAATAATCCAGCTTCTCTGTCATCATCCCTTGCCTTCTTAGGCCTGTCCAAACTGTACTGGTAAGAACTTCACATTCAAAAAAAGTTACGGTCAGTGATTCTTCATACATAAAATTCAAGTGATTTCCTTGCGTGTTTCGTATCACTTTTCTCCTCCTCTCATGCATAACTTACTGCAATGGTTTATTTTTTTATAAAACATTCCCCTAATGCCTTGTCTTCAGTTTAATATAGCACAATTTGCAAGTGCCCCTTTATAGACTGTTGGTTTTAACCACTGCCTTAACATTTACTTCTTAGTGCAGCTTTAAAAATCTGAATCTCCAATTTCATTCAGTCCTGATGCTCTGGTGTTCTGTGTCACTGTGGTACAGGTCCATGAAACCAGCAGCCTGCTAATGTCTTTGTGCTGAAATACAGTAAAGAAAAGGAAGAAAAGGTAGTTAAGCACAAGTAAATAGGAGAAAAATTATGTCCTTGTTTAAATTCAGCCCTGCATAGATTATAGGATCATACTTTTTTCTTTTAAATCAGCTAACCTTAACCAATATTTGAGAAAACAATTTACTTCCACTTTAAACCAGCAGAAGCGTTCATTTTATTTCCGAGGTACATCTGGCCAAATTCCAACACAAAACTTGTCACCTTCACACAATCTGCACTTGAGTATATTTTTTAAAATACCTGATGAACATTTGCCTAATAAAGGGGGGATTTTAGTTTTGTTCTTTGTGCGGCTTTATGTTCTTTACCTCACCAGAAACAATACTAAACTCTCTGAATCCTCAGCTGCTGTGGACCACTCTGAAGCACCAGAGGCCTTCCTCTAGCACAGGCTGCCTACACACGGGAGCAAATTTATATAACAAGTCAAGCTACGTGCAAGTCAGCTGCACAGCATACTGTCTACATATGTATAAAGAGCAAAAAGGGGTGGAGGGTGCCTTCCCAGAGCTACACACAGCACATCAGAAGGCATCAAGAGCGCCATTTCGCTACTCAAAGGCCACTTATGTACACTCATTAGATACAGCGTCCCTTATCACACCAGATCATGAGCAGAGGCCCTCTTCACCATACCTCCAAAAAAAAGCAAGCCTGAGCAAAACATTTATAAAGGGCAAAGCTTATAAAAATGATTGCCAGGAAGCATGACAAGAATTTCTGCCCAACATTATCAACTTCCCTTTATTACCAAGTGGTAAGAACCCCATTGAAGCCCTCTATAATCCCTGGTTATCGCCTCTCAAGCCTGGAGACTAGTACCAATAAGAGCCTCAATTCCAAAAGAGGTGATTGTGGAGAGAATGACGACTTTTTGGTCAAATGTACTTTTAAGCCAAAGGTCTATGGTGTTTTCAGTGGAATAATAACTGACAAAACAAACACAGAATGCAGGAAAGAAAAGAAAAACCACCCCCATCCTTCCCAATGTTTAACTTCCAGATATTTCAAAGTAGGTGTCTTTCCCATTCTTTGCTAGCACTCTTGCTCTTATGTTAAGCTTCCCAGTGCTGCCTCACTGACTTACTGGATCAAGGCCTATAAAATAAACTTACAGGGCATTCTATCATGCTTTTTCGCAAGCAATGAAAAATGGCTTCTACACTGCACACATCAGAATGGAAGGTGAATGTAGTCTTTGCTTCTAAAGAAACAGAATGATTAACACTTTTAGAACTGACATTGAACTAAGAAGAGTTCATCTGTTAAAACTAACAATCGTAATACTATTTAGACCCACACAGAATTCTGGAAGTAACATGAAAGAGAAGAAAAAAGTAAACAGTCAATCCCATGTACAATTTCATTTCCTTCTATTTATGACTCAATGTTTGGCTTCAACCTTAGGCCTAATCAGGTTGACAGGAAAGCCAAGGATTGAAGCATGTCTTATGATTCCTATGAGATGTACAGAAAATTAAAACATGATTTTTCCTCAAGAAATCACCATAAGGGTAGCTACCATCCCTGCAATCCAGGTAAGAGTCCAAAATATCCCAGCCTCCATCTCTGATCCAAAATGTGCCATTGTGACTCAGCTTGCAAATTATAGCTTATCTGCAATGATACAGCCCAATTACAGCTCACCACCAGCTGCACACACCAGAGGGTTAAATAGCCTTAATTCAAGGAAGCAAAAAGAGATCGTAAGTTCAGAAGCAGTACATCAGAAATCCTTAAACCTTTCCAGCTGTAGAAGAGTCCCAAATAAGCCTTTAAGGCGTTATCCAGAGAAGTTTCAATAAATGCACTTAAAAAGATTATGGCCACATTTCAGGATTATCTTTTGCCCCCCTCTGAATTTTGACTTTCCTTACGTAAATGACAATGGTTCTGAGGTTAGTTCGCTAAGAATATATATATATGTTCATAGATGTATATATATATTCTTATATATACACACATTAAGAATGACTAAGAAGTTAAATGAATATAAAAGTGACAAAGACTGAGATAGTGAAAAGATAGAGAAATCCACTATTTGACCTTCCACGAAGACTCTGTTGCTAGTTGACAGAATTCTACAACCTGATACTCAACTTTTACTGCCCTAGGAGAAACTCGTTTCATGGAAGCTCACAGGAGGCTGGCTCTACTTGTTTTTAGCACAGCTGGTAATACCAATTGAAAGTTACTTTCATTCAGTAAAACGGTCACCTATATGAGATACACCCAGCTACAAAGGTCAATGAAAACTCAGGAAAAAGAACTAATGAACTCTTTTATGTCTAGCCTAACCTACTTCAGAATGATCAAGTGGTGACATGATGCCCTCTTCACTTTGTGGCAGGGCTTAGCACAGACAGACCTGCCCGTTTCACTGTTAACTTCAATGCTCCCAGTCTGAATCCACAGTGGTCTGTCAGACACTGTAAGGGAGCAGCAGGACTCGTCACTGTCTGATGTAATAGCTGCCATTTGTTGAGACCTATGGTAGAAAAAACCAAGTTAACAAAAATAGAGCAGTCATTTGAGTTCTTTTAAATCCATTTTACAAAAAAAAAAAAATTTTAAAAATAAGACCAAAATTCAGTTGAATTTTCATCATGAATGTATTCTGGATAACTTGCTGACTTCACAGGAAGTGAAGCTTGGATACTAAAAGAAAACAGATTTGAGGTGTGTACACACCAGTATTGGCCAGGAGAGGGCACTCTCCAGAACAAGTCAATTCAGCAGCAAGACGCCTTGGGCGCACACACTAAGATGCTGCCCTCCAATACTAGCTCCCGTGTAATGTTCCTGCTAAAAAATTTCTTCTAGCCTACCACTAACCTAGGGCTGGAGTAGTCCTGATCGGCAAGGGCCGAAGTTGTCATCCTTGTCCATGTTAACTTCATTAATGAGTTCAGAGACCCTATTTTGCAGAATGACCAAAAACTACCTGACTCCTTTTGTCCTTTTAATGTCTGTGACCTCCTATGCATACTACTCAGGACCTGGCATTCCTGTGTGAGTTAATACCTGCTCGAAAGAAGTCTGACAAGATAAGCTTTCTCACTGGGGCTTTTAGAACAGAGATTTCAAATACAAAGAATAATTCAAATGAAGGATTGCTCTTCTAAGCCTTATTTTTAACATATTTGTTTGTCTGCTTACTTCCCTATTTTAAGTATAAATTCATCGCATCCATAAAGTCAACTCTGGGATCACTTATTTAGATGATTTTCAGTCCTTATAATAAAATGATTTTTAGAATACTAAGGTACATCAGAAACAGTAACAAATAATCAAAACTTTTAAAAAGGCTTTTCTGACATTGAAAAGGAGAAACCTCATACACCTGATCTATAATTACTTCTGAATTTTAACTCAAAGGAGAACAATTTTCTTAAATGAGATTTAATAAGGTTATGTGCCCTTTTGTTCATGGGAAACAAATACACTATGTTTTATATATTATTAATTGTAATCCAACAGCAATCACAGAAGAAAAAAAGGAATCTTGAGTGCACAAAAGAATTTAACTTTGAACCTCTCCCTCCAGAAGTAAAACTTGTTAGGTTTTCAACCATCATTCTAAATCTCTTGGATTCTAGTTAAGAGAGTCAAGAAGCTCTATCAAAAAATGATCTCTTGCTGTGCATTTGCCCTTCCCACCCCCTGAAACACCATATAAAATATCAACATGCCAGTCCCAGTCCACAGAACCTGGCTAATAAGTCTTTTGTCCTAATATTTAAGATGAGTTTCCCCTCAGTGCTTTTAGGGCCTTGGGTTTCTCTTTAGAAACGGACCACACATACATGATCCATTAGAAAGAGCCACGGAGCCCTAGCAGTGATATCCGCACGAAAGGCAGCAATTTCACTTGAAATTACTTATTTTGTCCTTTAAGAAAAAGCTTATTTGCAACAATGGCAACTATTCCTGGGAGGCAGAACTATAAATGGGCAGATCAGAATGGGGGGAAGTCATGAAAGAAGGAAGTAGAGGTCATGCTCTTAGAGCAAAGTTCAGCATTAAAAACTAAAGAATTAAGATTATATACTTGTACCTGTTATCTTGCTGAACACTCAATATAAGTTTTCTTTGAATATAGTGTAGTATCAGGGCGCCTGGGTGGCTCAGTCGGTTAAGTGTCTGACTCTTGATCTTGGCTCAGGTCATAATCTCATGGTTTGTGAGAGAGAGAGCAAGCCCCGCATTGGGCTCTATGCTGACAGCACACAGCCTCCTTAGGATTCTCTCTCTCTCTGCCCCTCACCCACTCATTCATTCTCTCTCACTCCCCACCCCCAAAAACAACAACAGCAAAAAAACACACTGTAAAATCATGCAACATGAACAAATAGGAAAAGCACAGTGTCTCATTTTACAGTAGACATTCTGTTTTTCTAGCCTTGGTGCTGTTTTTCTAACCAGTTATAATAGGGTTTTAGACAAACTGCACACAGTTCTTCCCAGCATACCAGGACTCACACTAAGATGCCACTCCCAGCCAGATTCCCTGCTAAAAACTAAACCGGGGGGGGGGGGGGGGGGGGGGTGGCAATCATAGGTTTGTAATTAACATCTCAAAATTGAGCCATGGGTAAAGATAACTACCTTCTGGAAAATATGGCCACAGCACACGCAGATCAAGGCCTTGGAATGTGTGGTATTTCCCTCCTAAAAAGTGGAAACTATCTACTCAGTCATATCAGTAGCAATAAACAATAAAAAGGAATTTTCAAATTAATAGCCACTTTTTACCATTTGGCAAAAAATATTAAAACACCAGGGTCCCAAGGGAATATGGCATTTGTGCAAATCAGCTAACTGACTCACTTAAAAGCTGACAGGCAAAGCTTTGTGGTTCTGATGCCTTTATAAAGCTCTCCTAGGAGGACCTCTACTCACTCCACTGAGCCCCACCAGGGCAGATAGTTCCCACACGTCTTTGAAATGATTTGGGATGTGCCAGGCTTCTGAGATGGTGATGAATTACTTTTCCTCATTCATTCACAAGTAGACATCATTTCTCCTTTGTCAGGCCCTGTGCTTGGCATAAAGGAGAGAAGTGGGAGAGGAACAGACTGGAATTTATGCAGTACGTAAGTGAATAAGGGGAGAGTTGAAATGCAAGGTTAATGCAGTTTTCCCTTCACTATAAAGCCCTGTTGCTCCCCACAAATGCCTGTTGGAAATAGTTCAGCCTCCTTCTAGATATTTATGGATGATCATGCTATGGTTGTTGAAATCTCAGGTAATAATAACACTGTTATTATAACAGTTTATAAATGAATGTATGTCACACAAAGCTTATTTCAAAAGCTACCAGAAATGAAATTTCTATGCCATACACAGAAAGCAGTGGTTGTGGAAATGACAACAAGTTATTTCTATAGGTCTTGTGCCAGGCACTTTATGGCTTTAAATTCTCACAATTACCTTCTGAGGAGGTACTATTTATTCTCCCCATATCACAGAGGATGACAGTAAGGTAACCTAAGATCACACAGCTAGCTTCTAAGGGACAGATCCATGCCTGCCATTGAATCCAGGAAGAAATCTGGCTCAAGACCCTGTACTTTCAGCCATGTCCCTGAAAAGTGAGAAAGAATGCTTCTTGGCTCTGGGGGTCTGACCGGCTCAGTCAGGAGCGTGCAACTCTTGATCTCAGGGTTGTGAGTTCGAGCCCCATGTTGGGTGTGAAGGTTACTTAAAATCAAATAAAACTTAAAAAAAGAATGATTCTTTGTTCAACACAAGCCTGGTATAGAGCACTGCTGGTCACTGGCAAGTTATACACTCACAAGTATCCATTTCTATATTTTACACTCAACAGGATAACCCTCACATTCTTATAAAAACATTCTCTCCAGGCAAGCAAAAAACTGTTTTACTAGGGGAAAATTATATCCCTTCTAGACTTTTTCAGTAACTTTTAAGTGAATCTTTGTGTTATAATGAATACATGTGTATAATGATATACATTATAATTACAACTTTTTTAGTTTATTTATTTTTGAGGAAGAAAGAAGGAATGAGCAGGGTGGGGGGGTGCAGAGAGAAAGGGGGATAGAGGGTCTGAAGCAGGTTCTGTGCTGACAGCACAAACCGTGAGATCATGACCTGAGCCAAAGTCAGATGCTTCAGATGCTTAACAGAGTGAGCCACCCAGGTGCCCCACAATTTTTTTTAGTTTAAATGAAAAGGGAAAAAGTGTTATAATAACAGCCTAATGCTTTAGCTATGGCATAGGTGGTTTTCCTTCTAGATACAGGCACTAGGATAGAAAAAATTATGAGTTTTAAATCATAATTTCTGGTTAAGACTTAGATTTCTAAAGTAGTAAAAAGCAGCTACCTGTCACATTCTTATGATTACAAGGAAAATATAAATTATGGCTGTGTTTTCAATGTATTTTTAATGAGGCCTTACACAAATGTCAGGAATTTAAAGAAAAAAGTTTTAATTCACATTTAAACCAAGTTTTAAGACTACGTATTTTTTAACTGGTCTGTTTCGAACACCAAAGTTTTAAGAAATTGTTTTATAAACCAAAGTGTCCAATAGTAGAAGGCTATAAATTGGACAACATACACTATAAGCTATCGAACTTATTCAGTTAGAAAATAAGAATCTGACTCAGAAATTCAGTATTTTGATAAATCCTTGTGATTTTTGACTCTATGGTTTCTTTTCCTTTATACCTCCCTGTATCCAATCTTAACTTGTGCCACAATAACACAGAAATCTTTAAGAAAAATTCAAGTTCAGCAATTGCTTTTTTCAGAAATTAGTGCATTAAAATTTGACTCAATCCATCCCAAACCGGACTCAAAGGCAGGATATAAAAACTAATTTACTTTAGCATTTCCTACCAGAGTGTGGTACACAAAATCATCTTAGGATTTTAGAATTTTAATAGTATGTTGTCAAGGAGTATGTGTTTTTCATTAACTGTACTGACATAAAAAGTGTAAAAGTGGGGGTGCCTGGGTGGCTCAGTCGGTTGAGCGTCCAACTTCGGCTCAGGTCATGATCTCACAGTTTGCAAGTTTCAGCCCTGCATCGGTCTCTGTGCTGACAGCTCCAAGCCTGGAGCCTCCTTTGGATTGTGTGTCTCCCTCTCTCTGCTCCTCCCCTGCTCACGCTCTCTCTCTCACAAATAAAGATTCAAAAAAAAATTTTTTTTAAGTGTCAAAGGGAGTAACAGTAAACAAATTTGAAAATATGGCAAAAAGTGTGATGGTATGTAAGTAAGTTTTGGGGGTGCCTGGGTGGCTCAGTCGGTTGAGCGTCCGACTTTGGCTCAGGTCATGATCTCGCGGTCCGTGGGTTCAGGGTCCCGCGTCGGGCTCTGTGCTGACAGCTCAGAGCCTGGAGCCTGTTTCAGATTCTGTGTCTCCCTCTTTCTCTGACCCTCCCTGTTCATGCTGTCTCAAAAATAAATAAATGTTAAAAAATAATAATAATAATTTAAGTTTTGGAAGCTAATTAATTCCATTAGTAAAATAATTTCAATGATTTCCATATTGATAAAATTGTCCAAAACAACTGTTTTTGTCACTGGGAGGGAATGGTTTTAACTTAAAACCTACCCTTAAGTGATTTTAATAGGCAAATGCAGTCACACTAACTCATCTAAAAATTTTGCCACGAGGCAGTTACAGCTCTAGCACTAACCAGGCTGATCCAGGCTGATCAGGAAGGAATCCTGGAAGCCAGGCACCAAGGTGCATGTTCCAGTCATGGTGCTTGACCAAGAAAAACACTCCCGTGACTTACTGTTCTAGAAGCTATTTGGAAATTATCAGTCCAGATGTAAAAGATTTCGATCAAAATCCAAATTACAAGTGGAAAGATGGTGATAGGTACACAATGTGAATGTACTTAATGACACAGAGCCATACACTTTTTAAAAAAATGGTTAAAATAAATTTTATGTGAGGTGTACTTAATTTTTAAAATACAAAACAAAACAAAACCCTAACAAATTATAGTGTTCTGTGTATGTATATGAAGGAAGAAAATAATTTCCACCTAAAGTCACAAGGAAAGGGAAAAAATCCTTGAGTCTATACTGGGGCACCTGGGTGGCTCAGTTGGTTAAGCATCCAACTTCAGCTCAGGTCATGATCTCATAGTCCATGGGTTCGAGCCTCGCATCGGGCTCTGTGCTGACAGCTCAGAGCCTGGAGCCTACTTTGGATTCTGTGTCTCCCTCTCTCTCTGCCCCTCTCCCACTCATGCTCTCTCAAAAATAAGTAAATGTTCAAAAAAAAAATCCTTGAGTCTATAAATATGAAGTCTCTTGAGTAGAGACTAAACAAGAAGACTTGCTTCTCTTCTTGGTACCAACTATCCATGGGAGAGACACTAAGACATCCTGGAAAACTAACCCTACAGAGACCATCTATATCACTATGACTTTAAACCTTCTATTCCTTTATTCAGAATAGCACAACAGAGCACATAAATTGCTAAAGCTTTCTTTCTTTAAATTCTATGCACTCTGTTTAGTGAGGGCATACACGAACTGTAAACACAGACTATGAAGGGCCTATTAACTCAGTCAGAACCAGGTAAAGGTAAGTAATTCAGCTTAGCTGTTTTTATTTTCTCCTGGCAGTTGGCATGGCACCAGCTCCTTCTGGTTCTATTTCTGAATTCCCTGTATCAGGTATCTCAATCAGAGATGATCTTCACTGCCACCATCCTAATACCATCCCAAAGCAAACGCTAAATTTGCCCCAACTGAGGGTCTTCATTCTCTTCTAGCAAATCCCCTATGGAGGCCTTCACTGGGCCCAAATCCAAACAATATCCTGAATCAAAACCTTATCAACTTTTCTAGACATTTGCCAGTCCCTTCTCTGCTAGGAGTACTAAACAAAAATGAACCAATACAGCAGAAACCATAGAAAAATTCACAAGTTAAAAGGAAAAATCTAATTTTAGATCCAAATTATAGATTTCTTAAGGTACAGGCATACCTCGTTTTATTGCGCTTCACTTTACTACGCTTCGCAGATACTGGTTTTTTTACAAATTGAAGGTTCAAGACTTCAGTGGAGGAAGTAACTGCAGATGTGGCAGAAATAGCAAGAGAACTAGAATTAGAAGTGGAGCCTGAAGATGGGACTGAGTTGCTGCAATCTCGTGATAAAACTTTAACAGATGAGGAGGTGCTTCTTATGGATGAGCAAAGAAAGTGTTTCTTGAGATGGAATCTACTCCTGGTGGAGACGCTGTGAAGAGTGTGGACACGACAACAAAAGATTTAGACTATGACATCAACGTAGCTGATAAACGGACTTTGAGAGGACTGACTCCAGTTTCGAAAGTTCTTCTGTGGGTAAAATGCCATCTAACAACATCACATGCCACAAAGAGATAAATTGTTCATGAAAAGCAGAGTCAATCGATGTGGCAAACTTCACTATTTTCTTATTTTAAGAAAATTGCCACAGCCACCCCAACCTTCAGCAACCACCACCCTGATCGGTCAGCAGCTATCCACATTGAAGCCAGACCCTCCACACCAGGAAAAAGACCCACTGAAAGCTCAGATGGTTAGCAATTTTTGGCAATAAAGCTATTTTTTAAATTAAGATATACATTATTTAGACCCAATGCTATTGCACACTTAACAGACTGTAACAGAATAGAAATAATTTGTATATGCACTAAGAAACCAAAAAATTCATGACTCATTTTATTGGGTGGTCTGAACCGAACCCAGTATCTGAGGTAAGCCTGTTTTCTAATTCCCAATTCAGTTATTCCATATAAAGGACTTGTATATGTAGGTAAAGGAATGCAAATGTGTATCTTTCCTTCAACATAACCAACGTTAAGTATGACCTGTTCAAAATAGGGGTGCAAGTCAATATTTTGTAAGTTAGAAACTCAAACCCACTAATGAAGACACACATTTAATTGATTTTGGTAGCACTTTCATTTTCTTTGCCTGCAGTCTGTCTTTATACCTATATTCTTGTCTATTCTACTTAGTATGAACTTAAAGTTACTATTCATAGATTTTTCCCTTCAAAAGCACATAGGACATACATGTCCATCAAGTCATAGGAGTAGGCTCCAGGCTAATTAATTCTACTTTCCCTATTTTGCTGATCTCTGGTTCCACATCTATAAATGAGTCAAAAAGATACCCCTTTTAGATTAACACTTGGTTGTTCTGGGAAACTAGAGAAAAATACTCTGATGCTTTAAATTTCTGACCAATTCTAGAAATAAAGACATCTTTCGCTGTTACACCTCTTATTTTTACTTGGTTTCTCCCCTTGTTAATCCCTTATTCTAAGCCACTTTTTTTTAGACCACTGGAGATGTGATTTGGCCTAAGCCTAGTTTTCTCTCTGCCAGGGGAAAAAACCACTTTTGGTTATGTCCATACAAAGAGTACATGCCTCCTTCTTGACCACTTTAAAGAAAAATGTAAAAGGAAAATGGCTACAATGATCCAATTCAACTCTATCTCCATCTCTACTGGATACATTAAGCTGTTTAAGAAATTTCTATTTGGTATAACGTACAGAGAAAATGAATCACTATGCTGTACACCTGAAACTAATGTAACACTGTGTGTCAACTATACTCAAAATTTTTTTTAATCTCCATTTGAATGAAACACTACTATGCAGCTGTTGGGTGTTTAGAATATACAGATTTTAAGATTAAGCAGTTCTTTAAAGTTTCTTCCCCTATGGAAACTTCAAATGAAATGTGCCACAGTTTAAAACAGAGGGAGTATTTGGCAAGATAATTAGAGATCATGCACATTACTGATTATATTTCAACCTTTCCCTCAGTGGTACGGACTACATAAAATTGGATGTTATTTTACTCAACAACCAGGACTTTGTTACTCTTTTTCTCCATGGCTTCTGAAATAAATCAAATTCGGTTTATGCAACCAGAGCACATTTGCCAAAGCTTCTATTTATTAGCAATATCCACAGTCAAACCCACTGCGTTAAGACAAAACTCACCTGGATCATTACATGAAGACTTGAAATTACATATTTTAAGGGACTTTTTGCTTTGCCCTGTTTAAATCTTTCTGAACCTTAGATTTCAAACTTTCAAAAATATCTGAATGAACAAATTCATTAATCTGAAACAAATACCCCAAAAAAATATTAATTCCTTAAAACCCCTCAATCATGCTGTGAACATCTTTCAACCTGTTACAAAGAATTTTAAAAATAGTATAGTTGTTTCTGTTTGCAGGAAAGAATATGTTCTATTCAAGTGCAACATTGTTTTTTTCAATTGTGTGTTTATTATAATCAAAAAGCATTGACTGAGTTCCCCAGAAGAAATTCTACTTGCTTTTGCAGAAATCAGTGCATAAATCATAGAAGTCCATAACCTTAAGGAAGCTGACAGATTATGGATTTTAATCTCCATTAATTCCATAGGTAACTAAGAGATTTCAAATTGGATTACTTAGAATTACACAAAAAGTTGCTCTACTTAAAATTTTCAATTTTCCATGTCAAATTGATATTGCATCAAATTTAAAAGTAAGTTAGACACACACAAAAAAATGAAAGCAACTTGAAAAGTCTTGGGATAAACTTGCCTCCACAGGCAATCAGATCTATTTTTCACTAACAATGAAAAGCTAAAAATGGAAAGTTAAATCTACATGGACCATGTAGAAAAAGTGATCTAAATTACTAGCCCCAAAAGCAAGGATACCTGAGGCAGAAGACCAGGTGGAAGAGAGACTGGTTGTAATTACAAGAACCACGTGATGAAATATTAAGGCTAAAAATGAGGAAAATTAACCCCACACGTTTATGAGAAATTGGCGGGAAGAGTGTCTCAAATCTAGAAGCACATCAGACCTATATGCTATAAAACTTCATTTTAAGATTATGAGGATCACTTACTTGAATTTCATCTATACTCAGATATTTTCTCTGATAGGACAAATAGGAAAATAAAAGTTTGATTTTTTTCATCTCCTCTACACACTAACAAATAATTTTCTACCATCTTGAAATTTTTCAAAGCTTTTTGAGAAACACACACAAATAATTTGGATTTAGTCGATTTTATTTACAGCTTTTTTTTTTTTTTTTTTTTACATTTCAGAGCATTACACAATTACATTTTCTCATTTTCTGACCTGCAAACAGATACCTTAAACGGAAATATCTTTTAAAAATTATCAAATTAGGTACATCCAAAATGCAACAATTACACATATGACAATTAATTCACAAAGTGTAATTTACCAGGACGTATCCTAAGAATTTAGGAACAGCCAGTCAGGAGAAATCTGACCAAATTTAGCAATCAACTATTTACACATCCAAAGATAAACCTACCTAAACTCCCAAACCAGAAATTTGAAAGTTTTTGTTAAATCCCCATTGGACAAAAGAGAGTGATGATTCAAAAACCTAGTCAGCCTTGAAAGTCTTAACCCCAAATACCGGGCTCTTTCCCCAGTCTGCAACTGAATAGCAAGCATCTCAGTCTGTCAAACACCTAAGTATCAAACTCTTGCGCCATTATGCACATAGAAAGGCTAAGTGTTCATTAGTTAAAAACAAGACGTCATTAAATATCCACACTATTACCACCCCCCGCCCCCAGCTCACCAGCCCTTACTGCAATCCCAAATATGCAACCTGTGTCACATAGTGACAGGCTCTATCTTATATATATATATACACACATACATATATATGTGTATGTGTGTATGTATGTATATATGTATGTATGCATATACACACATATATGTATGTGTGTGTATATATATATAAATATACACACATACAGTACAAGGTACAAATGGCAATTAACAGTCCCTGCAAAAATTCATTTTCAGTTGAGGCTATGGCTCCTATGCCTTGGGATGGTTTGACTTCAAAACTGAAAAATACTGCTGAAATCTCACTTCCTTAAGACAAATTGATTGCTTGTTCAATTTTAGCTTCTCAGTCTAAAAATGGCTATAAGGTAAGTATAAAAAAGCAGCCAACTGAGTACAATTTCTCTCTCCGATTTGGCCAAGCTATTTTGTAGAAGTTACTCCTAACTAGACTAGAAAATCTGTGGCGCCTTCCGATGGTTCTTGCCTACCTTACTGTCCATGTTCACGTTTCAAACTGTGTCAACAGAGCCCGCACTTCAGGGGTCAGCTGCTTGGCAGCCTTAGCCGCCTCTGTGATAGCCTTGCGATACAGGCCCTTTCTCTTCTTATTAAAGCGTGACTGGAAGTTTTCTAAAAAGGGGGAGAGTTGCGAAAGAGCAAGAAAAGAGGTTGTTGGAGACCCAAACCATGAAATACGGGCCTCCTGTCGGACTAAAAGGCCGCTATCTTTCCGGCTCACAGTTATAGTAAGAATACGGGCTGGCCACCAAGGAAAGCCATAGATCTTGGCCCAAACAATGTCCCCTACACATATGGTCCTGCCATCTGGTGTGACGCATTTAGAGACGTTTTTGGAAAAGACTTTCATTTTCAAGGAATTACTGAGCTTTTTCTCTTCCTTTGAAGAGGAGGAAGTGGAGGAGGTGGAAGGTGCATGCATACTGCCTGGAGGAAAATCAAAGCTTTCAGAAGAACTACACTCAGAGTTGGAGGATTTCAAATCATCTGTGCTATCAATGCTACACACGGAAGCACTGGAAGAGTCAGGTTTCTTTTGATTTAGGGTCATGTAAACAGAGATACTGCTTTTGCTGCCCTTTTTGCCCAGTGTCTGTGGTTCATCCCGCTCACCAGGCACAAGCACGTCATTGGTGTCCTGAACCTCACTGCTGGCCTCTTCGGGGCCTTTTGAGGGACTCTGATTTTCTGAAGGGGCCTCACCTGCTGAGCGGGTGGAGGTGCAGCGAGACTGGGGCTTGGGTGCCATCTTGCCACTCCGCATTTTCTCAAGTCCTGTCTTCAAAGAAGAGTCATTCTCTTCATTCCTGTACCTCTGTGGTTTTAAACGAACCCGGGGTGGAAGGGAACCTGAGCTAGGACTCTGATATCGACGTGTGAAATGGACTTTTGAGTGTGCATTTTTGGATGTAGAGGTTTCGCTCTGCTTCTTCTGTGCCTTTTCTTTGGCAATTTTCAACACTTCCCGAGCTTTTGCATGATCCATGTTCTTACTCTGGAGCACTTTTTTAGTACTTAACTGAGCTTTTGATGTATTTGCCTGAGCAGAAACTTTGACTACTCTGCCTCTGCTGTGAGCAATACTGGAAACCTTAACCACAGTATTTCTTCTCTGGCTTTCATTTTGGTTTTTCCCATCCACTTTATGGTCAGTTTTCAGTTTTTTGTTCACAGTAGTTACACTTTCGTTTTTCCGTTTCTTGTCTTCGTATTTAGAAGAGTCACTTGCACTGCTACCTTTTCTAATTTCCTTTTTTTCAGCAACAACACTGTTTTTACATTTGTCACACAGGACTTGCCTGGGTCGTAGTTTAATAGCATTCATTATTGAAGTAGGCTCTTCCCTGTACATTTTTCGTTTGGGTCGCTTGATTTTCCGAGGAGGTGGCTGAGGTATTGACTGGTTATATGTGTCCCTGATAAACAAAGGGGGAGGATAAGGTGCTCCTTCATGGAAGAGAGGTGGTGGTTTGCAAGTCCACAGGCTTTCAGCCAGGCTCGGCTCGGGAGGCGAGACTGGAGAAGGGTCATCAGGAACAGCACCGTTCACTTCACGCTTGACTTCCGTCCCTTCTTGGAATGTATTACTTTGGAGCTGCATGGCTTCAGGTTTGTCCTTATATTCCCTTTTGGGAAATACTGTCACAGGGATCCCATGGGGCCCAAACCTTGGAAAGAAATGAAAGAAAAAAAGAAGTCATTAAGTAAGTGTCTAAGATTCAGTTTCTTAAACTGCAACAACACCTAATGTTTGTTTGTATGGCTTTCCTGAAAACTATTTCATATTAAAGAATAAAAACAAATACCAACTGACTACCTCACCCCCAAAATCCCAAAGCCCTTCAATTTTTCATTGGTCCCGTATCTTAGGGCTAAACAGATTATATGTCTAGGTATAAACTCAAACGATTATTCTAAGCAGTGCCAGAATAACTGAGATTATTTAAAATAGACCTTTCAGTCTTGAATCAGAAAGGCATTCATTCTATCAGGTAGCTTAATATGAAATGACATTTGATATTACATTCGCTGGACTACAGACAAGTCTAGTAAATGCGACTATGAATCTGCAACATACATATCTCTCTCTGGTTATATGAGCTTTCAAAAGCTTCACAAAACAAATTCAGCCTTAACTATCCCAAAACACTGAATCAGTAAAACCCCATCTCAACTTTCACTAAAGACTCAGACAGCTGTGCTCCTTTAACTCATCTTGCACCCTAACTCTTCAGCCCTTCATCTACCTCCTGCCCCGCAAAATCATAAAAATATGAGACATTCAGATGCTCAAGTTAGCACACAAGCAGACAGGTATAGAGCTGTGGCTTTCTAACTGTTTAAAACACACATCACACATTAAAAAAATATTTTCACACTGCAATCTAAAACATTTATGAATACATGCATGTATGTATACATATATAAATAGACACTTACGCCACAGTTTCACTAAATACTTTTAACCTCATATTATGTAATATGACACATTACATGGATTTTAAAACTGGTCCCGACCAAATTTGCAAAGCACTGGTACAGAACACGAATCTTTACAATTCTCCGTTTCTAATAAAACAGGGGTCAACATAACCTTGTTTCTCATGTAGACTTAGAAATCACTGTGGTTTAATCCTCCTGGGCTAAACATCAAGAACTCTTAAAGCTAAACTTGCCACACTCAGACTCCTGCACATAAAAATAAAGTCACACTACCAAAAAAATGTCATCATATACATGTTAACACATTACTTTTAAGCACTATTTGATGCTGTTTGAATACCAGTGAATACAATTCTAATGTCAATCCTTTAAGGCAGAGGTGCTTAGAACCCACGGACCGGCTTCAGGCAGCCTGAACTCGTAAGATGCAACGTTTTACATGTCTGTTTTTCATGAGAATGAGTCTTGGTTCTCATACTCTCTACTCTCTAAAATGTCCTTATGTCCCCCAAAGGGTTCAGAATATCTCTGTTGGGAAGAAATGTTGAGATTACATTCTTAGGACTATAAACACATCCAAACGCGGACAGGGATACAGTAAGAGCCAACACCACTAAGTTCTATCTGGTTCTAACACCCAAATCATTTTCTTCCTGAAGTCTTCTATTTGGTGACCACAAACCAACAGTTTGAGAGAAATACTTACAAACTACAAAGGAAGAGAAAAGCTTTTACCTAGGGTGGGACAAATTTGAATCTGGGCTAATCCACAAAGGACACTCTCCTCTATCAGACTCTGCCAAGTGGCTTTCTATTCTAGTATCTGGTACTTAATGTTGGCTTCCTATTTACTTGCAAGGCACTCCGGGCATTTAACCTGTTCTCTTATATGCTCAGTGACCACTTTTTCAAGATGACAGAACAAGACAGGTGATTCTTGGATTTTAACATAGAGCTATATAAAACAATGTAACTTATCTAAGGTGAGAACCACAACTGGTATTAGCATTAAAATTTCTACCATTTAAGAAGCTATCATTTTGCCCCCCTGCACTCTCACATGGTGTTTTCACAGTGGAACAAAAAAAACATGCCATTCCTTTATTAGGCATAACTAAAACCATAATCATCCTAATGTCTGAGGTAAACTTTCACACCTGTTCTTACCAACTCTATATCCATAGGTGTTACTAAACCTCACTAGATAAATTTTTTGTGTAAATGGGTAACACTATTTCCTACCACTAAGGATTCAGGTAAGGATTAACAGGAAAATGTCAGCCATTTTTCTTGACTAAAATTTACTTCATTTAATTAATTTGATCCTATTTTCAACTAATTTACTAGACTTAAGGAACATTTCTATAACCTTAATTTATAATATCAAAGTGGGATTATCTAGCCAATTATTTTAGAACTTTATATCAAATAAGCTGTGGAATCTGATATTTTTCCTCAGAGAGTTTAATAAAAACATTAATTTCATACCTGGGGTTTTTCCCTCACCTTTCCCTCTTAAGCATATAAAATACAAGCATTAAATGTTTTTTTTACTAACACAGGAAGGCACTTCATTGTGTAATATGGCACCGAAAGAGGGTGTGGGGGTGGGGGGAGCCAAGCTGATAACTGTGAGTGGTGCATGACTGGCAAAAGCAGAAAAATATTTGTTAAGGAAACTTTCTCAAAGGACCAGAAAGATTAAATCACTTTGAGAAGAAAAGGGGTATCAATGTACCACTCCATCTCAGTTGTCTCCCTAACATGGGCAACACTTAGTAACTAAGGGTGGAGATGCTGGTTGAGACATCAATTTCTAGGATCACAACTATGATTTAAATTTTTAAAATCAGAGTGTAAATATATGAAACTGCAATGAATCCGTTTCATCTATGTATGTATATACAGATGCTCACATAAAATATATTTGTAACTATGCTCAAAAGTTTGAAAACCACTAATTCACGATACTGTAACCTTAGTAAGAATATAAAGTAGCTACAAAACTATACCCTCTTGGAGCACCTGGCTGGCTCAGTCAGTAGAGCATGTGACTCTTGATCTCAGTCAGAGTCATGAGTTCAAGCCTCAGGTTGGGCATGGATTTAAAAAAAAAAAAAAAAAAGGGTATGTCTTAAAAAAAAAAATCACAAAATCTAATTTCTCAAAATCTGCAACATAATACTCTGTGGTGGTTGAAAATGGAGATTCCTAAGCCCTTGCCACAAGACAATCCTAAGACCCTCCCCTAGGGTGGAAAGCAGAATTTAAATTTTTAACAAGAACTTTTGCTTTCGCTTTTTCTAAGGTGAAGGTATTTAGGTCTCCTTTTTGAGTGTTCAAAGGGTGACCTCAGCAGAGGAAGACTTCAATCACGGAGAGGTGGAAGGCTGACTAACATCCCTTGCCTGAGCTTTTTCTAAAAGAACTTTTCACAAATACTTGAGTAATAAATAAGACACAAAGCATCTTTCCTCTTTTCCTCACCCTTTCTTTGTGCAGCACGAAGGTATTAATGTACCAGGGACTCATCCTAACCCTTACCTATTTTCAGTAATCTTTAACCACTACCCAAAAACTCTAAAGGAAAAATATTCAGGTATTATAGCTTAATTAAAAATAGCTCCTGGGTACCTTGGCTGGTTCAGTCAGCAAAGTATCCCAACTTTGGCTCAGCTCATGATCTCATGGCCTGTGAGTTCAAGCCCCTGCAGTGGGCTCTGTGCTGACAGCTGACAGCCTGGATTCTGCTTCAGGTTCTGTGTCTCCCTCTCTCTCTGCCCCTCCCCTGCTCGCTCGCTCTCTCTCGCTCTCAAAAATAAGTAAACCTTTGGGGCGCCTGGGTGGCGCAGTCGGTTAAGCGTCCGACTTCAGCCAGGTCACGATCTCGCGGTCCGTGAGTTCGAGCCCCGCGTCAGGCTCTGGGCTGATGGCTCAGAGCCTGGAGCCTGTTTCCGATTCTGTGTCTCCCTCTCTCTCTGCCCCTCCCCCGTTCATGCTCTGTCTCTCTCTGTCCCAAAAATAAATAAACATTGAAAAAAAAATTTAAAAAAAAAAAAAAAAAATAAGTAAACCTTTAAAAAAAATTAAGAAAAAAAAAAAAAAAAAGCTACTGGGGCACCTGGCTGGCTCAGTTGGTGGAATATGTGACTGTGGATCTCAGGATTGTGCATTTGAGCCTCATGTTGGGTACAGAGATTACTTTAAAAATCTTTTAAAGAAATTAATAATAAAAATAAAAATAATCTTTTAAAGAGGTGCCTGGGTGGCTCAGTCGGTTCAGCACCTAACTTCAGCTCAGGTCATGACCTCGTGGTTTGTGAGTTTGAGTCCTGCATCGGGCTCTGCACTATCAGAGTCTGCTTGGGATTCTCTCTCTCCCTCTGCCCCTTCCCCACCTAAGCAGCTCTCTCAAAATAAACTTTAAAAAAAATTTGGTTTTTAATCTTTTAAAAACTTTTTTAAAAAATAAAAATAGCTTCCGAGGAAAACCAGGTGAAGTACACCAGAGACGTCTCTGAACTATCTTGGCAAATTCCTGTGAATCTATAAAATTAAGTTTTAAAACTAGTTATCTTAATAATTTTGGAGTAATGATTAATGCCAAAATCTTGAGGAGGGAGAATACTGGTGCTTGTTATTTTGTGTCAAGGCAAGAAAGAAAGGAAAAGTATCCTCAGCTAATGTAAAGGTGAAACCAATGTAATATAAAGTATTTAATACAGCAAAATTCAAAATGTGACTATTAGAGGAATGATAAGAATGTTTTCTAATATTTGGGTTCTACTTTAGAGGTCTGAATTCCATGGAGTATTCTAGCTTTGACTAAATGAAGCTCTTAATCACCCACTAATAAAATTATGATGTTTGCTTGCTTAAGATTTCTAGCATTACCAATCAATCCTATACCTAAATTAGGCATCACTTCTTAGAGTAAAAATTATCAAATTCCCTTTCCACAGGAACACTTCAAACAAAGCAAAAAATGTTTACCAACAACTCTTACCTCTTATTCTGAAAGTGTTTTTTAAATGCCGGTATTTTGTTTATCTGCATTAACTTCACAGCAACCTCAATCACCTCATCTCTGACCTAGGATTATACTCTTTTCCTTCCTGTTTACAACAGTTTAACAGTGCACAACTGATTCTCATTTTCTTCCTTCAAATTCTGGTTGCCAAGCTCCAACTGTAGGAGGAAATTCTTTTAAAAATATTGTACAGTAAAAATAAAGAAACAAAAAACTAAGGTATTACTATTTTAGGCAAGCAAACAGGGGTCCCGAGGAATTCAACACTCAGAAAATAATTCAGGAGGTTAGCTGAGACAGACCCCAGTGTTCTGGCTGAACCAGACCTCCCTCCAATAAACAGAAAACAAAAATAAACTTTTCCTTCCCAGAATTATGTTCTCTTAAAGAATCTACAGTAGGAAAAAATTATATGCAGTTAACCACTTGAAAAATAATAATCCTGATTTATTTCAACTCAAGTAGATGTTTTCAGAAATTACTTCTTCCTTAAATTAGCAACAGGCCAACTCATAAAGGAGGAAACCGTAAAGCACGATTTTGGTTCACATTACATCTCTGGAGATTGGTTACCATGTCAAAATTTAATTTAGGACAAATGAAATTAATAAGCTGTACACAACAGAAAATTTTACAAAATAAAAATGTGCCTCTAAGCCCCCCAAAATTAAAACTTCACACCTGTACACACAGTTCTGGGTATATATCCAAAATAACTGAACACAGGGTCTCAAAGAGATAATTGCACACCCGTGTTCATAGCAGCATTATTCACAATAGCTAAGAAGTGGAAACAATCCAAGTGCCCATCAAAAGACAGATGGGTAAATAAAATGCGGTATGTACATACAATGGAATATTATTCAGCCTTAAAATGTAAATTGTCACGTTACAACATAGATAAAGATAAACCTTGACATTATGCTAAGTGCAATAAGTCAAAACAGATACCATATGATTCTACTATAAGACATCTAAGTCAGTCAAATTCAGAGAAACAAAGTAGAATGGTGGTTGTCAGGGGCTGGGGGAAGGGGAAATGGGGAGTTATTTCATGGGTCTAGAGTTTTAGTTTTAGAAGACTGAAAAGTTCTGGAGATCTGTTTCACAACAACGTGAACCTACTTAACACTAGTTACGGAACTACACACTTAAAACTGGTTAGGATGGAACACAATATGCGCCTTTTAAAATTTAAAAAGAATTTTTAATTATATATCTACCTAATACAGAAGGGAAAAGTTTGATGAGCAGTATATTTTCATGGTAGTAATGGAATGATTAGTGCAAGGGAAAGAGTCACTACACTGAGGAACAACAGAACAATACCTTGACCTGAGGACAATCCAAGTGAACAGCACCAATGAGGGCAAATAAGGATTATGTGCCTGCAGATGTGGTGCCCTGAGAACACTGCCCTGCCTGTATAGCTTGAACCTCACATAAGCAACTATCAGACAAACCAATATTGAGGAAAAGTCCCTATTACATGTAGACTATATTATATGGCAATTAAATACAATACATGGTCATTTACTGGAGGAGGAAAAAAGCTTTAAAGGACATTATTGGGAAAATTGACAAAATGAAATATGGGCTGCAAATTAAAGTCCTCTGTGAATGTTTCCTGGATTTGAAAACTATATTGATTTAAGAAATAAATGCACAAGTATTAAGAGGTAAAGGACAATGATGTATGCAACCTACTCTCAAAATAGTTCAAGAAAAAAATCATTTAAAGAATAATAAAGCAAACATGGCAAAATGCTAAAAAAAATTAGTGAATCTAGATAAAGGGCTTATTATGAGTTCTCTGCTGTGTTTGAAATTATTTTAAGATAAAAAGGTTTTAAAAATTAATTGGGGCACCTGGGTGGCTCAGTCGGTTAAGCTCCCGACTCCGGCTTAGGTCATGATCTCGCAGTTTGTGAGTTCGAACCCCGCATCGGGCTGTGTGCAGACAGCTCAGAGCCTGGAGCCTGCTTCGGCTTCTGTGTCTCCCTCTCTCTGACCCTTCCCCACTTGCGCTCTGTCTCTCAAAAATAAATAAACATTAAAAAAAATTTTTTAATTAGTTTTTAAAAGGTATAATCTTAAATTTAGTTCACCTCAACTCCACCAAAACATTTAAGCAAAGAAGGTACATAAAAAAGAAAAATTGGAGGCACCTGGCTGGCTCAGTCAGTAGAGCACGCAACTCTCAATCTCAGGGTCATAAGTTCAAGCCTCACACTGATGCGGAGCCTACTTAAAAACAAAAATTTGTCCTACTTAAGCAGAAATGCCAACAAATGCACTTCAAGTACCACTAAGCACAAAATCTATATTCAGATACAACCATGCTAATTATTCACAGTATAAAACCAAGCCTCAGTCCTAGAACCCAACTTCAGTAGGCAAGACCAGAATGTAATACTTGTTGCCAAAAGAAACTACAGACTTGAGAGGGAAGAAATCACAGTGGATTAGCGACCAGGCAATGAGCTTTGTAGGAAATGGCCTACACCGAGAAGGACCTAGACAGATTTACTGAAGAGTGAAACAGGGAGTGGTAAAAAGTGGTTACCCATTTGTGAATACTGGTAACCAATTTAAGCTGGTTTAAAAAAGTGAAACACTGGGGCGACTGGGTGGCTCAGTCAGTTAAGTGTCCAACTTCGGCTCAGGTCATGATCTCACAGCTGGTGGGTTTGAGCCCCAGGCCAGGCTCTGTGCTGACAACTCAGAGCCTGGAGCCTGCATCAGATTCTATGTCTCCCTCTTTCTCTCTTTGTCTCTCCCACACTTGTTCTATCTCTCAAAAATGAAAGAAAGAAGGAAAGAAAGAAAGAAAGAGAGAGAAAGAGAGGAAGAAAAGAAAGAAAGAAAGAAAGAAAGAAAGAAAGAAAGAAAGAAAGAAAGAAAGAAAGAAAGAAAAGAAAAGAGAGAAACAGTGAAACAGTGAACAGGTGTCACAAAAAAATCAGCAGATGACCAGATGCACTAGGAGTCACCACAGAGCAACCTGATTCCCTATTCCATAGGAGAGAGGTAAGAATTCAGCTTACACAGGCAATAACAAAGATAATCCATCTGGCGGAAAGAAAACGCATGCCGGAGACACTGTGCATGAGGGAGGGCACTGCTATGCAAGTTCGGTGAGAGGATGGTGAAGGGAGAAAACTAGTCACTTAAAACAAAACCAAGAAAGGGGCACCTGGATGGCTCAGTCCACTAAGCATCTGACTTTGGCTCAGGTCATGATCTTGAGGTTCCTGAGTTCCAGCCCTGAGTTGGGCTTTCTGCTGTCAGCATAGAGCCTGTTTTGGATCCTCTCTCTCTCTCTCTCTCTCTCTCTCTCTCTGCCCCTCTCTCTTGCTCTCTGCCACTCCCCCACTCACACTCTCAAAACTAAACATTTTTTTTTAATTGCCCCCCCCCCCCCCAAAAAAGACAAGACCAATGAAGGCTTCTGATTGTACAGTGATGGGATCGGAAGTGTCTCCATCATTTTGATAAAACTTTAGCTCAGAGATACCTGGGTGGCTCAGTCAGTTAAGTGACTGTTGGTTTCAGCTAGGGTCATGATCTCACAGTCACAGGACCAAGGTCCAGCTCTCCCTAGCCCCCCCCCCCCCCCACCCCACCTCTGCTCTTCCCCTGCTTGTGCTTTCCCTCTCTCAAACAAATTTAAAAAAATAAAAACAGGCTCAGCCATGCTAGTCTTGTTCTATCATTTAATAAGTGTAAAGAAAAGCACAAAATTATATTTTCCATCACTGAAATATGTCATTCTCAAAGCTAAGCCCTATTCAATGTTTTAAAAGCATATAGTAAGTAGAAACACTAGAAGGACTAAATTTCTCTGAGACTGTATCTTTTTCTTCATGACAAAGCCCAAAATTTCCTCAAAAGCCACCTGCCCCAAGCGGCAGTGCGTAAAACAAAAAAAAAATACACCACACCATATATTTTGCAAGCATCTCCTACTTACTCATTCCCTAGTAAAATGTAACTGTCACTCTTCTTTATTAAAAGGCCAAGTTATTCGTCACAGATATCACCTGAAGCTTCTACGGTCCTTTTAAGGTGTTTTAAAGGTAAAGATTACACTGCAACATAACAGGATTTACGGTGAGTGTCTAGTCAAGCAAAACCATATTGCTTACATCTGCCACTTAGTTAATACATATAGCACTTACTATATGCTAACAACTATTCTAATATATACTTATTTTTACTAATTGATTTCATCACCACAACGCTTTTAGTGAAGTGTTAGACCTGTCCCCATTTTAGACAGGGTTAAGTGATCTTCCCACGATCACACGGCTGGTACGTAGTAGAGCCAGCACATGAATCCGTGCAGTTAACCAAAGTCAGGTTCCTCACTGCTGCTGCTACGACCACTACCTCCGTTTCATCAAGTTACTTATCCTCTTTCTTCCACCTCCACTCCCCACTAAGGGAGAGGAGGAGCTGACAGCTCCATATACGCTCTTTTCAGAACCCTGTGGAGATAGACAGGCTTCCCAGTTCAGAATTTTTCTGGTTTTTGAGATAACAAGCAGCCTATCATCAAGCATATTAATACTTCAGCAATGAAATGAAAGAAAATTCACACTAAATGGGATAAGTAGATGTAAAGGTTTGATAGATAAATAGATGAAATAGTCACCAAAAAAGTAACAAAAAAGTTCAGTTTTAAGAGCTTTTTCGATACTGGAACTGCAGTTAAGTAACTTCAAAGAACTGTCATCTAGATTGAGAATATGCATAATCGCTCACCTTAGGGCCTAGAACATAATAAGTAGGCACAATATATGGTAACTATTAAAGTTAAAATGTATTCATTTTATTAAATATAAGTGAATATGGATCATGTTTTTAATTAAAAACTACAAGTATTAAAAGAGCAATCTGCAGGGACTATGGGTACCCAAATGGGCAAGGAGGGAGGGAGGATGACTTTAGCAACAGAAAAACAAAACATGCACCAATTATGAACTAGAATCCCAGGAAATATCTTTTAAAATTAACTGGTAGGGAGGGAGGCTGCATAAAAATTTTTAAATAACATCTAAATTAAAAAAAATATACTCAATCTTTGAAAAGTCTATTCAACCCTCTTATAAAATATGGATAGCTTTTGGAGGGGTCAGGGAGTTAAACACTAATAATTTCGATTTTAAGCTCCCAATCATGTACCTTCAACCAATCCTCTAAAAACCTACCTGGATAACTAAGTTTGGAAATAAAGATGGAGAGAACTATGGATAAACTTATGCTTCAGTCTTTTTTTTTTTAATTTTTTTTTTAATGTTTATTTATTTTTGAGAGAGAGAGAGAGACATAGTGCAAGCAGGGGAGCAGCAAAGAGAGGGAGACACAGAATCCCAAGCAGGCTCCAGGCTCTGAGCTGTCAGCACAGGGCCTGATGCAGGGCTCGAACCCACAAACTGCGATATCATGACCTGAGCTGAAGTCAGAAGCTTAACTGACTGAGCCATCCGGGCGCCCATATGCTTCAGTCTTTTTCAAAGTAAAAATAGTAATAACATCTGTATGGTAGTCAAATTATTTAACTCCTTAATAGTAAACTCGTGATTTTTTTTTTAAATGTTTATTTTTGAGAGAGCATGCACAAGCTGGGGAGAGAGAGGGACAGAGGATTCGAAGCAGGCTCTGTACTGACAGCAGGGAGCCCAGTGAAGGGCTCGGAACTCAGGAAGCATGTGTCAAGTCGGCTGCTCAACACCAGTCAAGAGCAGACAAATCTTGACTTCACTTTTATACATCACGTGGAGCAACACAGTTGACATTTTCCCAAGAAAATGAACACTGGTATCAAAGGATCCTTTTCATTAATGTGAACACTCATCAGTTTGCAAACTTTCTATTATGAATTCTAAGTACTTTTAATATCTCTTTTGTATTATGTCTAATGGGGTCCACCACACAGAGGCCTAAATGATTTCTCAGACTTTTTTAAGACAATTTATTCAATTTATTTTTCTATTCGTATTTTACCAAAAACTGGCTGTTCAACAACTTACAATATTTTAGTCTTCAAATTATTTTCCAATTAAGCTATTCAGTAGTTGGCAAAACATCCCAGGACCATATATGAAGCAACCCCATTTCCAAAAATGCCCAAAGTATTCACTAAATTGGAGTGAAGAGCAATTCCCCCTTTTTTTTTTTTTTTTTTTTTTTAAGAGACAGAGCAAGCCAGGGAGAGGCACAGGAGAGATGTAATTTCAAGAAGGCTCCACTCCACCCTCAGCTCGCAACCTGATGTGAAGCCCTCGAACCCACAACCCTAAGATCACAACCCCAGGCGAAACCAAGAGTCAAACACTCAACCAAACCACCCAGGCGCTCCAAGCAATTCATTTTTTTTTTTAAGTTTACTTATTTGAGAGAGACAGCACACACACACAAGCAGGAGAAGGGCAGAGCAAGAGGGAGAGAGAATCCCAAGCAGGCCCTGCGCTGTCAGCACTGAGCCCCGACACGGGGCTCGAACTCACAAACCTGAACTGAAATCGTGACCTGAGCCTAAATCAAGAGTCAGATGCTTAACTGACTGAGCCATCTGGCACCACCCACCCCCCCCAGCAATTCATATTTTAAAAGCAAGCAACTATTGCCCGGTTGAGAGAAGAACAAGGAATCTATCATTTCTACCCACCCCATCAAAATCATAAGCTAAATCTAATGATAAAAACAGTGAAGTGTATTAGATTTAGACCATGATTGTTTTCCAATCTTAGAGAATTGCATATTGTTCAAAAAGGACATCTGTAAACTACCTACTAATATCTACCACTTCGAATTTCAGGCAATTTATTTAATCTCTCTGAGCCTTAGTGTCTTTATCTGTGAAATGGGGATTAGCGGAATTTACTTCATTGGATTTTCCAGAGAGTCAAGTGAAAACAATGTATACAAAGTGCTTGGCCTAGGACCTAGTTTAAGAGTGGGAAATACATAGTGGCTACTGTTAATTACAGAAACTAAAGATTGGCAACCTTCCTAGAAGATGGGAATATGCAGACAGTGAAATCAAATATTTCGGAGGTATGAGTTTTAAAAGGCTAAAAACCACTATTCTATTTTAAGGTGACTATATAAAACTGGTCCAAGGAAAAAAGATAAAAGTTATAGACTACTAAATTTCTAGTGGGTAACCAGATTTAGGATACCTATTTGCCAGTTCTATACTAAGGATCTAGATTTGCCACCCAAGTGGCCCATCTCCACATGTACTGCTTACTTTGTAATTACATCCCAATCAAAATTAACCAGTAACTTTTAAAACAGGTTTAACAGATTTATGGTCCTACTATTTTGGCAAAACCACTCCTTAAATATTAGTTATCTCCAAATATGGTACAAGAATCACCTGCATCAGAATCATCTTGGTTAAAACTGCAAATTGGAGCTTAAGCACATTTGTTTGGAGAACCACTGCCCAACATGTTTAGCAAAAACATTGTTAAATCCACCCAGTGTAACTTAACCTCCACTTACTCTCTTGCAAGATCAGACACTAACTAGAGCAAGCTCTGTTCTGCTGGTAATGTGTGCCTGAATCAATCTGGAATTTAGGAAGAACAGGGCCAATATCAAGAAATAAGGATGTACTTCATAGGCACAAATAACTATGAAGAACTTTTTTTTTTTAATCAATGTGACATCAACTCAGCCATAACAGAGAAGATGAGCACATACTACACAAACTCTTTAATAGCTTCCCACAGAAAAACAGATCTTAGGAAGATTAAGCCGATTTTCATCAACAACTTTGCTTTAAAACAGTATACAGTGAAGTATGGTCTGTCTTACATATAAAAGGCTGAAAATTAGCCTCATTAAAAACCCCAAGTCCAATAAAACACGCCTGGCATAGTTTGTGTCTACATCTAGTTTATCTAGTTTATAAAATTTAGCTTTAAAATCTGTTTTTAATAGCATGATGTTACAGGATTCTTTACACTCAAACTAGGTTTTTAATGTCCAACAATGATCACCTCTTAAAAAGAAAATCCTTGCAGTCCAACATGCTATGGAAGAGTGCACTCTCAATAAAACATATATATTGATTTAGTAGTGGGTGTCCTAAAACTGTCTGGGTCAGAAAGTAGTTGGCACTTGCCTCTGTGCTATCTTACTATGGGAACCTTTTATCAACACCTTGGGATATAAGCAGTATAATCACCAAAAAATAAATAAATAAAATAAAAATTTAAGTGTTTTAAATACGTACAACTCAACACAAGCATTCAAGCATACTACTTCAGGACCTAAATTCTCAACCTGGATGCTTAATATAAGCTACTAATACCACTACTCACTGCTTCACCAGAATGGCTGTATATTTTTCCCACCAAAAGTAGAGCTATTGCACCATACGTTTCATGGTCTCTGTAAAGAAAGAAAATCATTGTCTTGGTTTATATTTCCTTAAAAAAAACAAATAAATTTTCTACAAACTGTTTTAAGAACTTAGTGAAATCTGAAGTTTTTTAAAGAAATCACCTCAATTCTTTTTAATGCAACAGTACCCCAGAGACACACACAAGTCAATATTTGTAAAAGGTCAAGTCTAAAATGTAACTAGCTGCAACTTTTAATAAGCATGTACCACAAAATTAAAACGCACAGGGTTTTTAAGCATAAACATTTACTTCATGACTCCTTAATTCATATCAGATCAAATAAAATGGAATTCAGAGAGATTTTTCAGGATTTCAAAGTAGCTTTAGAACTACTTTTTAAGATGTGGAGAGCAGTAATAAACAATTTAAATGATCCCTCTGTGTAGTCAGAAACCATAGGTCCCGGTATATACTGTTCCTTCAGGTAGGGATTGAGAAGGCTGAAACTACATTTTCAGAAACTGGGGCTGCAGCCTTTTGCCCTCTGCGGAAAATCTTCACTGGTTAAATTTTTCTATATTTGGAATTATTAAAGTTGAAAGTGTGTTTAAGCGATAGGTCTACAGTGTGCAAGCAGGCAAGTGATACCTGTATCATTTCTACTGACCCAAACTAGGGAAGAGAGGCTTTCAAAAGAGGTCCTGAGGGGACTGTGGCTGTTGCACCTTCAGTTTGCTCCTGAAGGAAAAGAACTACTTTTAAAAATCATGAAAATTCATCCAATGGGATGCAACTGGAAAAAAATCCAGAATGTGGAAAGTTCTGCCAAAGTCAACGGTTTAACAAATAAACTGCAAGGGAATAAATGTAACGGCAAGAGAACTACCAAAGAAAAACTTATGAAACTCATCAACCAATTACTAAGTATAAACTTTATTTGGATCCTAATTTGAACAAAACTTAGATACTGACTGAGATGTTAATTTTGAGATGCACTATGAAATTTTTACACTGACTGGCCACAGGATAATAGAAAGGAACTGCTGCCATTATTTGGGCTGTGGTAACAACAGTACAATTATGGTTTTAAAGTTCTTATCTTTTCAGAGATCTATACCAAAATTCTTATGGTAAAGAAACAGGTTTAGAATTTGCTTCAAAATAATCCAGTGGAGGTGGGCATATGATGAAAGGAGTGTGACTAAGAATTGATGAACGTCAAAGCAAGAATGATACATACAAGGAGGTTCATTTCCCATAATAAAACACAAAAGAAAATTATGGTACAACCACTGATTTATTATTCTAAAATAATCACTAAGACAGTTTAGCAACCTGAAGGAATGCTTATTATATAATGCTAAATGAACAAATGTATTTATGTCAAAATTTCAAAAGCTTAAGATTAAGGAAGAAAAGGGAGTAAGAAAACCAAACTGAATTTGTGGGTTAGTTGATTATTTTTATCTGCTAGTATTAGATTATTGTCATTACATATTGCTAATGAAATCAGGAGTAGGCATGTAATTTAAACTACCTAAGAGAGCTGGGTATAAAACAAGAGTGGAGGAACCTAGAATAAACTAAAGAATGCCTGAAAGGGTATTCAGTTTCATAAATCCTAAGCTACATAAAAGCAGTTTTTAACCAGATATTCAAGTATCTTCATTTTTAGGTGAACATGTCATTTAAATAGTAGCCAAAGCAAGCTACTTTGAAGATATGAGGAGGAAGTAATCAAACTGGGGTGGTATAGGAAAACCAGACCTCCTGGTCACCCTATTTATTTTACAAAAATACATAAACTGAGGCATGAAGTTTGTTTAATGTTTGGGTTTGTGAACTGCCTAAAGTCAAAATGAATTACCCTCACAGACTACAGACTGGAGCCCAAAGAAGCATAAAGATTTGCCCAAAGTTACAGTGTTAACTAGAAAGCCTGGCGCCAGGAGTCAGACCCCAATTACTCTGACACTCTGCCCAGATCAATCTACTTTTCAGTAAGTGGTACTACCACTTTCTTTTTTCTTTTTCAATCACATGTGTCCTATTCCTTTTCTCCACAAAATGATTCTCCTCAAAAATGTGTTCTTCAATCAAATAACTAAAAATAAGGCAAAAAATAATACAATGACAGGAGGGTGAAGAACATCAAATGCTTACAAAAGCAGACTCCGGATCAATCCATATATATATGAAAAGCTGTACACTAGGACTGAACACTTTTCTACACAGTGAACAACTCTTCCAACGTTAAAAGACATTTCTGTACCATTCATAATGTCAGAATAAAATAATCAAAAACATTAACTGGCCCTTTTAAAGATTGAAGAAAACCATGCACATACATTGAGGCACTTAGGAGTCTCCCAAATGTAATTCTTTCCTGTCTCCTTGAACAAGAACCAAGACTTCAGAGACTGCTTTGTGTTCTGCAATTTACAGCTAAGGAAATGGGGAAGGTGCAGAGCAGAAGGGTCTCATGGCTATTACCTGACTGAAGAATCTGCTTGGCTCCAACACTCATACCCTCTGTATTATCCCATATAACTACTGAAATCAAGATAGGCACTAAATTTCAGAAATCTGCAATTCTTTACTTACTGTTTAAAAGAAAATTTGCCAGCCCAACTTTCTAATATGAAAATAGAAAATGTATAGGCTTCAGAATCAGATCAACCTACACTTGAATCCTTACTTTGCCATAGGCGCAGTGACTGGCCAAATTAAATGAACTTCAATTTCCTCCTATATAAATGAAAAATACCACCAGAATTATAAAGACTAAAATAAGTGGTACAATGCCTGGTACATAATAAGCACTCAATAGGAAGTTCTTGTTATTTTTAGCCAAAGGTTTAATTAAACAGCCAATTCAAATAGGATACAAACTGTTTTTAAAGCAGCTGATTACTATAGTCATGGTATAATCTATGAAGACTATCTCCTGGATCATCAGTTAACCCCAAACTGCACATGCAAGTATGCAATCAAGGTAAAGCACAGATTACAAAATATATGGACAGATCCATTTTTCCAAATTATATTATGAAAAAGAGATACCCAACTAGTCAATCATTTGTCCAATAATAATTCCTTCAAGTGCTAAATTTTAAAAACTCTGTTATTTCCTCACCAATTCCACAACGGCTACCTCCCATATATAAGCTTCCAGAAGGCAGGGACTGTATCTCATAACATTCAAAACACTAAGCGGTGCCTTAGTCACAGATGTGTTCAATAAGTATTTGTTGAAAGGTTGATATGGTTTCCTTAATGACCTTTTAAAAAAAAAACTTTAATGACAGAATCCTTTCACTTTAAAACATTAAAATGCAAAAGGTTTGCAATAAAAATACCTCCTTCAAGCAAAGAAATTGCTGTCTATAAGAAGCATGGTTAGCAAAGTAGAACTCAAACAACAAATTAAAATTTCCTATCAAAGAAAAATTTTTAAAATAAAATTAAACACCAACACCATGAGCACCTCAACAGAGAAAAGCACTATCCATTCCATTGCCAGGAACAACTTACCTTTTTGCACCTTCCTTTTGCAGATTTGAAATCCAGATTCTCACACAATCACTGGCCTTCATTTCTGTTTGATTCAATAGCATACACACTACTGAGTCTCTCTCCTTCACTATTTTTTTAAAAAAATTTTTTTTCAACGTTTACTCATTTTTGGGACAGAGAGAGACAGAGCATGAACGGGCGAGGGGCAGAGAGAGAGGGAGACACAGAATCGGAAACAGGCTCCAGGCTCTGAGCCATCAGCCCAGAGCCCGATGCGGGGCTCGAACTCACGGACCGCGAGATCGTGACCTGGCTGAAGTCGGACGCTTAACCGACTGCGCCACCCAGGCGCCCCTCTCCTTCACTATTAAACGCATCAGTAGAAAGCACACTGGTCTTATTCTGCTTTCTAACTATGAAAACAAAAGTGCAAAAAGTCCTAATCCAAAATTCTCAAAAAAAAAAAAAAAAAAAAAAAAAAAAAAAAAAAAAAAGAAAAACCAAAAAAAATTTTTTTGAGATTACACAATGTACAGAAGTAATTAATTGTAAAGGCTCCAGCTCCCATCTTCCCCCCTGCCCAAACACCCTACTTCAACATTTCTTTTTTTTTTTTTTTTACAATCGCTTTCAGTATTTTAAATGGTTTTTTTTTTTTCTCCCAAATAGGAAAAGGACTCTGGTATCTTGATGGGAGGACAAGAAATTTAAAATAAAACATATTAAAATAAGCCATTTCCAAACAGGTGAGATACCCATCAGAGTGTGTGCTGTTGCAGGAAACAGAATGGAGAGCCGTGAATGGGAGTCTCTGCACTTCATATCTGCAAAAGAAGAGAATAAAAAGATTAACTTTACTCTAGACTTAGAACACCTTCTTTACCTGTTTAAAGCAATGCCCTTAAACATTTTAAATCAGAGATGAAAATGACTAAGACAAAGGCTTATGGGTGAACTCAACCTTCTTGCCCTTAATACATAAATTTATACTATATCTACAGTGTTAGAAGTCAATATTTGAACAGTTTTATACCACACCATCTTGATATTACAGGGTAAAAAAAAAATCTCTCTTCTTTAGGCTTTTCTTAAAACCATCACTTCAATTAGACAAATGTGCTTCCCTATTGCACAGTTATCTAGTGAGAATTAGTTCTAACAGTAAGAAAAACAGTCTGGAGGTTCATTTCTAACAAATACTCTTCCCCCTATAAGGAGTGACAGTTAACCTTCTGGGGACCCCAACGCACAACCCCTTTCTTCAACCTCGTTAAAGGTTAAGAAGAAAAGTGCCCCACAAGCAACGTCCCCCCACCCCCGCACCAGGTTCTCCGCAAAACTCCCGCATTTCGCGTTAACCCACCAGCCCCCAGAGGGGGTACACCAGGGCCACGTCAGGGACGGGGCTCAGGGGTGAGGGATGAGCTCCGCGAGCCCGTCAGGCACCCGCGTCCCCCACCTGGTGACACACCTGCCCTCGCAGGCGCCCACCTGGGGCAGGGACCGCCCTCTCCCGGGCTCGCGCTGATGCCCCACTCGGAGCGCGCGCCCCGCGCCGCACGGGACCCGAGGGCGTGCAGGCGGCGGGAGCCGGGGATGCAGGGGTCATCCCGGCTCGCTCCCTCCCTAGGGACCAAGCGGGCCTGGGGGCGTGCTGGGGCGGGCGCAGTACCTTTTGGACAGATCCATGAGGACACCGGAGAAGAGCTTCTCCCCTAGACGGAACGACACGACGAGCGCGTCCTCAATGATGTGGTCCAGCGTGACCCGCACCTCGGAGCCGGGAATCAGCTGCGACACCGCGGAGTCCCCGCCCGCCGGCGGCACGAGCGCCGGGGCTGCGGGCTGGGGCAGCGGCGGTTCCTGGCGCTCCTCGGGAGCGGGGGGCTGCTCGGGCTGCGGTGCAGGGGAAGGTGGAAGCTCGGGCCCTCCCTGAGGCGCGGCTGCCGCCGGCTCCGCCACCCGAGCGGGCAGCTTCTCCTCAGCTTCCAGCTCTGGCCCCGCCGCCTCCGGGCTGCGGGAGAGCTCCCCCGGCGGCGGCGGTGGCGGCGGGAGCGGCGGCTCGTCGGCCTGGGGAGAAGACTGCTGCCCGTCGGCCTCGCCGTCCGGCACAGATGCTTCAGTCGCCGTGACTGGGAGGGGGTCAGTGCCAGCCTCGCTGCCGGGGATGGGCTCCATCTCCGGCTCGGCCTCGCCGGCGCCCCCCTCCCCGGGGGACGCTGCAGTCGCTGCCGCCTCTGCAGCCACGGCCGCCATTTTCTTCCTGGCTTCTCCCTCCTCCAGCTCGGGCTGCAGCGGCGGCAGCAGCGCTGCTTGGTTCCCTGGGCCTTCCCCTCCCTCCCTTGAACAGTTTCGTCCCGCCCTTTCCCTGCTGCTCGTTATTGGCACCGCGCCATTGGTTGCGCCCTATACCCCTCCCGCACTTGTGATACTCCATTGGCCAGGTGCGGGCATCTATCACCCAGTCAGTCCCTCCCTCCCATGCAGAGTAGGAACTTCTCATTGGCGGGATGAGTTGTCAAATGTTGAATCTTAGAGGAGGAGTGAGGGGACGAGGGAAGTCACAAAAGCTGAGCCACATACTTGTCGCCTCTTTCTATTGGCTGAAAGAGGAAATAAAGTTTTACGGTTGGTCTACGCTCTTGCCCATTATCAGTCAGGCTTTCAGAGGTGGGATAAAGGAGAGAATCACGTAGCGTGCTAGTTCTTTCAAAGGCGACCGAGGGGAGGAGTAAGGGGAGTATGCGAGGGGAACAGCTTCCCAAGAATCCCTGCGCGGAGGCCCTTAGAATAAATGTTATTTCTAGGCGCGGACCTGCTTGCGGCCGCGTGTAGGCACGACAAGCTTCTTTGGAAGGCCATCTAAAGTTTGAAAATAATTCTTCAAACATGTTTTGAGCTCCTACTAGGGTAGGAACCGTGCTAGGTGTTGGAGATAGAATGATGTGCAAGACATTCTCCATAACCCCGTGACAGACACTCCAGCCCACACACAGGAGTGTTTTCCTTGACTTCTCTCCACTTTCTAGGAACAATGCACCTACTTTTTTCAAAGTAGGAAAATGCTAATGAAAAGAGGAGAGACACCATGCATACTGTGTTCAGCTGATGAATGTTCCAAAGAGCAGTCCTGAGGCATTTAGGGGCTTACATGTGAACATTGTTTGCTGTCTCCAAATTCACTGGAAAGTGGAAGCACCTGGTTCCTTGCTTAAACCTTTTTCTTTCCTGGGCTCTCTGCCACAGGCTCAAAAACTCTTTTCAGTGTCCTAATGCTCCCACCTTAACGCTCTTCCCGTTTTAAGTCTCTTCATTTGTTACGCCTAGAAGAATCTACTGAAGCCATTTATTTCAGATTGCACCTCAGAATCAGCCTATTCTCCAGAAGAGGTTGTAGGCACGTGCGATTGCCAACAGAGGGAGAGAGAAAAGTTGACAGTATTAAGGAGAGTAAAAAAATGAAATCCTAAATAATCATAGCTAACAATTATTGAGCACCTGTGTACCAGGCCCTAGTACAAACCCTTAGTATAGCATCTCATTTAATCCTTATGCTACTTCTATGAAGTAGGTACTATTACACCCATTTTAGAGATAAATTGAAGCACAAAGAGGTCACTCAGCTAGTAAATTTCAGAGACAAAATTCCAATTTTACATTGAAAAGGACCAAAAATGGAAAAAACTAAATATCACCATATGTTCTATTTCAAGTCACGGGGCTCTTGGGAAAAGCCAATAGGAAATCCTAGTCAGGGCAGGTTTAGCATCTCCAAAGTAGCAGAAGGAAATGAAATTACTGACTGTCCAGTCTGTGTCAGAGATTTTTCCCATAAACTCTCATTTAAAATCCTGTGAATTAAATCCTCTCCCTCTTTTCCAGATGAGAAAACTGACCCTTAGCCAGGTTAAAGATCTCAGAGGTCACACGCCTAACAGCAGGTCCAATCTAACACACCTCTGCCAAGGTGCACAACTATTCCACTCACTCATTCATTGAACAAATAATTTATCTCCTGCAGGCCAGATGCCTGCAGTAAACAGACATGGATCCCACCTTACAGGGTTTTCACCATGATCACTTGGTCTATAATTCACTATAGTCAATTAATTATTACATATAATTCTATAAAACTCCTAGATCCATGCTGAGTTCCCACACTGTATAACCTCTCAGAAGGAAAAAAATACAGCTCAGGTCCTAGGACCTGATTAACTCTTACAGTAATTCATCACAAGATGCTGCAGTGAATCGCTTAAATTAAGCATTTATGGCAGACTGCCACATACCAAGTCCTCCCTCTAAATCACTGTTTTCATCCTGCAACCCAAGAGCCTCTACTGGGTCTCTATGTTCACATCAAGCGTAACCCCTTCTGCTTTTCTGTTGAGGCCTTCTCTGTTCCTCCTCTATCTTTCAGGTTTGTTTTGTAGTACTCCTCAAGCTTGTTAATACTGGGAAGATCTAATCATGCATCTTTCATCCATTTATTCAACAAATAAATATTGAAGACCTACTATGTGCCAGTTACTGGGCTTACCAGGCTGAAGGCATGTAGAAAGAACATAAGAAACTTAATGCCTGGCCTCCTGGGGCTTATTTTTCTAATTAGGGAGTTAGAAAATAAGCAATTAGTAAACAAGATGATTACAGATTGTGAGAAATGCCATAAAAAAAAAAAACAGGATGAGTGATAAGCAATCATTTCTAGCAGAGGGGCAGAGAGTGTCTTCTTTAGATAAGGTGGTCAGAAAAAGTCCCTCTGGTGATAAGACATTTTAGCTAAAATGCAAAGGATAAGACAGAGCCAGTTATTGACTGTTGTATGACTTCAGCAATTGCTGAAGTCCTTAGGCCAAAGGGGGCTTAGTTCATTCCAGAAACAGAAAGAGACCAGTGTTGTTGAAGAGGAATGAGCAAGAACATAGCTTGGTGAAATAAGATTAGAAAGGAATACAGAGCCAAATCATATTTTATGTACTGAAGATATAAAAACAAGAGATTCTACCCTCAGGGAGTTTCAAGTCTATTGGGAACCTAAGCTGTTGTATCCTAGTCAACCCTGCATTCAGCCTCTTCCTGGCATAGAATCAGCATAGAAGAAGCCCTTGGTATTTATGGAATGGATAGCCACATGGTATCTGAGATTAGATGGATGGTTAGATGAATGGATGAGGGTTGGATGGATGGTTGAAAGGTTGGATGATGTCTTAATCCATTCAGTCTTCTAGAACAAAATGCCACAGACTGGGTGGCTTACAAACAACAGAAATGTATTTCCTACAGTTCTGGAGACTGGAAGTACAAGATCAGGGTGCCACCATGGTTTGGGTGATAGCCTTCTTCCAGGTTGCAGACTTCTGATATACTAGCATGGTAGGAAGGGACAAGGGAGCTCTCTTGGGCCTCTTTTACAAGGGCATTTATCTCATTCATGAGGGCCCCACCCTCATGACCTAATCACCTTCCAAAGACCCCCATCTGTTAATACCATCAACATGAGGGTTTAGGATTTCAACATATGAATTTTGGAGGGACACAAACATTCAGACCATAGCAGGTAGATAAATGGTGATTAAACAGATCACTGAATGGATGGACAGATAAATGGCAGGGATAAGGAATATAGCTGACTACTCAAGTGGATCTTCACTGTCACAAGAAGACTTTGATCTTGAGCTCTGTGGAGTACTACAGTTCAGTAGCTAAAAACTCAAAGTGGAAGTGTATGAAACTGTATGTGACTCCCCAGTTGGCCTCTGACTAGCTATATGATCTGGGCATGATCTTAGGCTAGTTGTTTAATCTCTGTTTCCTCATTTACAAAATATCTAAATAATAACTACATAAGGGTGTGCTTGTTTTTAAGTGATATATGTAAAGTGTTTAACATAGAACCTAAATCATAGTAAGCACACTGCCATTATTGTTAGCAACTAGATCTAGAAATTCAGTCTTTTTTTTAAACTATTATTTATTTTCTTTAGTAATCTCTGTACACAATGTGGGACTCAAATTTACAACCCCAAGATTAAGAGTTGGATGCTCTTCCAACTGAGCCAGCCAGGTGCCCTTAGATATTCAGTCTTATTACATCTGGTGTTAATCATATTCTAGGGGCTCTGACTCCCACTAACCAACCTTGTGAAAGACTAAATAAAACCCCAAACACTGGGGTGTTGGTTCATGGAGAGTTTTAAATATGGCTAATTGTGGTTATTTTTTTCTGGGCTTGGTTTCTCAGGAAATCAAATTGTAGACAAAAAATAGCATGGGGAGCAGAGACCCACCACAAAAGGAACTAACTCACTGCACATGGCTGCAAAACCATGGTCACTGAATGAATTGCTCCTCCTGTTCTAGAACAATTTCTGTCCAGTAACCAATATTTCTCTTCTAAAATCAAATCACCTACTCTCAGATCAAGATAGTGATTGATAACTACTGACAAACATGTCAATCATTGGCTCTCTCTCCATGCATCTCAGTGGTTCTAAATGTATCAAGGGATCTCTCTGAGAATCTGCTCAAAAAAAGATATTTTACATATTGTATGACTCCATTCACATAAGGTACCAAAACAAGCAAAGCAAATGTATGCTCTCAGAAGTCAGGATAGAGGTTATTTTTGACCAGGGAAGGGGAACAGGACAGTTCAGCTAATGACTACTACAAGCTAATATGAGTAGGGTTTTCTAGGATTCTGATAATTTTCTGTTTCTTCATCTACCTACTTGTTTCACAGGAATGTTCAGTTTATAAAAGTTCATCAAGCCATGCACTTATGTGTGCTTTTCAGTATATAGATTTATATTAGTTATCTATTACTGCTAGTGTCTTAAACATCATACATGTATTTTATCACAGTGCCTCTGGGCAGAAATTCAGGCATAGCTTAGTTGGATCCTTAAAATGTAACCAAGATGCCAACAGGGGCTGCAATCTCACCTGAAAGCTAGATTAGGGAAAGGCCTACTTCCAAGCTCACTAACATGATTCTTGGCAGGAGTCAATTCCTTCATTGCTGCTGGCTAGAGGCTGCCTTCACCTCTTTGTCACATGGGCCTGTCCATAGGACAGTTCATGATTTACAGTTTGCTTCATCAGAGAAAAATGGAGCAAGCAATAGAGAAGTCACAGTCATTTATAGCCTAATCTCAGAATAGGCATCTCATCACTTGTGCTATGGTCTATTCAGAAGCAAGTCAGTAGGTCAAGGGGTGCTTGGGTGACTCAGTGGGTTAAGCATCCAACTTTGGCTCAGATCATGATGTTGTGGTTCATGGGTTTGAGCCCCGTGTCGGGCTCCGTGCTGACAGCTCAGGGTTTGGAGCCTGCTTCGGATTCTGTGTCTCCCCACCCTCTCTCTGCCCCACCCCCTCTCATGCCCTATCTCACTCTGTGTCTCCAAAAATGAATAAGTGTTAAAAAAAAAAAAAAAAAGAAGCGAGTCAGTAGGTCGAGCCCAAACACTAAGAGAGAAGATTATAGAAGAGCATGAGTATCAAGAGGCAAGGATCATTTGGAGCTGATTACCACACAATTTAAAGATTTTTAAAAATGACAGGTGCCCGGGTGGCTCAGTTGGTTAAGTGTCTGACTTCAGCTCAGGTCATGATCTCACGGTTTGTGAGTTCAAGCCCCGCATCAGGCTCTGTGCTGACAGCTCTGAGCCTGGAGCCTGCTTCAGATTCTGTGTCTCCCTCTCCCTCTGTCCCTCCCCTGCTGGCACTCTGTCTCTCTCTGTCTCTGTCTCTCTCTCTCTCTCTCAAAAAATAATTAAACATTAAAAAAATTTTTTTAAGATTTAAAAAAATTAAAATGAAAAATATTTGAGATATTTCCCTAAATCTTCCCCCACCCCACATACTCATCCACAGACTGTGTTAAAGCCTCTTGTTCTATGTAGATGCTGTACATCCCATACCACCAGCCCCTTAGTAACAGATGCACACCTCAGATAGGCAGGTGGAAGAGGCCATCATATTACAAAGGTCAATCCTAATATTGAGAACAATCCCTATAAGGAGAGCCATCATTGATCTGTGAGTACCTCCTATGTGCCAGGTGTAGACAGCAGCCAGGTAAGCCTGGGGACGATAAGTACATCAAAGGTGGGTACTGTCCTGAGACATCTTCCTCTGCAGTCTTGGGTGTTTTTTCACATGCTCCCCCTCCCTTCTTTGTATATTTTCAACAGCTGCCATGTCAACATAGTTCCTTAAAATTGCACTTCAAGGACACTGCTTTAGAGGGAGTGGTTCTATGTTGACCATCTTGGTTTGCCTGGACCGAAGGGTTTTCTGGAATGTAGGACATTCAGCTTAAAAGTGGGACAGTCCTGGGCAAATGGTGATAGTTGGCCAGGATTCATGCTGGGTGTCTTGCAGAAATGAATGCTGATCCTTGCAACAACCCAGAAGGAAAGGGAGCCTCGGAGAGGTCAAAGAAAACTTCTAAAGCTGGAAAATGGGATTAGGATGGGCACCAGGTCTCTGAGTCTCCCAAGATGTGCTCTTGGCAACTTTGATCTCTTGGCTATTTCTTCTATTTCCTTCACCATCCTCCAGGACAGGATTTTTGGATAAAAGGCATATCAGTGTGCATTTTTTGTCCAGCCTTCTAGTTGCAAGCCCACAAGTTAAACCTGACCTTAGATTCTACCTTGATTGTATCCACCCTCTCAAAAAAAATTCTAAGAACATTTATGTATTTGATTATTTCTCTCAGTTGGGTTCTTCTATCATTTTAAAGGTAGCAGGTCTTAGATTATGAGACTCTCTTTTTTTCAATGTTTATTTAAAAAAATTTTTTTAAATGTTTATTTATTTTTGACAGAGAGAGACAGAGCATGAGCGGGGGAGGGGGAGAGAGAGAGAGAGAGAGAGAGAGAGAGAGAGAGAATCTGAAGCAGGCTCTAGGCTCTGAGCTATCAGCAGAGAGCCCGACGCGGGGCTCAAACCCACAAGCCACAAGATCATGACCAGGGCTGAAGTCAGACACTTAACAGACTGAGCCACCCAGGTGCCCCTTAGATTATGAGACTCTTAAAAAGATTTCATTTTATAGCTTCCTTAGACTAGTGTTTATCCAAGTAATGGTATTTAGTCTCTATCACGTGCTTACTTCTTATCCGGCATGAAATCACTTAAACCATATTATATCCTAATTAGGTACATTCCATAATTATCACCATTACAGATTAGGAAACTGAGGCACATCTAGGTATCAGATGGGGTGCCTGGATGGCTCAGTCAGAAGAGCATGCAACTCTTGATATTGGGGTTGTGAGTTTGAGCCCCACATTGGGTGCAGAGATCACTAAAAAAATAAAAAAGAATAAAAAATAAAAATAGGCATCAGAGATCAATACCTATTTGCTCATTGATTACAAGGAGCTCCTGACCTTATGTGAAGATTTCTGAAAAATAGGTGGAAACGTCAGCTAAAGAGGTACATGTGATACGAGGGCCAATCTTGAGAAACCACAAGCCCCAGATCATTTTGATAGAATTACTCCTCTGTCATCATTATTTACCTCTGTTTCAGTTTCCTCGTTTGTAATACAGGAATGATCACCATCATCTCTACCTCAAATAGCTGCTGTGAAGGTTACATTAAATTGGATCATGTCTATAGGTGGTAACAGTTCTTATTATCCCTCCCAGAGGTCTGGAGGCCTGGGTGGGAGCATGGAAGTCATTTGGTTCATCCGAAGTAAATTCTGAGCCAGAAGCCAGGGACCAGGCACTAGTGTTAGCATTTATTTTAGGGCTATTCCAGTGTTTACCCCCAGCCAGTGCTCTGACTACATATGCAAATACAGTGCTCTGACTAAACTGCTTTAGTACATTCTTATGCCAAATTCCTACTCTGTTTTATTTGTATTTGTTTGTTTTAAAAACAGCTCACATGGTTTAGGAAGGAATGCGTGTCTAGCTATACCTAGGAAAAAAAAAAGACCCTTGTGATGTCTGTGTTGTTCATCATTGCATCTCTCGCATGTGTAGCACAGTGCCTGGCACATGGCAGGCTTTCAAAAAACATTTGTAGAATTCATAAACAAATGACTAGGCAAGTGAATAGTTATTTCCAGGGGGTAGAATCAATGTGGGTTTTCTTTTCTTTTTGCTCATCTGCATGTCCCAGTTATCCTAATTTTCTCGTTTTTCTATAATGCACATGTATTTAAGAAATGTTTAAATCCTTCAGCAAATAAATATATAACTAAGTGAATTTTTTAAAAAAAGGCTAGGGTAGCCTTTTAATAGGAGGATTCCTTTTTTTGTTTGTTTTAATGTTTATTTATTTATTTATTTATTTTTTAGAGAGAGAGAGAGAGAGAGAGAGAGAGAGTGCAAGCGGGGGAGGGGCAGAGAGAGAGACTGGCACAGAATCTGAAGCAGGTTCCAGGCTCCCAGCTGTCAGCACAGAGCCTTAGGTGGGCTGAAACTCACCAACTGGGGAATCAGGACCTGGGCCACCCAGGATGACCTGAGCCATCCTCCCAATAGGAGGATTCCAAACACGGAATCTCTGGACAGGGTGTGCAGAGCAGCAGGCCTGAGTGGGTTGCCCAGGAGCTAATGGGGAGGAGGGATAAGAGAGTCCGCATCCTAGATCCCAGAGGCTTCAGCAGCCTGCCCTTCTCCGTTGGGTCACAACACACAACATATTTTACTTTGGTGTGCGTGCTGGGTGAAGGCGAGAAGCAAGTCCCAGAAGAGTTTTTCAGGGACTCTAAATGATTCATAAGGAGTTCTCCTCGGGAAGCGGAGACGTGGGTGTTGGGTGCACTGAATTGGAGGTGGCATAGCTCCTGACCCCTCCCCACTGCACCAGGCAGTGGACCTTCAGAGGTGACCCCCTTCTGTAGGAGTTTTTGGCCCCTGTATCCAAATCCGAATTCCTTGCAGGCTTAGCCCACTCCCACCCTGGTCCGTGGTTGCTGACGAAGACGGGAATAGACAAGCCAGTTTAGTTGTCGTTCTCTCTTTGTTCCCTTGACCTTGAGGCATCTAACGCAGCAGAGCCCGCGGTGCCGGGAGCCCGGCAGAGTTCTGGAATGAAAGGCAGGAGACCTTGGAGGGCTCTCGGAGCCCACACTCGTTTTCTCTGCTTTGGTCACCATAGTGACTTCTCTCTGAAGCCTCAATTCTGTGGGTTTTGCTCGATATTCATTCATAATAAGGCCACCCCTGCGTTTTCCGCCCACTGGGGAATAGAGCGCCGCGTGCATTTGTAGTCACGTGGCTCGTGCGCTGGGCCTTTAAACTCTGCGCGCGCGCGTGTGTGTGTGTGTGTGTGCGCGCGCGCGCGCGCGTGAAGCGGCGGGGGGCGGGCGCGCGCACTGCGAGGTCTTCTCTGCGGAGGGAAGGGTCAGAGCTGGGAAGGAATTCAGATCCCCTCTGGTCTTGTTCTCATTGTTTACAGAGAAAGGACCTGCCCAAAGTTTCCTAGCCTTGCGAGAGACGCCCCCACTAGAACATAAGTGTCCTGACTCCTGACCCAGTGCTCACTGCACTCCATCACACAGGGACGTGCAAGGCCCACGGGCTCATCCCAGATTTTCTAACTTCTTGGCCTTTTGTGTCAAGCACTGGAGTCACACTTCCTGACACCGTCACTAAAGGATCCAAAAATTTGTGATAACCAGATCGTGAACCTCTCTAGTGAAAGGCCAAAACTAGAGCTCTGATAGTGAGACAAAGCACTTCCATTTCCAGTACAGATTTGCAAGTAAATTAGCTCATTTGATACTCCGGATTACCCTGCAAAGTGACTACTATTATTCCCTTTTAAATTGAGAAACTTGTGGCTTCAGAGTGGTAGTATGAATCAACTAGGGAGTCAGAGGTGAATTTGAGTCCTAACTCTGCAATTTGCTAATGATAAAGAATAGCATAAAAGCTCATCAATATAGACCCTGAGTTCAAATTCAATGAGATCCAGTGTCCCTGTCATTTCCCTGCTGTGTGACTTTAGGCAAGTTACTTAACTTCTCTGAGCTTCTATTTTCCATCTGTAAAAACAGCGTAATAGCACCTATTTCACAGTGTCTTTGTGAGGATCAAATAAAGCAATACACGGAAATCACTTACCACTGTACTGGATACTTAATAAGTGGTTTCTATTATTCCAAAATTAGAAAGTACTCTCCTACTAGAACTGCTGGTCACAGACAAAAAGAAAAAATCTACATCCCACATCCAGGCTCACCCAGAGCCCAATACCTTCCTTTGTGTCAGCCAAGGAACTGAGTACTTGAAAAAAAGACATCCCAAAGAGAGGAAATGAATTTGAAAGATGTTTTTCATAGCTTGATTTTGCATTTCTAAAAGATTCAGACTTGGGAAGGGAAGGGAGGAATTGGATTCAGTGTCTCTCTATAGCTTTGCTTCCAATACTCTCCAGAACTATGCTGCCCAACAGGGTGGGCCCCCAGCCCCTTGTGGTTATTGAACACATTAAATACACCTGCTCCAGATTGAGATGTGCTGTAAGTATAAAATGCATCCCGTATCTTAAAGACTTAGTGGGAAAAATTGTAAAACACTTTTAGAATTAATTTCACCCATGTCTTTTGATGTTTCTAATATGGCTATCAGAAATTTTTCAGTTCTGTATGTGGCTCAACATTATGTTTCTGTAAGACAGAGCTGCTACAGGTAGAACACAGAATCCCAGCTCAGGCCACCTGTGTAGGGCACCTCCCGTGTCTCTCTCCTTTAATTCTTACAACAATATTGTCTGGAAGGTATTGTTATTTACACTTCACTCCTCAAGGGCAAATTTAGGGATGCCAACCCTTCGTTTTACCAGGTAAGGTCACCAAACCCACTATTACTATGTACTAATATCATTCCACAAGAGAGGGACTTTGTAATACCAACAACACTGAACATTTCAACTGCATCAAACAGTACATTGCCCCCTCAGTAATAAAAGTAGCTGGCATTTCTTAAGAGCTTATTATTTTAAAGGCACTGAGCTAATATATGCTTCAGCTTTTTCAGTTCTGTAAAATCCATGAGGTCGGTTCCATTATCATCCCCCTTTAAAAGATAAAGTGAGTGATGGGGCACCTGGGTGGCTCAGTCAGGCACCACAAAATCAAAGACTCTTGATTTCAACTCAGGTGATGATGTCGTGGTTAGTGAGATGGAGCCCCATGGTTGGTGAGATCGAGACCCACGACGGGCTCCATGCTAACAGCACTGAACCTGCTTGGGATTCTCTCTCTCCCCCCCGCCCTCCCCCCTCAAAATAAATAAATAAACATTAAAAAAAAAAGATAAGGAGACCAAGGCTCTGAGAGCCACCGGCTAATAAGTGGGGACTGTAGGATTTGAACTCACATACGATAAACTCTAAACCCTGTTCTCCATCAGTTGTGCCTGCCCATAATAGTCCCAGGAAGTGATTGAAGTTTGCATTTGGCTATAAATTTGATGAGGTGTTTTTGTTTTTGTTTTTAGAATTCTATTATACATTCATACCCTCTCCCTTTCAACTCCGCCCCAGTCTGTACTTGAATTTGGGAAAAGATAATTACAGTTGAAGTGACACGGGTATTTAAAAGGAAATCAACACATCTGCCTTCATCCTGCATGAATATGGAAGAGGATTTCTATCTAGCCAGCCCTTCTTGTGTTCTCTTTCAATGGAAAATGTCAGCAAGCTCCGGAGACCAAATTGAGCCCGCTGGGAAGGCCCTGGTGCCCCACGTCCAGTGAGGACCAGGCTGTAGTTGGGCTGCTTGACTCCTTCTCATCCACAGCTTGATCTACACCTTCCACACAGTGGGAGCCCAGATGCTGCGAGGGGGGTCATCGCTCTACTCCACCAATTTTCCACCTGATAGGGGATTTAGAACCGAGTTTCCCATGGGTGAGTTACAATTCATTTCTGACTTGGTCACCTCCCAGCTTTCAGCTTTCAGTAGCACAGCCCTCCTGGAGATCACGCCTGACTTCTAAAACTGAGGGGAAACCTTCTCAGCATTAACCTTCTCCAAGTCGAAATTCAAATCCCTAAGTTGTAGATTTGCAGGGTGGGGGATTAGGGAAGCTGGCATTTTGAAGCTACAGGATAAGGGGAGGCCATAATAATCACGTCTTTCAGTCATGTTGGGTTTTGTGACTATACTGACTATTACTTGCTAGGAGCTTTGCAGACATGGTATCACTCAGTCCTCATAGCAACCTACGAGGTCCATCTTAATCATCCTACAAAGGGGAAAACGGAGGCTAAAAGAAGTGAAGTGACTTGCTCAAGGTCACACAGTTGCTAATGGCTGAGTCCTAAGACCCCAAACCTGGTCTGTCAGACTCTATAGCTTAGAACTGTGGACTAGTGTGGGGCACCTGGGTGACTCAGTCGGTTAAGCATCCGACTGCAGCTCAGGTCATGATCTCACGGTTTGTGAGCCCCGCATGGGGCTTTGCACTGATAATGCAGAGCCTGCTTGGGATTCTCTCTCTGCCCTTCCCCTCCCACTCTCTCTCAAAATAAATAAACTTTAAAAAAGAAAAAAAACATGTGGTTAGTTTGCTCAAGTTCACATCATAGCTGGTAAGTGATAGAGCCAAAATTCCAGTGAAGATAAAAATGAGAGAACATGCCCTTCCCAGCAATCTTGTAGAGATTTAAAAAAAGATAATACCAAAAATGAGTCAAGGTGAGGTGAGATGAGCATTCTTTCAAGCACTCAAACCTCTGCAATTTGATATTTCCCTTTTGAAAAGCAATTTGATAATTATACAAGGACCTTAATTTTTCTTTTTTATGTATTGCCCCCACCCCTGCACTTAGAACAGTCTCCGACAGTCTGTAGTCCTCAATAAAGATTTGTAGAAGGAATAAATTCACTCTTACCCTGACATTCCCCTAAGGCCAAAGTGCTGTTAGGTTCACTTAAAATCAGTAAATTCAAAGAAGAGAAATGGAGAAGAGAAGGACAAGAACTTAATTTGAGATTATGTTTGATCCGCCTGGCAGCCAGTATAAGAATCATTGCCAGCCAACAAAGGGTCAGGACACCCATAATAGATCATTCTCACTGCCAATCTTACCAAAAGAATATTCCACTGTTAGCCAAAAATGCTAATAAAAATAATTACCATATTTGGAATGTTTATATGCCAAGGACTCATGTATTAATATCATTTCGTCTTCATAATAGCCTTATAGATAGATAGTATTATTTTCATTGAAGAAACTGGGTCTCAGAGAGGTTAAATAAATTGCCCAGAGCCACCCAGAGGGTCGGTGATGGAGCCAGGATTCAGCCAGTACTAGAGTTTTCACTCCCGGCTAAGCATGAGAAAATGGAGATTTCTAGACCTCCCCTAAAGTCACCAACTTGGGACTTCCTGGAGTGTGGCCCTGGGATGTATTGAAAAGTTTCCACAGATGACCTGAAACCTACCAAAAGTTAAAGACCTAGACCTAGTTCAGTCTTAACCCAAAACCCACCTTTTAACTTCTCACTTGCCTTGGATCCAGTACTAATCAGTCTGCCCCAGAAGAATCTTTACTTGAGAGAACCACTGATGGTCTTTGTGAAGGCTTTGGTCCAATGATCAGCTTTCAGGATGAGACTTTGTCCGCAGAGTAATAGACAAAAGCACACAGGCTCAGAGGATTCTAACAAAAGGGTTTCAAAAAGTCAGGCAATCTAGTATCTTCTCAGCCCAGGTACATGCCTTTCACTTACCCTGGAGCCCTGTGCCCTCCTCCTTGCCTCTTTGTTTCCATCCATTCATCTTTCGGATGGCAACTTCCTGCCTGATCATATGAACTATGTACCTCACACACAGCTCTTTCTGTTTATTTGTGTGATTATTTACTTGTTTCCCCTTGCATGAGACCAAAGAAAGCAGGGACCAGGCCTTGTTTTGCTCACCTTCAAACACTATCCCTAGGCCTAGCATGCAGTAGGCACTCAGTAAATAAGAGCTGACCTTTACAGGTCTCCTACCATGTACCAAGCTCTGTAGTGAGCACTTCGTATATATGAATCCTTACAACACCCTGATGCCCACTTCACAGATGAACAAACGAAGGTATGGAAAGACTAAATGGTCACTTAAATGTCTAAATGGCTGAAATACACCAAATTAGTCTGTGGCAAAGCCCAGATTCAAACCTAAGCAGTAAAACTCCCAAGCTGAAACTCTTGATTAATTCATGTTCTGGTGGTTGACTGATTGATGGTTCATTAACGGCCTCTGGAGCCACCACACCCACAATTCATCTGCTGGAGACCAGAGCTAATGCCTGACCCCACAGGGCTGATCTGAGTATCCCAGCAACGTGGCCAGAGTGCCAGCCCTCAGAGGTGCAAGGTACGCTGGGAGAGAACAGGCTTTGGGAGCAGCCTTGAGATTGCATCCTAGTTGCATTACTTGCCTCTCTGGGCCCCAGTTCTCCCATCTGCTGCATAGGTTAATAATTGCTGCCCTCAAGAATCTTATGGAGATGAGATGACCTAGTATACATGAAACAGCCTACCATGATGCATCATACCCAGCAGAGGGTCCACCACACATTTGTTTCCTTTCCTGAATCAATCTCTCTTTCTGTCATCTCAGTCTAAAACCTATTCTAATAAGGCTCTAGCTTTTTCCAACAAACATTCTCCAGCTGAGATTCAGAAGCAGCTGTGTCCTCTGCTCCTGTCTGCCTGCTCCCTCACAGAACACTCCCCTGCTATTTCTAGCTCCTTTCTCATCAAGGTCCTTTCCCGTTTTCCAAGGTAGCTAGGATACAGACTTGTTAGGCCTGGCCCTGAATTCCCTGCGGAGGCTGGTGCAGGGCCTTTGGGCAGGTGGCCACATGGGGAAGCTGAAAAGGACAGAATCAATAGAAACAAATTTGTCCTGACAATAAGGGCAAGGCCCACCATGCCCTTTGCTTTGACAGCATCTCAGAATCAGAACGGGGAGAAAAAGGTCTTCTTTCTCTCTTTCTTCTTCCCTTCCTCCTTCCTCCCTCCCTCCCTCCCTTTTTCCATTCCTTCCTCCCTTTCTCCATTCCTTGCTTCCTTCCTTTCTTCATTCTGTCCTTCCTTCCATCCTTCCTTTTCTTCTTCCTCCTTCCCTTCCTCCCTTCCTTTCTTTCTAGATAAAGGTCAGTGTTTTTAAAAGGACTGAAGGTTTGGGACTCCAGATGACTGGATATTGACGAGGACCCATGACAAACTAGGAAGAACAGTGTCTCGGGAGAAGCAGGTTATTATGGCATGTGTGAGCATAAGGAAACATCAGAATCAAAAGTAACTCCCCGGGGTGCCTGAGTGGCTCCGTGGGTTAAGCGCCTGACTCTAGATTTCAGCTTAGTTCATGATCTCGAGGTTTGTGGGATCAAGACCTACATCAGGCTCCATGGAGCCTGCTTGGGATTTTCTTTCCCTCTCTCTCTCTGCCCCTTCCCCACTCATGATCTCTCTCAAAATAAATAAATAAACTTAAAAAACAAAGTAACTCCCCATGTGTCTTTGTTTGAGTAAACTTCCTGCCTGGCAATGAAGACAACTAGCAGAACCTGGCCTACTAGGGCAATGGACCACTTATTTCTGGAGTCCCTCCCAAGCACCAGTGAGAACGGAAGGATGGGTATAGAGAGAGCTCAGGCAAGGACCTAGATTCAAATATCCTCTCCTTATAGGCGGGCCTCCTGATTTCCTCTTCTTTTTCTTTTCTGATTAAAACATTTTTCTAATGGACGCATGTATATAATGAATAATTCAGACCACTCAGAAGAATAGAGGGAAAGGTATGCCTTCTTTCCATCCCAGTTCTCAAGTTCTCGGGTACAACTATTGGTTTCTTCTTCTTCATCTTTTTTAAAGTAATTACTACACCCAACGCAGGGATTGAACTCATGACCCTGAGATCAACAGTCGCATGCTCCACCAACTGAGCCAGCCAGGTGCCCCACAATAATTGTCTTCTTTCCCCCAGTGTATTACATGCCTTCAGATCTCCTAGTCCAAGCATTTCACTTCTCATGAATAATGCCAATCACCAAATATGTATGGAGCTTCTTCCATGTGGCAGACACTGGACTAGACACTGAGGATACCATGATAAGTACAGTCCCTGACCTCAGGGAGCCTACAGGCTAGTGCATCAATAGACAGGTAATTGCATATGCATAATTATTGGACTATCATTGTGAGAAGCATCATAAAGGAAAATCACAAGCATATAATATGACTGGCCAAGGAAATGGCATTTAAGCTGGTTTCAGAAGGATGTGTAGGAGTTAAAACAAGAGGGAAAAAGTGTTCCTGCTAGTGGAAACAACATATGCAAAGGCCCTGCAGAGGGAAGGTGTTTGGCAGGAGGGACTGGGAGAAGGCAGGTGTGGCCTCACAGAGTGAGAGTGTTTGTGAGGTGAAGTTAAAGGGCAGGCAGGGCTGGCTCAGCCAAAGATCTAAAAGCTCTGGCAACCAGCCCAAAGCTTTCCTGAGTTGTCATCATAACAAGTCCCTGTGCCAAGCACTTTGGAGAAATCAAACACCTTCCAGAAATTATCTGAAAAAATAAAATATAGGCAAATGAAACGAAGGCTAACAGCCCTTGGAATTGGAGCCAGGTGGCAGAACAGTCCTCAGGTGGGCTAGGAGCTGGGCTGGAAGGTTTCATGAAGCTGGAAGTGGAGGGAATGTGGTTTTGGAATCAAGCAAAGATATCATGAGGTTGTGGAATAGGGGCTGACACGATGAGAGCAATTTGCTTGATTTTTTTAAATTCAAATTTCTATTGAGATAACTGTAGATTAACATACAGTTAAGAAATAATACAGAAAAATCCTTTCTACACTTTGATGGTAGCATGTTACAAAACTATAGTATAGGTATATACCCCCCAAAATTGAAAAACTCACAAAAAGAATTTTCCCTCTTGTTTGTTTTTTCCTTTTCTGTTATTTTTTTTCTCCTCTTGCTTTGACTCCTACTTATTCTTCAGACACCAGCTTCAATGCTATTTCTGTGGCCAGCCATGTTACAGGCCTGTAATTTTCCTTTATGGCACTTTTCACAATTGTAGTTGAATAATCATGCATGTGCAATTACTTATCTATTGATGCTTTCTGTTGATGTCTATTGAAAGGGTCTTAAAGAGATATTTGTACCACCCATGTTCATAACAACATTAATCACAATAGCCCAGAAGTAGAAGCAATCCAAATGTCCACTAATGGATGGATGGATAAACAAAATGTGGCATCCACACACAGTGGAATATTATTCAGCCTTAAAAATAAGGGGGCATTATACTAAGTGAAATAAGAGAGTCACAAAAAACACATACTATACGATTCCACCTATATTAGGTTCCTAGAGTAGTCAAATTCAGAGAGACAGAAAGTAGAATGGTGGTTGCTAGGGGCTGGGGGAGAGGAGGCATAGGGTGTTATTCTTTAATAGGTACAGAATTTTGGTTCAGCAAGATGCAAAGTGCTCTGGGGATTGGTTGTATAACAGTGTGAATGAATGTACTTAACACTACTGAACTGTAAGCTTAAACATGGTTAAGACAGTAAATTTTTTAAAGCTATTTATTTTTTAAGTTTATTTTTGAGAAATTTATTTTTTTAAGTTTTTGAAATTTATTTTGAGAGAGAGAGAGAAAGAGCAGGGGAGGGGCAGAGAGAGACAGGGAGAGAGAGAGAATCCTAAGCAGGGTCCACGCTGTCAGCTCAGAGCCTGATGCAGGGCTCAAACCCACGAACCACAAGACAGTGACTTGAGCCGAAATCAAGAGTTGGACGCTCAACTAACTGAGCCACCCAGGTGCCCCTATTTATTTTGAGAGAGAGAGAGAGAGCAGGGGAGGCTCAGGGAGAGAGGAAGAGAGAATCCCAAGCTGACTCCATACTGTCAGTGCAGAGCCCTACGAGGGGCTCGAACTCAGGAACCATGAGATCATGACCTGTGCCGAAATCAAGAGTGAGATGCTTAACTGACTGAACCACCCAGGCACCCCCAGTTGGTAAATTTTATATGTGTTTTACCACAATTTAAAAAAAAACCTATAGTATAATATCACTATCAGGATACTGACGATGACACAATCTGCTCATTTTGTTTAGATTTCCCCAGGTTTACTTGTACTCTTATTTTGTGTATGTGTATTAACTCTATACAGTGTATCACTTGTATAAACTCCTGTGTCCACACCACAGTCAAGATGCAAAGCATTCCATCACCACAAGGTTCCCTTGTGTTGCCCTATTGTAACCACACCCATCTCCTTTTCATCTCCCCTCTTCATCCCTCCATTCATTTGTCCTCCGTTTCTAAAATTTTATCATTTCAAAATGTTACATAAATAGAATCATGCAGCATGCAGTCTTTTGGAATTGATTTTTTTTTCTCCTAAATTCCCTGGAATACGTCCAGGCTGTTGCATGGATCAATAATTTATTCCTTTATGTTATTACATAGTATTCCATGATGGGTTTGTACTTCAGTTTGTTTGACTGTTCACCCCATTGAAGGACATCTAGGTTGATTCCAGTTTTTGTCTATTACGGATAATGTTGCCATGAGCACTTGTATATTGGCTTTTTGTGTAAACAAAAGGTTTTATTTCTTAGGGATAAATGTTTGGGAGTGCTATCGCTGGGTTATATGGTAGTTGAATGTTTTTATTATATTTTTATGAATCTGCTAAACTGTTTTCCACAGTCAGTATACCATTTACATTCCCACCACTAATGCAAGAGTCACCGGGATGCCCTGTATCCTCACCAGCATCTGATGTCATCACTAGTTTTTGTAGCCATTCTGATAGGTGTGTAGTGACATCTCATAGCAATTTCAATTTGCATTTCTTAATAGTTAATGATGTTAAATATGAAATGTACTTGTCCCCTTGTATACTTTTGATGAGATTTTTCTTTACGGCTTTTACCTCTATTCTCATTGGCGGATTGCTTATTTTTTCACTACTGAGTTTGAGAGTTCCTTCTATATTTTAGGTATTAGTCCTTTGTCAGATACGTGGTTGCAAATATTTTCTTCTACCGGGTATTTTGTCTTTTCATTGTCTTCACATGGGCTTTTATATAGCAGAAGTTTTATATTCTAATGAGATCTAATGTGCCAGTTTTTCTTATTATGAATCATGCTTTTCTTTTTCCTAAAGTTTTATTTGTAAATAATCTCTACATCCAACATGGGACTAGAACTCACAACCCTGAGATCAAGAGTCACATTCTCGGGTGGGAGGGAGGAGAGGGTGGGTGATGGGTACTGAGGAGGGCACCTTTTGGGATGAGCACTGGGTGTTGTATGGAAACCAATTTGACAATAAATTTCATATATAAATAAAAAAAAAAAAAAAAAGAGTCACATTCTCTACTGACTGAGCCAGCAGGCACCCCATGAATCACACTTTTTTTATGTCAAGTCTAAGAACTCCTTGTCTCACCCTAGATACTGAATTCTCACCTATTTTTGTTCTAAAAGTTCTATGGTTTTACATTTTACAGTTAAGTCTATGACCCATTTTGATTTACCTTTGATATAAGCTATGAGGTTTACAATGAAGTTCATTTTTTAACCTATGAATCTCTGTTAGATTTGCTTGACTTTTTATAAGACACATTTATTCAGAGTCATGATCAGACTATTTACATTTAGCAATCAATAGATTGGTTGGGTCAATGGATGCCAAAAAAAAAAAAAAATCTACATTAAAACCCTTCATTGCAATGCTCCACAGAGCAGAGACTAAAATAACCTGTTTTATACTTAGTCACAAATAGCGCTTGATTTTTTTTTGCCCATGCACATGAGTATTGTCTAAAACACGTCTTCTTCTTTGTAGCAGCCCTGTCACCACGATGGTTGGCTGCGTTCACAAATCTGTTGTAACCTGTAGCTTCCCTGTCACTTCTCTGGCTTTGCTGCTGAAGTTTACTTCTTGGCTGAAATTAAAACCTTCTGCCACTGTCACAGCTATTGCTGCTGCTGGAGCTACCATAGTCACCTTGGTTTTGTGGTTTGGCAAACTATTGGCCTCTACCAAGCTTTTACTTCCAAAGTTTCCTTCTCTCATGGGACCAAAATGTGATGATTAATTGTAATGGTCAAAATCATTTCAGCTTCTGCCACCTCCCAAATTCCTTCCAGTATTACCAAATATGTTGTAGCTATCCACACTGCCACCATATCCACCACCACCACCATGACTGCTACCAAAGCCACCTCAGCCACTGAAATTTCCTTCATGACCGAAGCTCTAATGCCTATCAAAACCACCACTGGGTCAGGGTGCCTGGGAGTCTCAGTCGGCTAAGCATCCAACTCTTGGTTTTGGCTCAGGACATGATCTCACAGTTTTGTGGGTTCGAGTCCCGCATTGCAAGTTCGGAGCCTCCTTGGGATTCTCTGTCTCTGTCTCTCTCTCTCTCTCTCTCTGCCACTCCCTGACTTGCTCTGTCTCTGACTCTCTCAAAATAAATAAATAAACTTAAAAAAAGAAAAAACAGACTGGGGCACCTAGGTAGCTCAGCTGGTTAAGCGTCTGACTTCAGCTCAGGTTATGATCTCACGGTTATTGAGTTCAAGCCCTGCATCAGGGTCTGTGCTGACAGCTCAGAGCCTAGAGCCTGCTTCGGATTCTGTGTCTCCCTCTCTCTCTGCCCTTCTCCTGTTTGTGCTCTCTCTCTCTCTCAAAAATAAATAAACATTTAAAAATGTAAAAAAAAAAAAAAAAAACAACAAAACCAGAAACACAAAAATCACCACTACAACCACCATCAAAGTTCCCACACTTACTTCAAGCTCTTTGGCTGAAGGAAACACTAGCCATCTCTTGATTATATAGGGTTACCTTACTTCATAGTTGTGGCCATTCACAGTATGGTATTTCTCTTTTTCTTCCATCTTTCTTGAGATATAATTGACAAATAACATTGTGTAAGTTTAAGGTGTACTATGTGATGATTTGATATACATATATACTGTGAAATATATATTTACCACATTAAGGTTGGTTACCACATCCATCACCCCAAGTGTGTGTGTGTGTGTGTGTGTGGCAAGAACACTTAATTTCAATTTCAAATATATAACACAGTTTTGTAAACTAAAGTCACCATGCTGCACATTAGACCCCCTGAATTTATTCATCTTATGACTGAAAGTTTGTGCCCCTTTCACAGTATGGTGCTCCTGAACGACAACCTTGCAGTTAGTTATGGTCCTCAAAAGTTCTAAAGCAAAGCCCCTCTTCTTGCCACTGCCTTGGTCAGTCATGATTTCAATCACTTTGATTTTCTCATTATTTTTTTTTTCTTTTAAGTTTATTTATTTGGGTAAGCATGAGCCCTGCTTCTGGTCAAACATGAACCCCATGAGCCCCACTTCTCTCTCTCTCTCTCTCTCTGCCCCTCGCTCACCTGTGCCCTCTCTCTGTCTCTCTCTCAAAAAAGTTTATTTATTTATTTTGGGAGAGACAGACACAGAGACAGAGAGTGCAGAGGAGGGGCAGAGAGAGAGGGAGAGAGAGAGAATCCCAAGCAGGCGCCACACGGTCTCCAAAGAGCTCGATGCAGGGCTTGATCCCAGGAACCTGAAATCATGACCTGAGCCAAGATCAGGAGTCTGACATTTAACCAACCAAGCCACCCAGTCGCCCTGATTTTCCCATTCTGTTTAAAAAACATCTCTTAGGTGATGGTCTTCAGTGTCTTTTTGAGTGCTGCCAATGAAAATCTTTTTCTCAGTTAAGTGGGCACCTTGCCTTTGAGAACCTTCTCTTGAGACAGTCCATTTTGGTTCTACAACACTTCTGTCCACCTCGTGTGGCCTCACATTCATATCCGCATTCACCTCTTCACAGTGGCAATGCAGGTGTCAAACCCAACGCTCCCCGAGCGCTTCCTGAATGGGCCTCGCCCTACCACCGAGTCCCTGCATGGTCCCCACAGCTCAAAATGGCTCCTCACACCCTCCTGAGTTGTTTCAAAACCCCGCCTCCCCTTAAGAGTTTCTGCAGCTGCCGCTTTCTGCTCTCCGGAGCCTCTGACTAAACAGCAGCAGGAGGGGAGCCTTTAAGGATGCTCACTGGGCAGTGGCCACCGACAGAAAGTGGATTTGCTTGATTTCTAATTATCACCTCTCTCTTCCCCACTACTTATTCCCAACACACTGCTGTTCCCCTCCTCTGACTCCTTTAGAGTATGCAGGAGTAGGTTTACATTTATCTAAAACAAATGTATTTTAACTCTGCTAAGAGATATTTACACAATTCGCTAGGTGTCCCCAAAACAAATTTGGGAACCATTGCACCAGAAGCCTTTGGGTGTTTGGTGTATTGTTGCTTTTCTGATTTATTTGTTGATGCTAGTTTATAATTAATGATGCTAGAAGTTACCATGTATGGTGTCCAGGCATGTGCCAATTACTTTGGACTATTCATCTCTTTTTATCTTCACAGTACACCTGCAAGGGAAGTACTTTTATGCCTATTTTACTAATAAGGACATTGAAGATGAGAGAAGTTAAGTAACTTGCCTAAGAGGAGACCCAAATTTTGAACCCACTCTTTCTGATTTTAAAGCTCATGTTGAAAGTGAAAAACAACCCACAGAAGAGAAGAAAATTTTTGCAAATCACATGTCGGATTAGGGAGTTGTATCTAGAATATATAACAGACTCTTAGAACTCAACAGTAAAAAGACAACCCAATTTAAAAATGGGCAAAGACATTGAGTAAACATTTCTCCGAAAGGGTTATGCACATGGTCAATAAGCACAGAAAAGATGCTCAATGCCATCAGCCATCAGGTAAATGCAAAGTGAAACTACAAGATAACACTGATACCCACTAGAATGGCTTTAATACTTAAAAGACACAGAATATGGGGCACCTGGCTCACACATACACACACACACACACACACACACACACACACAGAATAATAGGTGATGGTCAGGATGTGGAAACACTGGAACCTTCATACACTCTTCATGGGAATGTAACAAAGTACAGCTGCTTCAGAAAACAATCTGGCCATACCTCAAAAGTTAAAACATGAGTTACCATATGACACAGCAATTCCGAGCCTAGGTAAATACCCAGGAGAAATGGAAACATATGTCTACACAAACGTTTGTATGTGAAAGATCATAGCGGCACTATTCCTAATCTCCAAAAAGTGGAAACAACTCAAATGTCTATCAACTGAAGAATGAATAAATAAAATGTGGTATATCTATACAATGGAATACTATTTGGCAATCAAAATAAATGAAGTATTCCATTTGCAGCGACATGGATAGAACTAGAGGGTATAATGCTAGGCAAAACAAGTCAATCAAAGAAAGATAAATACCATGTGATTTCACTCATATGTGAAACTTAAGAAACAAGCAAAAAAATGAGCAAAGGAAATAAAAAGAGACAAATCAAGATGCTAGCACTTAACCATAGATAGAGAACACACTGATGGTTACCAGTGGGGAGGTGGGTTGGGGAATGGATGAAATAGGTGATGGGGATTAAGGAGGGCACTGCTCCTTGATGAGCAGTGAGTGATGTATGGAATTGTTGAATCACCGTATTATACACCTGAAATTAATATAACACTGTATGTTAACTATCCTAGAATTTAACATATATACATTCACACATTCATACATAAAGTACTGATACATGCTATAACCTGGATGGACCTTGAACACATTATGCTGACTGAAAGAAGTTAGTCACAAAGGACCACATATAGAAAGGCTTCATTTATATGAAATGTCCAGAATAGGCAAATGCATAGAGACAAAGCAGATTAATGGTTACCTAGGTCTGGGGGGGGGGGGGGGTGTTAGGGGGAAAAGGCTAGTAACTGCTAATGAGTTGAGGTTTCTTTCTAAGATGAAAATATTCTAAAATTGATTTTGGTGATAGTCACATAGCTCTATGAATATACTAAAAAGCACTAACCTGTATACTTTAAATGGATAAGTGGTACTTGAATTATATCTCAATAGAGCTGTTATAAAAAATAATAAGGAGGTATGTGTTACCACATGGCTTCTCAGGGACTTAGTTCCTTATTCAGTCAGACCTTCAACAAATATTTATTAAAAACCTGCCATGTGCCAGGCACTGTTCTGGCCACTGAGGATACAGTGGTTTATAAGGTAGACAAGGGCCCTGACCTTGGAAGGCTTATATTCTAATGAAGAAAGGCAGAATATAAACAAATAAATTTTAGAGATATTGATACATGCTATAAAGAAATTAATGGGAGTTTTAAGATAGAAAGTGACTGGGATAAAGAGGAAGTGAGCTATTTTATTTCTTTATTTTTAAATGCTTATTTATTTATCTTTGAGAGGGAGAGAGAGTGCGTGTGAGTGGGGGAGGGACAGAGAGAGAGAGAGGGAGACAGAGAATCTCAAGCAGGCTCTGCACTATCAGTAGCTGATGCGGGGCTCAAACTCATGAACTGGGAGACCATGACCTGAGCTGAAACCGAGAGTCAGATACCTAACTGACTGAGCCACCCAGGTGCCCCGGTGAGGTACTTTAAATAGGATTGCCAAGCAAGGCTTCTTTGAGGAGGTGGCCTTTGATTGATTTATTTATGCATGCATTCAGCAGACTCCTCCGAGCTCCCACAGGCATTATGATAGGAATTTCTTCCATTGCTAACTCAGCTTCAACCAATGCTTTTTCTGATTGAATGATCTGTTTTCTTGCTCTAGTCAGTGGGCACTGAGTTGTGAAATGTCTTTATGGCATCTTTCCCTTTCTCTGTCGGGTGGGAGGGAGGGAGGGAGGTAGTGAAATTACTTCCCCCTGGGACAACAATGAAGTAAAAATCAGCAGTTGCAGAGAAAACCAGAATATAAAGCCAAACATTTTCTCAAAGTCTGTGCCATGGACTAAACACATTGGTTTTGTTCAAATGCCTGGGAATTCCCCTCATTTTCCAACAAGCTGGTTGACAAATGAGAAATAGCCCCGAGAGGTGAAGCTTAGGGGGAGAATTGGTCAGGCTGTGACGTCTGTTCAGTCCCAGTGGGCCCTTTTGAACAGCTCTGTGTGAGTTCATGGCTTTCCCTATCAGGAGTCTAATCCTAGTCCAATAGTGCATGTAGAACTGGGTACCCTGAGATCCCTGACCTCTGAAGGCTCACCACCAAGTTGAATGCCACCAGAAGTGCGTTTTTCTGAGCTTAGGTACAGCAAGCAGCTCCTTTGCCGGGATCTGAGGCCGGGGGCACAAAAAGCAGACTGACCTCAGAAGACAATGGGGAGAATTGGTTGCCCAAATTCTGGCCCTAGTTCTGCCATTGACTAACCCTGTATCTTACTTAAGTCCTACCACTTTGGGAGGTCCTAGTTTCTCCATTTGTGAAGTGAGGGGATTGGGCCAGTGTTCTGGGATAACTAAGACCAGATCTACATTCTGCCATACATACCCCTGCCATGGTGGACGTCACTCATCCATCATGGCCCTCTTGGGAATCAGTCTCAGAATCCTTTTCAACACAATATTCACCACCACCAATTACTACCACCAATGGATCAGGGGTGGCACATAGTTTGGCACCTACTAGCCATGGCCTGAACTGGGTCACTTCTAAGGGCCTATCCAGCTCTGATATTCTGATGAGTTTGAACCCTTAGGTTTGTGATCACATCAGAAGTGAGGCATGGGAGTGGTAGGAAAGGGAGGGACATGGGCATTAGAATCACAAGTCCTGGGTTTGAATCCCAGCCATGCCACTTACTAGTGATGCAATCTTAGGTGAATTAGTTCTCTTTGAACTTGAGTTTACTTTTCTCTATAAAATGGGATCAGAGTCTCTAATAAATAAGGGGTCATACAAATTAAATTAGATAATGCTTGTACTTTACCTTAACATAAACATAACACTAACATAAACATAAACAGACACACTCAGCATATGTGCACACCGAGACACTTGACTTCTAGCCTGCTAGTGCTACTCTCCCCATCCCAGACAGCTGCATGACAAGTGGCTTCTGACTTGTGTCACCTAGCGTGCCCTCCTCCCAGGCCTGTCTTTGCTGCCATTGTCAGATTGTTCTCTGCCCTCCCAAAGCTCCCTGGGGCCTGCTGGCATGTCAGGGAACTCAGAGAAGCCTCCCAGTCTTCTGGGTGAGGTAGAACCATCAGAGAACCATCAGAGTGAGTGAACCGTGGGCTTTCCTCTTGGTTTTCATTCTTGGCTTCTGCTTAATGACAACAGGCATCAGATGTTATATTCAGGTGGGAATATAGTTTCTTAGAAGCAGGGCTGTAGCTGGGCTGTTTTTTGTCATTTGGTATAGGTACAAGAGGCCACTGTGAGAAAACTTGGTTTGTAACTTCCCTAGACCCTAGATGGCAAATTCATGGCCCAAGAACCACCAAACCCTAGCTTCCACCCTCACCACCACCATGCTGTCTTCAACCTGGGTTCTCAGGGAAGTAGACTCTGAGACAGACATTTGCATGCAGGAGATTTACTGAAGATGATGTCAGGAACAGCAGCTGTGGGGAGGGAGCAAAGCAGGATGGGGCAGGGGAGAAGTTGAATTAGGATGGAGCTCAGGAGCCAGAATGACCTATGCAGAGCTGTCTCTTATTGTGGACCCCCACATTAGCCAATGGGGCGGCACTTGTTCAGCCAAGGGCCAGTCCTGGAAAGGGGCTCAGCTGAGTTGGCCCCAACAACACTCCAGCACTCCCAGGAGCTGAGCGAAAGAACAGTTCAGTCCTGGAACCATAGGCTTGCAGCACCCCCTCAGGATGCATCACATGAGCTCATCAGATAGTGTATTCTTCCTTCTGGGCAATACAGGCCTTCAGAATTCTCCTCCAGTCTGTGCTCCAGCCAGCCATCAGCAATCCACAAGGGCTGGCATGCCAGAGGAAACATCTTTGTCATCTCTATCCTAATCTTAATTCTTCATTTTACAGAGAAGGAAAGGCAGTCGTCCAAGGCCACACAGATGAGTTAAAGTCAGAGGCAGGACTGGAATCCAAGCACCTTGACTCTGAAACTAATGCTCTAGACCTGCCCAGATTTAGATTTAATCAGAGTTAAATAAAACAAAGAATTTAGTTCTTAATTTGCACTTGCCACATTTCAAGTGCTCAATAGCCACAAGTGGCTGGTGGCTACTGTACTTGAAGAGTATAGGTTATTACAACAGTTCCATTATCATGGAAAATTCTGTTGGGTGGCACTGCCCTGGGCCCTACCCATGCCCTACCCATGCTGTCCCTTTGTTCTCAACTTCAAAAGTTAGAGCATTCCCCAAACACCTTTGTTTCCCTTAGCAACCCATCTGTCAGTAGTTAGTGATGGCAAGTTATGATAAGGGATATCTAAACGTGGATGTTAACAAAAATATCTACCCAAGTGCAAGCTCTCCCGGGGCTACTGGAGACCCAGAGATGGATTGTTTTCCTCAAAAGGAAATCATTGTTTGTCAGGAGAGATGGGCAGCTCATATTTCATTTACTCACTCTTTCATCCAACACATTTTTATTGGGTTCATTATAGATAAAGCCAGGTACTGAGCTGGGTGCTGGGGATACCAAGATGGATTAGACACGGTCCTTACCCTCAGGATGTTCATAGTCTGGGGCGGGGTGGGGGGGGGCATACAAGATATAGCTTGATGGGAGCATTCAGGAGAGACACCTGAAGAGGTATCTATATGAGTTTGCTAGGTGGGTAAAAGCTTCCACAACCACAATGGACAGGTGTGGGGTGAACTTTCTGTCCCAGGGGACCTCTGGCAATGTCTGGAGACATTTTTGATTGTCATAACTGGAGGAAGGAGGTGCTACTGGAGTCTAGTGGAGAGAGACCAGGGATGCTGCTCAACATCCTACAATGTACAGGACAGGTCCCTACAACAAAGAATGATCCTACCCCAAATGTCAGTAGTGTCAAGGTGGAGAAACCCTGGGTTGGGGCTACATTGGAGATCTGATCTTGATCTGATCTTCATTCTTACTGTCAGGAAGGAGATGGGAAGGTGAGCAGGAACACTCAGGAATTGATAAGCCAAGTTGGAGGACCTCAGGAAGACACTGAAGAATCTTAATGGATTCAATGGCAGGCTTAGATTGGCACTTTAAAGGCCTTCCTTCCTTCCTTCCTTCCTTCCTTCCTCCCTTCCTCCCTTCCTTCCTTCCTTCTGCCAGGTAGGAAATGGGCTTGAGGTGCTTGGAAGCTGGGAGAGCACTGGGGAGGCTGTTGATGGTGGCAGCCACAGAGAGCATCAGAGAAGGGGTACTGGAGAGCTCTGGAGAGGTGAGGGGGTTGGTGACCAGCTGTGGTAGAACAAGAGAAGACCCAGCACTTGCCACAACTGTGACTGAAAAACATTTTGTGTAATTAGCTGTTTAATGTCTTTCTTCTCCCCACTAGACTGTAAGCTCCAAGAAAGAAAGGATGTCATAGCTTTTCATCCACTTCCTGGCCTTGTGCATATTTATTCTTTTGAGTCTTGGTTTGCCCATCTGAAAAATGCAGATGATACTGGTATCTTCCAGTAATTCCATCCAGGTATATACCCAAAAGAATTGAAAGCATGGAACTGAACAGATACTTGCAGAGCCATGCTCATAGTGGCATTATTCACAGTAGCAAAAAAGTGGATGCATTCCAAATGTCCATTAATGGGTGACTGGGTAAACAAAATGTGGCATATACATACAATAGAATATTGTTCAACCTTACAAAGGGATGAAATTTTCATACATGCTGCAACATGAATGAACCTTGAAAACATCATGTTAAGTGAAATAGGTCAGACACAAAAGGACAAATAATTTGTGATTCTACTTACACGAGATACCTCGAATAGGCAAATTCAGAGACAGACAGTAGAATGATATTTGCCAAGGGCTGGTTGCACAAAATGTGGATGTACCTAATGCTACTGAATTGTACACTTAAAAATAGTTAAAATGGAGGACAACCTACTAAATGAAAGAAGATATTTGCAAATGATGTATCTGATAAAGGCTTAATATCCAAATAAATAACTTACACATATCAACACCAAAAACAAACAAACAAACAAACAAAAACAAATAATCCAATTAAAAATGGGTAGAGGACACGAATAGATATTTTTCCAAAGAAGACATAGAAATAGATGGCCAAAGACACACGAAAAGATGCTCAACATCACCCATCATCAGGGAATTGCAAATCAAAACAACAATGAGACATCACCTCACACCTGTCAGATGGTTACAACCAAAAACACAAGAAATAACAAGGGTTGGCAAGGATGTGGAGAAAAAGGAACCTTTGTGCTGTGTTGGTGGGAATGTACATTGGCACAGCCACTGTGTAAAACAGGTTTTCCTGTAGAAAAAATAGAGGTTCCTCAAAAAATTAAAAATAGAATTACCATATGATCCAATATTTCCACTGCTGGGTATTTACCCAAAGAAAATGAAAACACTAATTTGAAAAGAAATATGCACCCCTATGTTTACTGCAGCATTATTACAATAGTCAAGATATGGGAGCAATGCAAGTATCCATACATAGATATATAATTTATATACATATAATAATAATTCATATAGATACAATTTATAGATATAAATAAGTATATATATACACACACCCAATGGAATATTAGTCACAAAAAATGGGATCTTGCAATTCGTAACAACATGGATTGATCTAGAGGGTGTAATGCTAAGTGAAATGAGACAAAGAAAGATAAATACCATATGATTTCACTCATACGTGGAATTAGGAAACAAAACAAATGAACAAAAAAAGGATACGAACCAGAAAAGAAAAGAAAACAGACTCCTAAATATAGAGAACAAACTGGTAGTTTTTAGAGTGCATGGAGGGATGGGTGAAATAGGTGAAGGGGATTAAAAGTACACTTATCCTGATGAGCACTGAGTAATGTATAAAATTGTTGAATTATATTGTGCACCTGAAACTAATATAACACTGTATGTTAATTATACGTGAATTTAAAAAGTAAAAAAATAAAATAAAATAAAATTGTTTCAGTAGTAAAAACAAAATAGATAAAATGGTAACTTTTATGTTATATTTTACTACCACCACCACAGCAAAAAGAATTAAATGAGATCATTTTATAAAGCCTCTTAGGACAGGGTCTAATAAATATTCATTATTATCACTTTTTTCCTAGCGGTATTCTAATAAAAGGAGGAAGCCGAGCTAGGGAAGCAGGAGCAGGCAAGCAGGCCAACCCCGCCTATGGTCTGGTCAGAGACCCTTTCACAGCTGAGGTGACACTGGAATTGATTTTGCTATAGAGTTGGAGGGGGAAACCTGGGGAGGCCAAAACTGCAGCTCCTGTGAGCCTGAAACCACCAGCTTGTAAATCTCTAGAAAAAGGCTCCACACCCTTAGCATGAGCTGCTGATGGTCCCCCTGGGTGAGCCCTTCCCTGAGACTGTCTGAGGTCCTTTGTCTTCACAAGGCAGGAATTTCAGGGTGGGAGGCATTTGCATTTGGTCTCTTGACTGATGACCTGTTCCAGCAGCTGCTAAACCACTGATATCCTGAAACCCCAGTGCACAGGCAGAACATAAGTAAGCCTGGCCTCCCCAGTTCTCTTGTCATAATTAGTGTTTTATTCCTTGCATCGAGGGAAAATAGAGCACCTGCTCTTAGGGGTATTGGCTGCCACCAGATCTCCTTTGTCCATTCTTTACATATATGATTTTATTATTTTTTTAAGTTTATTCATTTGAGAGAGAGCACGTGCATGCATGAGAGCAGGGGGGAGGGGCAGAGAGAGGAGAGAGAATCCCAAGCAGGCTCTGTCAGTGAAGAGCCGGATGTGGGGCTTGATCTCACCTACCATGAGATTATGACCTGAGCCGAAATCAAGAGTCAATCGCTTAACTGACTGAGCCACCTAGGCTCCCCTGCATATATGATTTTATTTTATTTTATTTTCCTATATATATGACTTTAGAGAAAGGCCTTAGGAGTCATCTTAGTCTAACTGACTCATTTTATTTTTTTTTATTCTGTTTTTGTTTTTGTTTTTGTTCTGACCCCACTCATTTTATAGTGAAGCCAACACAACGCCGGTGAAGTTAACGGACTTGGAGTGCATGGAACGTTGTTGGAATCCCAGCCAGCTACTTCTAAGCTTTGCAACTCAGGCAAGTTTTTTAACTTCTGAAGTCTCATTCGTCCTCAGTACAATAAGGATCATCACCTTCCTCCTGGAGATCTTCTGAGGAATGAGGGCCAATAGCAGAGTTCAAACCTGCTGGCAGCCACATTGCCTCAGAGAGTCCTCTCCACACCGGCCACATGTCTTCACACTCTCAGTCACTCGCCTGTTGTTCTCGCCCCCCTGGTGTTTATCCTCCCCTGAAATTGTTTATGTGGGTCCCTGTTGGTTTCATTCTTCCCCCTTCCTCTGCTAGAACACCGCAGCTAGGGCTGTATCTGGCACATTATCAGCATTTAATAAACGATTGTGAAATAAATGGCTCTCTACAGTCACTCTGGGATTAGACCAAGCCCTGTTTATTCAAGTCACCACACGACAAATGGGCACTTTAGGTAAATTATTTCAGTAACTTTTGAGAAACCATCAGCCTCAGGGAGATGTATTTAGCTATGTGGACCTGGAGTAGTTCGTATCTCCAGGGCCTCAAAAGGAAGAGTAAATAAAATGAGGGCGTTTTGTAGCAGCACCTCCTTTGCTGGAAACTAGTGTCCAAGCAACCCCCAAGTACTGAGGGTAGAAGTAGGGAGAAGAGGGACGTCTGGGTGGCTCAGTTGATTAAGCATCTGACTCTGGCTTAGGTTATGACCTCATGGTTTGTGAGTTCGAGCCCCATGTCAGGCTCTGCGTTGACAGCTCAGAGCCTTGGAGCCTGCTTGGGATTCTGTGTCTCCCTCGTTCTCCGCCCCTGCCCCGCTCTCTCTCTCTCTCTCTCAAAAATAAATAAACATTAAAAAAAAAAAAAAAAGAAGAAGAAGTAAGAAGAAGATAGACATGGGGAGGATAAGATAGAGTGGGGAGAATAAAACTGCCCAGGGTTAGATTGGCTTTTCTAGGATTTTCACTCTTGGCCACATATGATGTTGTTGTGTTGAGGTCTTAGAAATCACTGTGTTGAACCAAGGCAGCTTAGTAGTGAACTACATAGGCCCTGGGCCCAAAACTAGCTCCATCCCTTACCTCCTGTGTGATCTGGAGTCAACTTCTGAACCTCCATTTCTCCACGTGTAAAATAGGATGAAAATAATACAAGGTACTTTACAAAGTTATCCCATGATTAAATGACATCAGTCACATAAAGGTCAGCATGGTGTGCTGTTGAAATAAATGTCTAGGTCCAACATGAAGCCACTCCTGCCTGGGGGGCTAAGTCAGCAAACCGAAATTTAGGTTAGTTTTGTGTCCCTGTAAATGGTCTGGCAGACCAGAAAGGCAGTATACCCAGGCAGCCAATCCCCAAAGGCCAAGCTAACTCTGGGCTCTACACTCATTTCCTTGTTCCTTATTCATTTTCTATTTTTCTCTTCCTTGTTCCTTATTCTTTATCCTATAAAAGCTTCCTGCCTCCTGCCTCATTTTGCTGTTCTCTGGACCCTCGGGAACAGAGAGTACCTGCTTCATGAAGTGTTAAATACATTTGTTTGTATCCCCTAAATTGTCTCCTTTAATCATCTTAAGCAGTGATCAGCAGAGGGGAGCAGCTGAATAATTCTTAGCTACATTTTCATACAAATGAAATGTTGAGATGAAGCATAGAGACTGCCAATTAGTGTCGGAGCCTAGGCTGGAACTCACCACTCTTGGTTCATGTTCTTTCCACTATCTGTGGTGGCTGCCATTTCTTGTCCCCAAGGGCCTTAGCTCTAAAAGGGGAGCCTGTATATGCAAAAAATAAATCTCCAGAACCTACAGGATGACAATTGAGACTTAGTTTGTACAGTACCTTGTGATTCCAGGCTCCTCATAAAGAACATCCTACCCGGTTAGTCAAGTGCTTTCTCATGCACAAGACACTGGTTGAATGCTTTAAGTGAATTATGTTATTTAGTCTTTAAAGCAACGCTAGGAAATAGGAGCTGTCATGACTCCCATTTTGTAGATGTAGAAACTAAGGCCATAAGAAGTTTAACTAGTTGAAGGTCACATTAAGAAAGTTCTAAGCAGGCTGGCTCAGTCAGTAGAGCATGTGACTCTTGATCTCAGGGTCGTGAGTTCAAACCCCACACTGGGCGTGGAACCAGTTAAAAAAATAAAGAAAAAAAAAAGGAAAAGAAAGTTCAAAGCAGAGCTATGCAGCTTTCCCTCCTTGCCCACCACGAATTGAAGTTTCACTATTTTTTTTTTATTTTTTATTTTTTATTTTTTTTTTTTCAACGTTTATTTATTTTTGGGACAGAGAGAGACAGAGCATGAACGGGGGAGGGGCAGAGAGAGAGGGAGACACAGAATCGGAAACAGGCTCCAGGCTCTGAGCCATCAGCCCAGAGCCTGACGCGGGGCTCGAACTCACGGACCGCGAGATCGTGACCTGGCTGAAGTCGGACGCTTAACCGACTGCGCCACCCAGGCGCCCCTGAAGTTTCACTATTAAAGTGATCCTGCCTAAGGATCATAGCTTCACCTCCTGCAAAAATGCAAGACTATAATAAGGCTTGCCAGTTACATACATTCAAAATTCATGAATCTGTTTCCAGTAGAATCTGAGTTGAAAGGAATACTAGCAATAATAATAGCTAATCCCTGTGTCAACTATTGTTGTAAGTTCACTTATCCTTTAAAATAAGATGACAAAGCAGGTCCCATTATTATTTTTGTCTTACAGATGCAGAAACAGAGGCAGAGAGAAGTTAGGTGAGTGGCCACTGGAATGATGTAGCTGATGGCTAATGAATGGCGTGGAGAGCTGGCCCCAGGCCACTGGCAGTCTTGTGATCCTCACTTCACACTGTCTTTCCTCTTGGCCAACTACCTGCCTCTTGGCCAACTACCTGACTACCAATAGGTCAATAGCCTATTTGTAGGCTCAGGTGAGCCTTTGGGAATCTGGAAAAAAAAAAAAAAAAAAAAAAAAAAGCCATAAATACTTTCCTGAGACACATAACTCTTTGTGATTTTAGGGGGTTCCCCAAACCTCCAATACTTATCAGAGAACCTCCAAAAAGTAACCTCAGCTCAACCCAAACCCTCTACCTCTTATCTCCCTACAACATCCCCATCAATGGCCTTCAGTCTTGCTTGACCACCTCAAGGAGTGGGAACTTTCTACCTCCCCAGGCAGCTCATTCTTCAAACAGCAAGATTCAATAAAAACTTCTTCCCTCTGGTGAGATGATGTCTGTCTCCCAGAGACCACTGCACAGAGCCTAGCGCCTCAGAGAACAAGGCAGCTCTCAGCTCCCAGACAGCCTCTTCCTGACAGCCCAGGGTCTATCCCACCCCACCCCTCCTTCCTGGAAGGCTTCTAACAGCAGGGGGTCCCAGACCTGTCATGTGGCTGCTAGTTTCCTCTGCAAAGTCTCCCCTTTAAGACAGAAACACAGAGACAAGAGTGATGCTTCCTCAGAAACTGTCCTCATCCCTCCTGAGAGGGTGGGTATGTGTGGAGGAAACATAAAGCCACCTACAGCTGCCTCCCCATCCAAGAAGTACAGGTGCAGATACCTTTCTACTGGCTGGGTATGCATCCTTGGTCAAGAGAGGGACTGGACCCTCTGGGCCCAGAGTAGTCTTTCTGCAAAATTAGGGTATTGTTTAGATTGGGGTTGCAAACCCAAATGCTCACTGGGCCAAGCTAATGATAGAAACATTTCTCTTCTGATTTCCTTAAATCACGCCACTCTCTCAGTCTTTCATTTCCTATTTCTGATGGTGCCAGATAGGCAAACTATCTAAAATAATAAAAACGAAAATGCCAAGGATGAAGGAAAATGGAAATTGGCACTTGGTCTCAGTGGAGGGGACAAGAGGGAACTGTAGTCCACTCCCTGTACACAGGAGCTGCTGACACTCACCATCAACAATTGGTGCCATGTGGACACACAGGCCCAGGGTTAACAGACCTTAGTTTTCTAAAGAAGCTAGACATGTGAATTTTTATGTGAAATCTCCCAATTTTTAAAATGTTGGCTCAAATATTTCTTAAACAGTGGGAGGGCCAAATACAACATGTTCTGAACTATGAGCTGCCAATCTGCAATCTCTGGAGTTGGTGTTTTTAAAGCACCCTTTTTGCTGGAACATTCTGTGTGAGAAGTGAAGGGGGAAGCGAAGAGGGAAGGAGGACATGAAGGAGGGAAGGATGGCAAGAGTCACAGAGGAATCTCTCTGAGACTTGGCTCAGCCTCTACTGAGCCTCCAGACCTCTGCTTGTTGAGCAGAGGGTTCAGGGAGAGAGAGAAGGCCCAGCCTTTCCATTCTGTAAAGCTTTGTTTAGGTTAACCATGCTTTCCTCTTGCTTTCAGTTCTCACTTGGGAGAAACACAATGGCCCAGGGCCTCAGGAGTGTCTGAACAGGTCTGAACAGGATGCTCCAGTTGTGGTTGAAGTGGTGGGTCCTGGCTCCCAGGGCTGGTGGGGGGAGGGGAGACTCAGCACACTAGGCCTGAGCAGGGCTCCAGGCCTCTGCCTCAGGCTGGACCGCTCCCTGCTTCCTGGCTTGCTTCTAGCTCTCTGGGTGTCTTTCCGACTGGGCCTCTGTGTCAAGGAGGGAGTGTATAGCCCATGGTCGGTGTGGCTGACTGCCAGCCTGGCAGATGGCCAGAGCCCAGAGCTCACCGGGAAGGAGCATAAACAAGGCCCCTGGTGGGCAGCTGTGACCCAGAATCTTCCAGCAGAAAAACAGTGAGGAAGGAGGCAGAATCCCAGGGGGACCCTTTCCTCAATACCCCAGGCTGCCCAGGATTCAGGCATCAGCCTGGGACAGTAGGGGACTCCCTGGGGCACTAGGCAAGCAGCTGTCACAAAAAGGGCTGCATGAGTCCACTTTTAAGGTGTCCTTTAGCTCCAACCTTCTGAAACTGTGATTCTATGACTGTATGATTCAGCTTTCCTTGCTGTAGACTTTGCTGTCTATAGAGGACATCTGTGGTTTTCCCTTGCCTGGAATCCACTCCACTCCTATTAGTAGCATCCTCGTCATCTTTCCAGAAACCACCCCTCCTCCACTCTTAGTCCATACAGTTTGGGTGAGGCTGGCCTGGCCTTTCTACCCGCCTGGCTCCAGGGTAGGCATGCGTGCCAGGCCTGGTGTGGCTCATCAGCCAATTTCTTCTGCTTGCTGGGCCAATGAGACTCGATCCAAGGAATTTTGCTTGAACTCTTGGGAAAAAAGGAACTGCCAACAGTTGGTTTGGTGCACATCTGGAACTGCTGGAGACCATCTGGTCATGACATGGGAGGAGCTTTCTTGAGAATGAAGCCATCACAGAAGACAGCATGGAATGAGAGGGAGAGAATTAGAGCTAGGGAGAGTGGAATGGATTAATTAATTAACTGATGTATATAAGAGAGAGATCAAGACCTGAGATGACAAAATGGGTTGAGCCCCTGGATTCAGCTTCAACTGATGCAGTATCCCATCCCTGGACTTTCTTTTCTTTTTTCTTTTCTTTTCTTTTCTTTTCTTTTCTTTTCTTTTCTTTTCTTTTCTTTTCTTTTCTTTCTGCAAGCTCTACGCCCAACATGGACCTTGAACTCACAACCCTGAAATCAAGGAGCACATACTCTACTGACTGAGCCAGCCAGGCACCTCATAATCCCTGAATTTTTCAATGATATGCTACTCTAACACCAAAATTATTTGGGGTAGAAGGCATTTGAATTCCTGATATGTCTTATCTCCCTAAATGCATAGCTTCTCAAAAGAACTCATTGTTATAAATCGCCTCTGGGAAGCAACCAGGAAAGACTAACTCAAGACTAGAATCACCACACCTAAACAGACATTATCACAAAACTATCATCTCATCTGTTCTCCTAAGGGCCAACTTATCTTCCCTCATGGTCATTTGTTTTCCTATAAACCCTTCTGCCTCCTATCGCCTATGAAAACCCAAATTCTAACCACCTCCTGGAGTCATTTTTTCTGTGGTCAGATCTTTTTTCAGTTTAATTTGCAGACCCCAACAATGAGCCTAAGAGGGTATAGGAAAAGTTTTTTATAAGCAAAAAATCTCCTTCTGACAACAGCTTCCATGACTGCAACATTCCACACAAGTCTATGAGTTACTCTATAATTTACCTAATAACTAAATTTTCTCATCTATTTTCTAGGACAGAGAGAAGCCAGAAGTGACCTGGGACTCTGAAGACCTGCGCTGGTTGACTGAAATCAGAGTGATTCGCCCATGAAGACTCAGATATCCTGGCTACATCCCTGCCCTGCCTGTAACTCCCAACATATACCCTAAGCAGTCATGGTCAGTGCCCAGACCTGCAAAGCAAATGGCACAGGTCCCAGTGTTGCCCTTTGTTGATTCATTTGTGGGGCGCCTGGGTGGCTCAGGTGGTTAAGTGTCCGACTTCAGCTCAGGTCATGATCTCATGGCCCATGAGTTCGAGCTCCTGCATTGGGCTCTGTGCTGACAGCTCAGAGCCTGGAGCCTGCTTCAGATTCTGTGTCTTTCTCTCTCTCTGCCCCTGCCCTGCTTGTGCCCTGTCTCTCAAAAATAAATAAACATTTAAAAAAATCAATTATTGATTCATTTGTTAATTCACCACTCACTTATGGAACACCAGCTGTGTTCAGAAATGAAGTTCTTTCATCAGAGATCTTAGGATTTGATGAAGAAAACAGACCAGTAAAAAGAATTTAATCAGAATGTGATTAGTGCTATGCCAAAAATAAGCACAGTGAAGAGGCCTCTACACCAGGAAGAGAGCAGCAGGCATGTCAAAGAAGCTTCCTGAAGGCGGTGACCCCTGAACTGAATTCCATATGTTGAGGAGTCAGCTGGATAGAGGGTAAGGAAGGAAGTGCTTTCCAGGTGGGCAAAAGGAACAGCATGAAATACAAACTCAAGGAGACAGAAGAGGCTGTGGTCTATCAGAGGAACTGTCTGGCATAGAGTTGGAGTGGGGACAGGTACAGGGGGTTCCCATTAGGGACATGCTAGGCTGCTGTTTGACATGCTGGCTTTGCTGAGGACAGCTTCCTGCATGTACAGACGCAAGATAGCAAGCATTGTAGCTCAGCCCCAAACCTGAGCCCAGAGCAAAAAGTCTGACTCACGCCCATGGAAAAGAAAACAAGCTAAGAGATCCCCAGCCAGGGTCCTCAGTCAAGGGGGTGCAACAGTGTCCTTGAGTACAAGTATCTCTGAGCTCCTTGCCCACAGAGAAGGCTTGGACCTTTCTGTTGATAATAACTGTACACCACTGAAGGCAGGACCCAGAGCAAAGTCTGCCATCTTCTCTCCACCCCCTCTCCTTCTAGATTCTTCCCTTCTCACCTATGTCCTTGAGCCCTGGGGGGCCTGTGGGAAAGGAACTATCCTGGGTAAAAGTAGGTCTTTTGGAGGCAGGTGATCCTGGGTCCTAATCCTGGCTGAGCCATTAAGTGTGACCTTCTTACTCAACCTCTCTGTGCCTAACTGTTCCTCTGAAAAATAAAGCTAATAATAGTACAGATTAAAGAAAGCAATGTATAACAGGTGACACAATCACGAATTCATTCATTTACTCTTTTTTTATATTTCCCGTTCCTTGGGATCCAGATTGTTCTAGGTGCTCTGCTGATACTTGCCATCACAGAGCTTTGGTCTCATCTTGGCCATAGGGGTGGGGCAATGACCATGCCAGCCAATCATGATATCCCCTTCTTGGCCAGGAGTGATTGGTCCCTAGGGTGGACTCAAGACTCCCACAGGCCAACCAGAGTCTGCCTTGGGGAAAGATCTCTTCTCCCTGACGTTCCTGGGCTAGAGAATAAGGATTTAGAGAAAGCCCGTCTGTCTTTGGATGAGATTACTTCTTATAAGGGAATAGAGCCAAGATGATGATGCTAATGATGATGAGGACAGTGATGATGATGTAGTACACATCAGTATGCACTGTTTCCAGCCAAATCCACTCCAGGACTTCCCAGTTCCAGGAGCCAAGTCATTAGCATTTTCCTTAAGCCAACTGAATTGGCTTTCCTTTATATGCAGATACAAAAATCTTAAGTCATTTGTCATGAAAAGGCCAGAGCTCAGTATTGGCCACGGAAGAAGAGCTCAGTGATTGGTCACACAAAGAGGGTGAAGATGACCCCGTGCTTCCTTTGCCACCACCTACCTCTTTCCCTCCCCTAACACAGACTCACCCCTTTCCTTCTGGCCTGGGGAACAGGCTGCTGACTGTTGGCCTTCTGTTTGCAACAATGGGCTGGGGATGAGGGACATGGTGACAGAAAGGCCAAACCACACAGTATCAGGCAGTCAGGTTGGGAGCTGCAGAACCCTCGCGCACGGTCCCCAGCCTGCCCCCGAAGGTGGTCTGGATTGGCTTCAAGATAGATTGGGCATAAACTGGAGTCTGACTGGCCTAGTTTGAGTCATGTCGCTACATTTATGTGGCCTCGGTCATTTTACCTTTCTGGTTTCTGTTTCCGTAATATCAGGACAATAATAGCTCCTTTCAGAGAAGTTGTGAGGGCTAGATGAGACAAAAAAAAAAATTATTAATGTTGTTACTATATCCAAGCAGTGTTCTAAGCACTTTATAAACTATTAGTTGAATTAACCTTGACAATAAACTGAGGAGGTAGGTAGTATTATTGTTCTCACTTTACAGATGAAGGAACTGAGGCATGGAGAGGTCAGTTTCACAACTAGTATTTCATAGAGCTGGGATTTGAATCCAGACCTGCTGACCGACCACACGCACACCCACCCAATAGTAGTGGTCCAAGGCAGGAAATCAAAACTCATGGCAGAGAGCTCAAGAGGAGTTAATACAGGCAGGGGAGCCTGGGTAGCTGAGTCGCTTAAGCATCGGACATTTGATCTTGGCTCAGGTCATGATCTCCCATGAGATGGAGCCCTGAGTCAGACTCCGCTGACTGATGGCTGGCTCAGAGCCTGCTTGGGATCTTCTCTCTCTGCCCCTCCCCCGCATGTGCACATGAGCTCTCCTCTCTCTCTTTCTCTCTCTCTCTCAAAATAAGTAAGTAAAAAATACATATATGGGGAACTATTTAATGAGGCTAGTAGGGATGGAAACCAAGGACAGGTGGGGCAACCTAGGGACTAACACCTGTGGGAGATCACTATTTGCCCAGGGCTGAGTAGATGTCACTTCAGCCCAAGAGCCATGCTGCCCGGAGCTAGGACGCTGAAGGAAGGGCCATCCTCTGGAGTCACTACCAGAGACTGCGGAAGTGCTGGTGTTGGGGATACATCCTGACATCCGCCCACCCCCCCCCCGCCCCCCCCAGCTCTCTAATCTGCCAAGACCTCCCATTGGCCGAACCTCGCAGAAAACGAGTGGGTAGGGCATTCTGGGAAATGTAGTTCAGTCCTAGATGCTGAGCCCAGCGGGGGAAGGGCAGAGAATGGATCTGAGGCCAAACAGTAAATGACATGCATACATGCTGTACAGCCTCCTCATCAAAATACAGGGCACATGGGGCGCGTGGGTGGCTCAAATAGTTGAGCATCCGACTTTGGCTCAGGTCATAATCTCAGGGTTCGTGGTGTGAGCCCCGTGTCAGGCTCTGTGCTGATAGGTGGGAGCCTAGAGCCTGATTCAGATTCTATGTCTCCCTCTCTCTCTGCTCTACCTGCTTGGGCTCTGTCTCTCTCTCTCTCCCCAAAATAAATAAACATTAAAAAAAAAAAAGAATTAAAAAAAAAGAATCAAGAGGCTTCAAAGATAGAGAACAGCAACAATAACAAAAATGCAGGGCACATAAGGATAATTGTGCCATAAATGGGAATGGAAGATACACACTATGGGGGCAAGAATTTAGGTCCCTGACTCCTGGTTCAATGCCGTGGCAAGCCCAGGAGTGGAACCCAGCAGCTGTGAGCATCCTGTGACACTGAAAAGCAAGACGAAGAGCAAGTGGAACTCCTGGTAATACCTCCTCCTCTTGGCCTTTGCACATCTGGAAGCTTCTACAGACAGCTCTGCACAGCTGGGTGCAGGACCTGCCCCAGGAAGCAAGCTCTCATTCTCTTTAAAGGGGGAGCAACCCAAATCACCTCAGCAGCCACTTTGGGGTCTGAGAGAAACAGACACAATTCCTGCTGGAAATCAGGAGGCAAATAAGTGGGTGAGGTGCCTCCCAGCTCCCCACGTCCTCCTTTTACAAAGGCCATCATCCCTGTCCCTGCAGGGCCTTCTCGTTCCCCTCCTCACTGCGGGCCCCTGCAGGACCTCACTGGGCAGCTGGCAGGCAGCTACCACCTGCTGCCCTTGAAGCCGGCAGGATCCCACAGGTGACGGCATGAGCAAGGGCAAAAGATGCAGTCAGAGTGCAAGAGAAGATGTGGAGGCTGAGCCTGTCCTGCTGGGATGTAGTAGAGATGGTCACAGGAACCCTGCCCTTTGACCTGGAATTCTGCCTCTAGGAATTTATCACACAGGTAACTTTACCCAAGGGCACAGAGACTTCTGGACAAGGTTACTTACTGTAGTGTGGGTTGTGATTAGCAGAAGACTGGGGGGGAAAAGCAAGTGGCCAATTTGATTAAACAAATTAGGGTGCATTGGAACAATGGAATGCTCTGTGCTCTTACAAGGAATGAGACCCTGCTGAAACAGGCTGATCTCCAAGATAAATTGTTAAGTGAAAAAAGCAAGGAACGGAACAGTATGTCTCGTATACTCACGCTTTGCGTGGGGGAGAGTGTTTTTATGTATATTTATGCAAGCATCTATTGCTACCCAAACCCATTTGGTTTCTGAATTCAGATAGTGAGGGTTCCGATAGCAGGGGATGCTGCATTATTGGAATCTTTGACTCCTGCATTTCGTTTCAGATAGCAAATAGCAAGCGTTTGAGAGCAAATAGCTAATCTGAGAGGCTATCTGAGTCCGTTTGGTTCTTGAGTTGGAGAAGTGCTTGGATAACCTGAGTAAATAGTATGGATATCTCTATATGTATAAAATTCTCATGTCCATGTACATGTGGACTCTCTCTGGGAAGATACACAGGCAGTGGATTAGTGGTTGCTACTAGGGAGGGTAATTCAGCCCTGAGGGAATGGGGTGGGAGGGAGACTTATTTTTCAGTTTACATATGTGTTGTGATGGTTTTAAAACGTAGCCCCAACATTCTCTGAGAGGTGGGGTCCCTGTCCCCTCCCACTCAATCTCAGTGGGTTTACACCTGCCTAGATCAATAAAGAACTGTAGAGGTGATGCTATGTGACTTCTAAGCCTAGGTCATAAAAGGTCATGTGGCTACATCTGGTTCTCTTTGTTTGCTTCCTCTGAGACAATCTCCGCCTCCAGCTCTACTCATGTTGGGAGAAGCCCAAGCCACATGGAGAGGTGCCATGTAGACACTGTGGTCCACAGTCCCGTCTGAGCTCCAGCTGATAGCTAATATCATATGTCAGGTGTGTGAGAAAGCCATCTGAGATGTTCAGCTCCCGTCGAGCGTTCAAATGACTGCACCTCCAGCCCCTGTGTGACCACAATGCCACCATACCAGAGATCCCAGGTAAAAACCACCCATCTGAACCAAGTCACACACAGAACTGCAAAAGACAGGAATATAATGCTGTTTTAAGCTGCTAAGGGTGGGAGTGGTCTGTGTGGTGGGAGTTGATATTAACGGAAATATATATATTAGCATACATACCACTATTCAAAATTAAGAGTATTTTCCTTGTAAACATACAAAGGGCAGTGCTACATGTTTACTCCTCGCAAGGTACCACCATTGTCTCCATTGCCAGATGAGAAAACTGGAGCTCTGAGAAGTTCTTGGGCTAGTTGTCCAAGAACACAGCTCAAAAGAGGCAGCCCTGGGATATGAAACTGGGAGACCTGCCAGCCCCGGGGTGTTCGCTCCTGGGACCCTGCTCCCATTCCTGGCTCACTGTGCTGTGTGCCTCACTTTCCTCAGGGAGGGGGTGTGGAATAGGTGAGGGTTCGAAAGGCCCAGCCCACTCCAAGCCCCAAGCCGGTGCAGTGACACAAAGGGGTGAGGGTGAGCAGACATGGCGGTGGGGTCTGTTGGGAGCCGCCTCTACTTGGCTCTGGGAAAGCCAGCCCAAAGTTGCCAGATCTTTTAATTTTTTAAAGGCAACTAGAAATCAGATTTTTATGTGCAATCTATTCCTATTTCATTGTTGCAACTCTTTTTCTTTCTTTCTTTCTTTCTTTTTTTTTAACTGTGCAGACTGAAAAGCAAAACAAAAACAAAAGCCTGCCGATTTGTCTTTCTGGACTAGGAGGTCTCCAGGGAATTTTCAACTCAGACATCTTGACTTTGAGCAGAACCTCTCTGGGGAGAGACTGCAAATCCCAAACCCAAGCGGCTTCTATCTGAGAAAGGAGAGGGTGGAGCCAAGGTGTAGATGCCTCAACCTCTCCCGCCACTCCCCTCCCCTCCCCTCCCCTTAGTGGAGAGGGAGCAGGGGGTGCTGGGGAGCAGGGAGTGCTGGGAAGCTGAGCCACGGGGAGCCCAGGGCGGCTGGCCGTGCGGGAGGGCAGCCAAGCCGCCCTGAATCCGCCTCCTGAACCGCCCGCCTTCCCAGAGCTGTCAGTCAGCTCCCTGGGCACTCAGGGAGACTCAATTTCAGTTGCAATGGGAAACCGCCCTGGCCCCTCACCAACCGTTTCTCCACCTCTTCTGTTCACCCTCTGTTCACCCACTGCTTTTCTAATGGGAACCCTGCCCCTGCCTACTACCCCAGTCGACCATCCTTAGCAGAGCCCGGATTGGGCCAGACTTGGCTGTCTCTCTGGGCACCGACCCACCCCCCCCCCCCACCCCCCCCCCTACCCCCCCCCCCACCCCCCGCCCAGCTACCTGCAGTGTCTTCCATTCCCTCCAGAGCCTGAGGCCCATTCTGTCTTCAGCTGACTTGTCTTCCTCAGATACAGCCTGGCAGAGCAGGGCGGCATGATTGATGAGCTAAGAAGCTCTGGCTGGCAGGCGGGTGGGCAGCCAGGCAGAGCCACGGCTCTCAAAAGATAGCAGAGCTGCCCGGTAAGGGGGGGCGGGGAGCCCACAGCTACCAACGCTACCATTGCCCAAGCTGTCACGGCAGTCACTCTGGGCAGAGCAGATAACCACAAGGGCCATTGGATACCGTGCGTCGCACACAAGGATCCTCAGTCACTGAGAGTGCTCCCTTCTTTCCCCACTTCAAAACAGAGACCCAAGAAATTGAAGATGGTGAGCTTCTGAAAGCTGGTATTGTCTGTCATTCAGTCATGCCACTCTGTCCGGGTGTTTATCATTTGCCCAATCATTCATTTGTTCATTCAAACATGAGGGTTTGCTGTGGGGATCAGCGTAGCATTGCAGTTGCTAGTGTGGTCTTGGGGGGGGGGGGGGGGGGGCGGGGCGCCAGGCTGTTTGAATCCAGGCTCCATGACTTCCTGGCTGTATGACCTTGGGCAGGTCACGTCACCTCCCCAAGCTGCCATTCCTCTCTCAGGTTCTGCTACAGTGAGATTCAGTCAGGTCCTACATGCAAAGTGCTTGGAACAGAGCCTGGCATATAAAAAAGGTAAATCTTTTCATTCATTCAACACCAAGTAACTGAAGGCTTGTGGGGCTATAGCTAGGATTGAGGCAGACGAGTGCTCTCATGCTATTTACCTTTGAGAGAAAGAAGACTGACAATAAACAAATAACTGAGCACAAGGAGGGAACAGCACATGTAAGGATCCTGAGGCAGCAACAAACCTTGGAATTCAGGAGAGAGAGACTGAGCAGTGTGGCTAGCAAAGCAAAGAGGAGTGCCACCTAGGTGGGTCTGTCGCTTAAGCATCAAACTTCAGCTCAGGTCTTGATCTCACAGCTCATGGGTTCAAGCCCTGTACGGACTCTGGGCTGTCAGCACAGAGTCCGCTTTGGATCTTCTTCCGCCTCTTTCTCTGCCCCTACCCCACTCTCTCTCTCTCAAAAATAAATAAACATTAAAAAAAAAAAAAAAAAAAGGAAAGGGGACAGCGTAGCACAGGAGCTTGGGGCCCAGCAAGGACTTGTAGGCTGGGATAAAGATTTTATTTTAAGCACAGTGGGAAGTGACTGTGCTTTTGTTTTTGTTTTGCTTTTCAATCTGCACAGTTAAAAAAAAAAATTACTTGCCAATATTTAAAGCAGGGGAGTGGGCTGATGGGGGAAATGGAAGAGAGGGCCGCAGAGCTCTCATGGAGGCTGGCGCCAGGGCAGCGGTCATGGCAGATCCGGGATGGGGTGAGAAATAGAGGGGACAGGTCTTTTCCTGGATAGCCGGAGGAGAGAAATGGAAATCAAAGTGTCCACAATGATTCCTGGGCATTTTGTTTAAGCTGCTGTATGAACAGTGGTGCCATGAACTGACATGAAGCTGACTGGAGGGACAGTGTCTGGCAGGTCTATGGATGATTAGTATTTTGCTTTATTCAGTGAGTCAAGAATAAAGGGTAGGGGTGCCTGGCTGGCTTAGTTGGTAAAGTGTGCAAGTCTTGATCTCAGGGTTGTAAGTTCAAGCCCCATGTCGGGTGTAGAGATTACTTTAAAAAAAATAAAATCTTTACGAAAAAAAAAGAGGGGTTCCTGGGAGGGCAGTTCAGTGTCTTACTCTTGGTTTTGGCTCAGGCCATGATGTCAAAGTTTGTGGGTTCGAGGCCCGCATCGGGCTCCATGCTGACACTGACAGAGTAGAGCCTGCTTGGGTTTCTCTCTCTCTCTCTTTCTCTCCCTCTCTCTGTCCCTCTCCTGCTCGAGTGTGTGCTTGCTCTCTCTCTTAAAAATAAATAAACTAAACATTAAAAAAAAAAATGAATAAAGGGCACAACACTTACAGGAAATCAGGAAGTGGTCTCTGTCTTTAAGAACTTGTGGTCTATTTGGGGGATCAGGGAAATGAGCAGGCAGTGATGATCCATTGTGATGCCTGCTGTGATGGGGAAATAAAGGGTGAGCACCTATCCAAACATGAGGGAGGAGTCCTAGGCTGATCTGCTCCATCCAGGCCCTGTCTCCAGCCTCCCTGCTTGCCTTCCTCCCTCCAATGCTCCAGTACACAGGCCTTTCCATTCTCGTAACAAGCCATTTGCTTTCCTGCCTCTGAGCTATGCACATGCACCTGCAAGAGTGCTGCCCCACACCCTTCTAGCTCAGCCCTGTTTCTGTCCCTCTCATGTTCATTGCAACTTAAATTATTGTATTGTTTTGTGTGTGTGTGTGTGTGTGTGTGTGTGTGTGTGTGTGTGTGTGTGAAATTGTTTAATTGGCTGTTTCCTCCCCAAAGAATCCATAAGTTCCCAGGGGATAGAGACAGATTGTGTCTTGTTCACTCCTGGATCCCAAACCCTGGGCACAGCCTAGCATATGGTAAGTGCTCTGTAAGTAGAGAAGGAAGGAAGGAGGGAAGAGAGAGAGGAAGGAAAGAAGGGAGGAAGGAAGGAGGGAAGGGAGAGAGGAAGGAAGGGAGGGAGGAAGGAAAAGAAGAAGGAAGGAAGGAAGGAAGCAGGGGAGGGAGGGGGGAAAGAAAAGAGGAAGGCAGGCAGGCAAGGCTTGAAAAAGAAATTGAGTTAAATGGGCAAAGAACAGGGGAGGTAAGACTATTTCAAGCATAGGGAATGGCTTGTGCAAAGGCTAGGAGGTGAGAAAACGGTGTCATCAGAAAACGTAAAGGAATGGAAGAACTGCAGCCATCTGTATTTGCTCTGTGCCCTCAGTCTGGCAGACAGGAGGTTCTCAGTAAGCATGGAGGGCTCTCTGCTCTCCTCCATGCTGTGAATAGACAAGCTGTAGCAGAACAGCACAGGGCCTGGGAACTTGTAGGGTAGGACAGCGCCTCATTTGCACACTGCCACCCCCTGTCCACAGTGCCTGGCATAGACTGGCACATGGTAGGTGCCCAATAGTTGTGGAGGTTGAATGATGCTGGAAGGACATTCACCCCTCAGCCGAGAAAGTGACAGGATTGGATAATTCCAGAATGTTAGCACCAGCAAGACATTTACAGCTTAACTTGTACATGCCACAAATGAGGAAACTGAGGCTCACAGAGGGGAATGGATTCACGCAAGCTCACATAGTGAGTCAGTGGCAGTGCTGGGATGGGAGCCCAGGTGTCCTGATTGCTGATTCAGAGCCTCCCTCATCCTGTCCCCTCTTCTATCAATTTGCCTCCTTCCCTCTCCAGCCTCTGCCTTTCAATATGTCAGAAACCAGCAGATTGGAGCCAACAGGAAATCCCTGAGTGCCTTTTACCAGGGTGAAGGCATTATGTTACAGGGAGGGCAGATGGGGTGACCCATTAGTGAGCTAACACTGAGTTCCTGTGGGTTCCATTAGTGCCTCAGATTAACCCATTAGCACCCAGTGGAAGCCAGACACACAGGGACCCCAGAAGGTTGAGTCACAGAGTAAGCCAGCTTTGATGAGGCTGAGGAGCAGAGTTGGAGGGATGGAAAAAGGGCCTGTCCTCTTTCCTTGGAAAAGGTTTTCCTTAGAGAGGGTGCCAGATAGTGTTAGGGGTGACAAAGAGCAGGCAGGATTCAGAATTGAGGTACTTCAGAGCTCGAGGGAGCCAGTTGAGCTGACCCTTTGTTCAGTGAAAACTGAACAGCAGAGAGAAGGAATTTGTCTCTAAGTCACTTATGGAGAACCCAGGGTTCCTGCCCATCACACTACATTACAGGACTCAAATGTGCTACTTTTTTTTTTTTTTTTTTGGTCAGGGGGAAATGGGAAGTTTATTCTCCCCCTCCCCCCAGTCTCACTGATTGCCAGTTTATTCTTAAAGTCAAGATGTTGCGATTCCCTTAAATCCTCCATTCAGTATGAAAAACAAGCTTTAGGGGAGCCTGAGTGGCTCAGTTGGTTAAGCGTCTGACTTTGGCTCTGGTCATGATCTCCAAATGTGCTACATTTTTAGCTATGGCTAAAAATACAGCCACCCATTATGGGGACATCATGCTAACTGCTTTATATACATCATCGCATTTTATTCTCCTGGCAACCCTGCGGACATCCTGGGGGCACTATTACCCCAATTTATATGGCAAAACTGAGGCTCAAGTTGGTTAAGTAACCTGCCCAAAGTCACACAGCTAAATCATGGAGGAATCAATGTTTGGACCCAGGCAGTCTGATCATCAAATCCTCATCTTTGTCATCTACCACATCCCGCTGAGCAGCAGAAGTAGGCAGAACCACTAGTTAATAAATATTGTCTGCAAAGCTCTTCCCACCAGTCATGCATTTTAATTTAACCACTTGGAGATGATTCTATCATCCCATCTTCCAGGTGGAAGATGCCAGGCCCAGTGAAGCCAAGCACCCCACCTAAAGTCACCCCTACAAATACTGTCAGAGGCAGGACGCGAACCCATTTATCTCACTCCAAAGTGGGCCACTCCACTACATGAGTGTGACAGCCCCGCACTAGGACAACTGTGAAAACTCATTCAACGAATGTGCTACTGAGTGCCTGCTCTGTCTGCCAGGCCCTTGTTTCCAAGACCAATGGATCCTAGCACTTCTGCAGCTTGTGTTCTACCTGGGGAACAGGACAGACAGACAAGCAATTCCAGTAGGGTAGGGATGAGCATTGGATGTCACGGCGTCATCTAGTCTTAGGGGATAGAGAAGACCAAGCTGAGTCTTATGGGCCAATTAAGCATTTGTCCAGACAAAGAGAGGAACCCAGCCCAGCAGAGGCCCAGAGGTATAAGAGAGCTCCAATCTGAGCCACAGCTGGGGCCAGAGCTTTAGGGAGAGTAGAAGGAGCAAGGTAGAAGTGGAGATTCAACAAGTGAGTGGAGTGTGGACTTTATGCTCAAGATAAGACATCGGAGGGACAGAGGGACACTTTGGAACTGCTGCAGGATATGAGGCATTTAGAAAGCTCAGGATCCAGAGGAAGGGTACGGGGTGGGGACAGATGCCTAGAAGCTGGCTTGGTGGAGTGCCAAAGATAAGGAGGGCTTTGGTGCTGGATTAGATCTGTGAGGCCAGTTTCCTGCTGGGATGACAGGCAGATGGAAGCGTGGGAGTAGGGGTGATGAACCATGGAAGAGAAGTATGGAGAAGTCAAGTTCTAAGGACCTGTTGAGTATGAGATGCCTGAAGGGTATCCAGTCAGCTCTGTCTAGAGTCTGGCTAGAATTTCTGGCCTGAATTTCAGGCCTTCCTGGTCTTAAGGTTTAGCAGACTTTAGACCTTCCTGCCATGTTCCTCAATGTCCTCATCTGTAAAATGGGTAATAACATTATGTCATAGAGCTGTAAAGATTAAATGGATATCAAGTATATATAACTAATGTATACAGCACTTTACATTGTCCCAGGCACATGGGGATGCCTAATAAAGGTTGGTCGAATAAATGTATAAATGGATGGTTCTTTGGGCGTGGCTGCTAGAAGTTATTTAGGAACAGAGTTGACTTAAAAACACAAAGGACTTTTCCTCCCTCTTCACTATTTAGCGCTGGGTTGGGAGGGTCAGGGAGAAGTATAGTAATGCAAATGTTCATGTGATCTAGTTAGTCTTTATCGAGAACCTATCTCCCTGTGGTCAGATACCACTGGGAAAGGAGACTATAACTTCACATCAGGTCAGGGAGCCGGACACCAAGTATTTTAGGTGATAAGTGTCGTCAGGGAAATGTAAGAGAAGCTGAGGCTTTTGCACCAGGAGAGGACCTTGACGTTTCAGTGGCACAGAGCTGGGGGAAAGGAAACACTGAGCAAAGGCCCTAAGGCTGCAGGGGATTTGGTTTCACTTAACTCTGAAAATACTTTCAAAGTGCCTCCTGTGTCCCAGGCACTCTGGAAGGTGCAGAGTACTCATCAGAGGGCAATACAGACACAATTTCCTGCCCTTGTCAACAACAGTGTCACCTCTGGCCCCTAAGAAGACCTTATGATTACGAGGAAAAGTGCCTCCTTTTGGCCCTACTAAGGTGACATTGAACCAAATGTGGGAGGTGAGGGACTGAGCTTCCCAGGCAGAAGAGACCACCAGTCAATGGCCCTGTGGGGGAATGAGCACGGAGAAGGAAGAAGGGGAAGGAAGGCACACGTGGCTGAGTGGACTAGCAGGAGAGGAGTCCAAGAGGGGCTATGGTCTGAATGTTCTGGCCCCTCAAAATTCATATGTTGAATCCTAATCCCCAAGTGCTGAGTGCTGATATTAGGAGGTGGGGGCTTTGGGACGTGCTTAGGTCATAGGGCAGAGCTTTCATGAATGAAACTAGTGCCCTGAGAAAGGGGACCCCAGAGAGATTCCTGGCCCCCTGCTGCCATGTGAGGATGCAGAGAGAGGTCTGTGACCCCTACCTGACTGTTCTGGCTCCCTGGTCTTTGGACTTCCAGCCTCAAGAACTGTGAGAAATAAATTTCTGTTGTTGATAAGCTGCCCAGTTTGTCGTATTTTGTTACAGCAGCCCTAAACAGACCATGATAAGAGGTCTTGAGCCCCAGGTCATTAGGCCTTGCGGGCCACTGAAGGGACTTTCACTTGGAGACAAATAGGAGACACGGCAGGGTTTGAGCATAGGCGTGGCTTGACCTGACAGGTCACTCTGGCTGCTGTGTGAATAGACTGAAGGGGCTGGAGGAAGAAACAGAAATCAGCGATGAGGCTGTTGTGATAATCTAGGGGTCAAGTGTTCAGACCTATTGGAGACAAGGACTCATTTGGAGTTGACAAGGACTCCTGAGAGGCTGCTTGTGGCCATAGAAGGGAGGAGAGGAATCAAAGATGACACCATGTTTGGGCTTAATTGTGTTTGGATGCCATTGATGGCAGTGGGGAAGACATAGGACTGGGGACGTGGGGAGAGAGTCTTATCAGCATGAAAATAGCAGAGGGCCACTTCAGTGAATAAATGGTAGCTTTTTTTTTCTTTTAAGTTTATTTATTTTGAGAGGGGGAGGGGCAGAGAGAGAGGGAGAGAGGCTCCAAGCAGACTCCATGTTGTGAGTGCAGAGCCAGAGTCAGACGCAGGGCGCTAACTCACAAACCGTCACATCATGACCTGAGCCAAAACCAAGAATCAGACACTTAACCCACCGAGCTACTCAGGCGCCCCTAAATGTTAGCTTTGAGATGACTACTAGACATCCATGTGGAGGGGTCAAGTTAGTGGTCGGACCCCAGAGAAGTCAGAACTGAAGACATCAATGATGGTGTGATGGCCTGTGAGTGCTACTTAAAGTCACAGCATAGGACAGGATCACCTAGAAGTGCCTTGATTTAAGGAGTTCAAGGACCATGTGTGAGGAGAGGGAGTGGGGTGTGCCATTTTGATGCCTAGTAGAGGAACCTGTTTCGGAGAATGAGAAGGGTCAGCCAGTGAAGTACAAGGAAAACCAAGACATTTCTGTGGGAGAACAAAAGCTTTTCAAGAAAGCATTCCACTCAAGGGGAAGTAATACAAAACTAATACTAGGGCGAGTCTGGGAAGGATATAGTGCTGGAAGGAAGGGAGAAGGTGACTAAGAGAAACAATAGGTTGGAGGTCCAGATGAAGTTACGAGATGCTGGAGGGAAGAGAAGGGAAAAGGAGGAACAGGAGGTGCTGGTCAAAGAGAATGAGGACCTCTTAGGGGCGTCTGGGTGGCTCAGTTGATTAAGCATCCCACTTTGGCTCAAGTCAAGATCTCGCAGTTTATAGGTTCAAGCCCTGTGTCGGGTTCTGTGCTGACAGCTCAGAGCCTGGAGCCCACTTCAGATTCTGTGTCTCCCTCTCTCTCTGCCCCTCCCCTGCTCAGGTTCTGTCTCTCTTTCAAAACTAAATAAACATTTAAAAAAAAATAGTAATGCTGGTGATAGGGGTTAAAGATACCACCATGGGAGGAAGTGGCTGAGATGGGTTGAGGGTGACAGGAGGAAGGGAGATGTCTGACCAGTGAGAGTCGCTTTAATGAAATTTGCAGGAGAAAGTAAGGTAGGGACCAAGAGCAGGCTGTCCCAAGATGGGCCACTTTGGCAGACTGGTGATTATAAAGATTTATTTTTTCTCATGTTTTATATTTATTTTGAGAGAGAGAGAGAGAGCAGGAGCAGGGGAAGGGTAGAGAGAGAGGGAGAGAGAGAATCCTAAGCAGGGTCCGTGCTGTCCCCGCAAAGCCTAGCTTGAGGCTAGATCCCAACTGTGAGATCATGACCTGAGGCGAAATCAAGAGTCAGAGCCACCCAGGTGTCCCTGGCATAGTGGTGATTTTAAATAAAAGTTACCAAAGAGACAGCCTGTGCAAGTGAGACACCCAGACCCTTCTCTGTCCCCCTTAAAGCAGGAAATAAAGCTACCACGTGAAAGGCACCCTCCCTATACCAGGAGGTAAAGAGACAGCCTTATCCAGAGATGGGAAATTTAGAGCCCAGAAAGCTGTATGAACAAGCCTGTTACTTCTCACTAATTTCCCACCCCAGCCCGAATTCTGTTTAGCATTCCTTACTAAAGCTCCCAAAGTTAAATTTTCTTTGTCTGGTGGATTCCTCAGTCTTATTCCCTTTGTCTAAAAAGTATGCCTTAGTCATTTCTTTGGGTCTCAATTTCACTATTGGGCCTCTGAGCACACGTTATAAAACTGTGGTGTTTTGTCTCCTGCTAATCTAGCCCATGTAAATTTAATTTTTAGTTCAGCAGTTAAAGCTTGAAGGATAGAGGAGAATGTTTTTTTCCCTTCAGTAACAAACGGGGTTGTGGGCCGTCTAGACTGGTAGTAGTAAGTCCACAGGACTTAATGAGTAGAGAAGGCAAAGGGAGGAGAAATGGGTTGCAAAGCTCCACGAGGAGCAAGCAAGAGAGTGCCCTTACCCCCCACCTCCACGCCCCGATCTACTGCAGTGTGTGGGAAAGTTAACAGCTTCCCAGGAAGGGGTTGTAAGGTTGGGGTCCTGGGTGGGGTGGGCAGGTTTCAGGGCAGGAAGGTGAAAGCAACGTGCGGAGAAGCTGAGTATCCATCAGTTTGCTGAAGACTGCAGCTCCGGAGGGCACGAGGGAAGGATGGTCGCGGAAGGGGGTAAATCTGGGCCAAATCAGTCGTGCAGAGCCTTGTGGCAGCCAGGGCCAGGTGAGGGACGGTGGACGCCACGGGAAGCTCGGGCTTGTGGAGGCGTAGGATCTAACAGTTTCACCGACGAACTCTGCGCGCACCTATCCTGAGCCCCGCCCTTAATAAATGTTTGCTATTCGGTTTCTTATTTCTGCAGGCTGCAACTGAAAGGAGCCTGCTGAACTCCCCGGGGCCGGCCCTCCCGGCTCCCCCCAGGGGAACCGGCTGGGGCGGGGCTCGGATTCCAGGGCCCCACCCGGGGCTGCCCCCCCCCCGCCTCGCGGCCGCTCCCCCGCCGCGCGCGTCCCTGCTGCTCTCGGAGCCCGGGGAACGGGGCGTGTCTTCGTGCTTTGCAAAATAGAAAGACAAAAGACTGCCGTGCCGATCCCCTGACCCAGGTAGCCCCCGGCGGAGCGCGCTCCCTCCTTACAGCCGGCGGGGCTCCGGGAGGGCAAGCCCCGGGGCAGCGCCGAGGCGGGAGTAACGGTGGGCGAGCCGAGGCCCCTCCCCTTTCCCGCCCGAGAGAGGCCTCCTAGGCCGCCCGCTTTCCCGGCCCTGGGACCTGCAGCCCCTCGGGGCCCAACTGAACGGAAGAGGCCCCAGGGGCCCCAGGCGCCTCACACCCGGGAGCTGGCCCGCATCTGCCCGCCGGGGAGAAGCTCCACCCCACCCCCACCCCCGACCTGGCTGCCCGCCGGGTCCTAGGTGGCCTCGGGCAGGTTGCCTTCCGTCTCTGGGCCTCAGTTTTTCTCATCTAAAAAGAGGCGGCTGAGCTCCATTTCTCCAAGGTCCCTCCAGGTTAGAGCGGTCTGTGTAATGACGCGCCTTCTTCGGATTTGAAAATACCTTCCCTCAAGGCCTTCAAGTGGACCCTGGGTTGTTTTGGATGGCATTTATCCATCCTACCTCCTTGGGGAGAGAACTGTTGCAGTGAAGGGGTACCCTCCAGTAGGGGTCTGCACACTTTCTCCCCCGCTGCAACCCCGTCCCCCGCTTTCTATAAAGAGCCAGAGGGTGAATATTTTAGTCTCTCTAGGCCCTACTGTCTCTGTTGTACTCAATTCTCCCCTTGTAGCGAAAGCAGCCTTTAAACAAATGAGCCAGGCTGTTCCCATTAGACCTTGTTAATGGCAGCTGAAATTTGAATTTCTTATAATTGTTACAAGAAATTTTATTCTTTTTTATATATTTTTTAAAAGCGTAAAAGCCGGGGCGCCTGGGTGGCTCAGTAGGCTAAGACTCCAACTTTAGCTCAGATCATGATCTCACTGTTCCTGAGTTGCCCCGCATTGGGCTCTGTGCTGACAGCTCAGAGCCTGGAGTCTGCTTCAGTTTCTTTCTCTCTCTCTCTCTCTCTCTCTCTCTCTCTCTCTCTCTCTCTCTCCCTCCCTCCCCCTCTCTCTCAAAACTAAATAAACATTAAAAAAACAAAAAACACCTTAGAAACCATTCCTAGCTAGCAGACTGCGCTAAAACAGGCAACTTGGCCACTGGCATCAATTTGTAACTCCCCCTGTTTACAGCTTAGGCTTTGTCTTGTGAGTTTTGGGGCTGGTTCTTTGGCGTTGCTGGAGCTGTTTTCTCATCTGCCAAATACTGACAAATTGCAGCATGACTGTGGGGATGAAGTCAGACCACAGATGAAGCTACTGCATGAATGATGTTATTCTTCATGTGGTAGCTGACATGTGTCCCCAACAGAACATAGGGACTTGGAGGACAGGTCCCACACTCCCCCCATTTCCTGAGTGCTTACTATGTGATAACACTGTGCTAGGGCTCACCTTGTGATATCTCATTTAATCATCTCAGGCCTAGGAGATAGAAATATATTCCCATTTCACAGATAAGGAAACTGAGACTCAGAGCTGAGATTTTCTTTAAAGTTTATTTTAATAATCTCTACACCCAATGCAAGGCTCAAACTCAAGACCCTGAGATCAAGAGTCGCATGCTCAGAGCTGAGGTTTGAACTGGGTATTAGGTTGGCCTCTGGGGCTTCTATACATCTTCCTGGCTTTCCTGTGAGCAAACTTAGAGGTATTTCGTCTGGCTATGTGACCTTAGACAGGACACTTTATCTTTCTGGATATCTGTAATCTCTTTGGTCAAGGGACAAGAATTAACACCCTCTGTGGGCAACTGTCATTCATTGTCATTTTTCAGAAGAGAAAACCAAGGCTTGAAAAAGTTAAATGAGGACTGAAATTTGGGCCTATCTGACCCCCGAAATGAGCTCTTTCTGATGACAACAGCTAGAGTAACTGGTTGCATAGGCCCCAAATCCAGGAGTCTTCTAGGACTCTTCCCTTCCCTCAACCCACGTCCAACAACATATTGGCAACTTATTTTCATTTATCCTTGAAAATATACCCCAAATCTCTGGGGCTGCTGTCATCTTTTTTTTTAAAGTTTATTTATTTATTTTGAGAGAAACAGAGTGCAAGTTGGGGAGGAGCAGAGAGAGAGGGGGGCAAGGATCCGAAGTGGGCTCTGTGCTGACAGCAGTGAGCCCGATGCCGGGCTTGAACTCACAAATCATGAGATCATGACCTGAGTCAAAGTCAGACACCTAACCGACTGAGCCACCCAGGCACCCCGGGGGCTGTTGTGATCTTTTAAAAGGGCAGATCAAGCCTTACCACATCTCTGCTTAGAACCCTGGAAGACTTCTAGTTGACTTGAAATAAAACCCAAATCCTTACATCAGCCACAGGGTGCTCTACCATCTAGTCACTGCCTGTCTCTGCCCTGACCCCCCTCATGTCCTCATTCCCTTTGTTCCAGCCTCAGTGCCTTTCCTTTTGTTCCCCTGACTCTCCAGGGTGTCAAGTCCTCGGCTGTCCCCTGAGCTCTTGCAGGTTTTCAAATGGGAGATGGCCCAGTGATACCTCCCCAGCCAAGCTTCTCTGGCCACCCCACCCACCCTCTTAACACAAGACCTGTGTTGTCCTCTTTCTGGCAGTCGTGCTATCTGATATTCTGCACACCTTGTCCCTCCCCCAGTGGAATGTAAACTCCATTCCAGCAGGAAACTTGTTTGCTTGTTCTCTCCTCAGTCCCCAATGCTTAGCCCACGTCTGACATGGAGTAGGTGCTCAACAAATATCTGATGAGCTAATGACTCATTGTCCCTGGATCTCTATTCTCTCAGTGGGAGATCATGAACTTGCAACAGAACCTTTCAAGAGAAATTGATCCTGATCATGTGCCTGGCCCTGTGTTAGTCAGGCACACGGTCAGGAGGCAACCACAAAAACATACCCAGTCCGGAGTTGGTGATTCACTGGCCCCCTGGGCAGAGATATGTGCACACACAGGAAGACCAGACACTGTACATATGCCCAGGATCTGCTTGAAAGCTGTCTGGGCTCAAAGGTAGCTAGAGATAAGACCACACAGCTCCCAAATCCTATAAGAAATCCACATCCTGTCTCTGTCCCAGAGCTGGATCTCTCCCCCAGACTCCCTCTGCCTGGAACAGCTTTCTCCCTGTGCCCCCAGCCTTCCTTGGCTTTGATTCATTCTTTGGACCCCAGTTTCCACATCACTTCCGCTGGGAGGGCTTCCCTTGCTTATCAGACCCCACCTTGATGGTAGCGCATCAGTCAGCCCCAGTCCCACTTGGCACTGTCCGCCTGTTTCCCTGTCTATACCTCACACACACTCTATAGGGCTATTTGTTCCAGGGAAGGAGGGACCTTGGCCAGCACATGGTGTAGTACAAAGCACAAAGTAGGCGCTCAAAAGTATCTCTTTCCTGAACAAACAAATACTCACATAAGGAATTTCTTGGGAAGGCACAATTTCATCTTTCCGAGGCCAAGACAAGGGGATGAGACCCAGAGCCCCTCCATCTAGCCATGGCTGACTCTGCTAACTCTTTGCGGTTAGCCTGGCCCACCTTCCCCTCTAGGGGCTCTAGCATCCAGCCCCAAACTGATGCTTTCTCTTCTCCTCCTTTTTCTTCTCCTTCTCCTTTTTTTTAAAGTAAACTTTACCCCCACATGGGGCTCAAACTCATGACCCTGAGACCAAGAGTGTCATGCTTTAGTGACTGAGCCAGCCAGGTGCCCCATAAATATGGTTTGCTTGTTTTGATTTACTGTTAAAAAAATTGTTTTTTTTTAATGTTTTCATTTTATTTTTGAGAGAGAGAGAGAGAGAGCAGGGGAGGGACAGAATGAAAGGGAGGTACAGTATCTGAAGCAGGCTCCAGGGCTCTGAGCTGTTACAGAGCCCAACGCGGGGCTGGAACTCACGAACCACAAGATCATGACCTGAGCTAAAGTCGGACACTTAACCTACTGAGCCACCCAGGAACCTCACTCACTGATTTACCATTTTTTTACAACAAAATTTTAAGTAAACTCTATGCCCAACACGGGGCTCGAACTCATGACCCCAAGAACAAGAGTAGCATGCCTGTGACTGAGCCAGCCACCCACCCCTTGATGCTTTCTCTTGTTAATTGTTTCTTGAAATAGGTCCGCTGTAGTACACATCGCAATGCATGACGGGTCTCCCTCCCTCTCCTCCTGGAGGTCAGCTTCTGTTAGCACTTCCCTGTACCACTCTTCCCTTTGTGGTATGGTGTCCTAGAGAGGCTGCAGCTTGCATCTCCTGGCCTCTCTAGCCACAGAGAAGGGAGAACATCAGTTTTGGCCTTAGTGGCCTCACTCTGTAGCTGGGTCCAGGCAGAGCAATGGAGGGGGTGAAGGCAGAGGGCCAGGATGATTCATCCCAGGCTGGAAGATTCCCAGGCTCCAGGGCAGCTGGGAAACCCCCTGCAGAGAGAACAGACAGTGCCTGCTGTCCTGCATTACAAGGTCTCTTCTGGTCCTCCTGGCCAGATCCCCAGAGATGCCACTCAGCAGCAGTGGTGGGAAGTGCCACTCAGTGACAAAGGGTGGGAAGACGATGAGGCCCTCAGGAGGGAGGATCTTACTCCAGTGTGGGACCTGGTGAAGGGGCATCCTTAATCTGGCTCATTCTGCCAGTTCTAGCTCCAAACCTTCCCCACCAAAGGGTTGTGAGTAAGTGGAAAAAAAAAAAAAATCTCAATGGCAGCCTCTCTGCCCAAACATAGGATTCTACATCAATATTAGGTTAAGACAAATGTCAGAAGCACCCAAAAATCAAACCTGACAGGGTTCTGGGAAAGAGGCAGAGCTGGTTCCCCGATCCAGGGCCTGCTGGAGGCTCTTCTTGGGGACTTCCATGTATAGGGGCCTCCAGTCTGTGTGTGTGTGTGTGTGTGTGTGTGTGTGTGTGTACATGTGTGTTTTCAATATAGGGTTGACAGCTCCATTTTGGATTCACCACTGAGTTGCAAGGAGAGGGGCAAGATATCTCCTAGTAAAGTTCAATTTCGTATTTCCTATATCTTAGAACAGGGAAGGCAGATACTCAGCATTCACAGCTACCTCACACCTCCTTCCCGAAGCTCCTGACCTCATTAATTATTCATGGCACCTTGTCTAACAAGCAATGCATGTTCACACTCGAAATGAAACCTATTTGCCACCCCTGCCCTAAACGTAGCTTTGCCTTAACCCTACCAGCCTCACAAGGTAGCTCACAGGAATGGTGTCCCCCATTTTGCAGAGCACAACACGTGCAGCCCTCCGCGGTGGCCCAGAGTAGAGAGATGGCCTTAGAGGTTCAAGGGTATGGGCCTTGAAGGGTGGAAGTGCAGGGGTGAGGGTGTGGGGGCTTTGATAATCTCCCAGGCTGCCTCAACCTAGGCAGTCTTACTTTACCTCTTACACTTTAGACTTCCCAGTAAGACTTCACTTGAAACAGAGTGTCCCATTGCTAACCACAGTGACTCTCCCTGTGAAATGTGTTCTTGAGGGAGGGGGCAGTGAAACCTCAGGCTTTAGCATCTGAATACCAGGCCTCTCACTGACTGAGTGACCTTGGGCGAATACTACTACCTACCTCACTGTGTGGCTGAGAGGACTAAGGGAGAAAAGGAAGCCACAGCACGGCCACATGGCCACCACCTGATCCATGGCAGCGTGATGACAGCAGGACCAGGGAAGAGGACAGTCTCTTCCATTTTTGATGGCAGTGAGCCTAGGGCAGTTTCTTTCACCCTCAGCACTGTTGACATCTGGGGCCAGACCATTCTTTATGGTGGGGGCTGTCACGTGCCTTGTAGGAGGTTCAGCGGCCTCTACCCGCTAGATGCCTGTCTCGCTCCCTCCCCACTTGTGACAACCAAAAATGCTTCCAGGGACTGCCAAATGCCCCAAGACAAAATCGCCTCTAGCTGGGAACCACAGCTTCTCTTGCTGCAAGAGCCAGGAGGGTACTGTGGAAGCAGCAGGGACCGGAGGAAGGAATGTGGAAGGCAGCACAGCCTGCCTCCCCCTCCTTGGAAAACTCCACAGTCAGCGCCTCTTGCTGTGTCCCTGGAGACCCCTTGTTTCTGCTGGAGGCTTCCTTCTGATAAGGCTGCAGTAAACTGCGTGTATGTGTGTGAGTGTGTGTGTGTGTGTGTGTGTGTGTGTGAGAGAGAGAGAGAGAGAGAGAGAGAGGGAGGGACAGAGAGAGAGGAGGGGGGCGCAAAGGGAGGGGCCCAGGGAGGAGAATGAGAGACTGCACAGGAGGGGGAGAGAGCTATAGAATGCTGAAAGCACCTCGGGTCCCCAGGTCCCTAGTGTCTGAACACACCCACACAGGATCCAGGCCTGGGGGTCTCTGGCAGTGGAGTCTAAGGTCCTTCACCCCTCCTGGAAGTGAGCTGAGGGAGATGACTCAGTAGGGCCCATACCCAGGCTAGAAGACGTGGAGTGGGAGGGAAGGCACCCAGCCTGGTCTCGGCTCTCCCAGCCTCTCCCAGACAATCCACCAGCAGGTCCTTCTCACCATCTACTATCCACTGTGCCCCTAAGATTCATCAGAACATGACTCTTCCCTGCCCCATTTCAGCAACCATCTCTATATCTGGAGACCTGGAGTCACTTCCTAGCTGGCCTCCTTGCTTTCACCCTCATTCTCTCTATCCTTTATTCTCCACAAGACAAAAGGCACGACCTATTAAAAATGCAAATCGGATCACACCGTCCTCAGGGTCAAAGCCCTCCAATGACAGCCTCAGCCCTCAGGATCAAATCAAGTCTCTGGCACAGCCTTGGAGCCTGTGTGGTCCCTGCCCTCTCTCTGACCTCAGCCCTTCTTGCTCTTTCTTTCACCCCACCCTGTCTTTCCTTCTATTCCTGCAATATACTGAGATCACCCCCCACCCCAGCTTTGGTACAAGCTGAACTTTTGCCAGAAGTTTCTCTGCTCGCTATTCACAGTCCTGTGTTCTAAGCATTAAAGTCTCTACACCAAAAATTCTTACCAGGCCTTCCCTGTCCACTAGTCTGAAAAGGACCTCCTTAGACACTGGTACATCACGCCCTTGTGTGGTGTTCCCAGCACTTTTGACCTTGTTCCTTTGTTGTTTGATTCTCCTGGCCTGGGATCTCTATTCCCGGAAGTCAGGGACCTTGCCTATTGTTAATTTCCGTATCCTCAGGACCTGTGTGTCTGCACATAGTAGGGGATCAAGAAGATTTAGAATAGACAAGGGAACGAATGATAAGATGATCTAAAGAGCCCCCTTTTGGGGCGCCTGGGTGGCGCAGTCGGTTAAGCGTCCGACTTCAGCCAGGTCACGATCTCGCGGTCCGTGAGTTCGAGCCCCGCGTCAGGCTCTGGGCTGATGGCTCAGAGCCTGGAGCCTGTTTCTGATTCTGTGTCTCCCTCTCTCTCTGTCCCTCCCCCGTTCATGCTCTGTCGCTCTCTGTCCCAAAAATAAATAAACGTTGAAAAAAAAAAAAATAAAGAGCCCCCTTTTAAAAAAATTTTTTTATTAATTTTTTTTAACATTTATTAATTTTTGAGAGACAGAGAGAGGCAGAGCATGAGCAGGGGATGGGAAGAGAGACAGAGAGATACAGAATCTGAAGCAGGCTCCAGGCTCTGAGCTGTTTTGTTAGCACAGAGCCCAACATGGGGCTCGAACTCACCAACCGTGAGATCATGACTGAGCCAAAGTCAGATGCTTAACTGACTGAGCCACCCAGGTGCCCCTCAAGAACCCCTTTCTACCCTATGGCTCCGTCTCATTGCAGGCTTTGTCCTCTACCTCAGGGAGGCTCACAGGCTGAGGCTGGCCCAGCCACTGGTGATAGGGCAACAGATGCTGACCCCCGCAGCCCTGTGAAGGTGCCAAGACGTCGTTGGTGCAAATGCTATGCTGTCCCAGGTCACAGTGGGGAGGCCACGTGCGGGGTTTGTTACACCTTTCCTGTAACTCTGATGGGCCAGTCATGGCTTCAAGAGTCCCTTTCCTCCTTCCAGCAGTCCCTTTGTGACTCTTTCTGTGAGTGCCTCGTTGTTACTATTATTGAGCTGGCTTTCCTCCGAGGAAGGACACTCCCCGGTATAGTGGCAGGCCAGCCAGCCCCCCAGAGATGAGTGTGGACAAAAGGGGCAGCCCCTCTTCCCTGGACCCAGACCCCCATGGGCCTTCGCAGGCCAGGCTGCAGAGTGCACCACCAGAGGGCGCTCCAGGTCACGGCATCTGTGGCAGCCAGACGCTTGGGGCGGGGAGAAGGGAGCAGTGTGTGGGGCTGTTAGCCAGCCTTGGCTCTGTCCTGCCTGCTGGGGCCTCTCTCTCTGTCTTTACCCAGCTTCCCCCACCTTTCACCTAAGCTCCTCTGCCTCGTCTCCGTCAGCAAACCCGCTGCACACCCTGTTCTGTGGGAAGCCCTACAGCCAGACGCCAGGGTGCCTAGCCTGAAACACAAAACCAGCCCCCAAAATAGGGAAGATTGCTGGGGATTCAGCCTTTCCTGCAAGAAGTGGAACCGAACATGGTCCGGGGAGAGGGGCCCGCGTCCCCACATGCCCTACCCCAACCAGTTCCTTTTCAAGCCCCTCACTGCACAGTCACAGGCCATGTGACTTTCTGAGGTGGAAGTCGAGGCCGTGAAACACAGTGTTAAGTCTGGGATCAAATCCTGACTCTATGATTTGAGAGCTGGATCACTGTGGGTATGTTCCCTAACCTCTCTGAACTCAGGCTGCAGAAGTGCCAGCCTCTTTTTTTTTTTTTAAGTTTATTTATTTTCGAAAGAGAGAGGTAGAGAGAGAGAGTATGTGAGCTGGGGAGGGGCAGAGAGGGTGAGAGAGAGTCCCAAGCCTCCAAGTCCTCTTGCTTCCTGTCCTGCCATCCCATCATAGTTTCTTTACTGGGAAACGTGCTGTGAAAGAGAAGCCAAGGGTTCAGCGCCACCCTGTGAGCAGCCTTGAAACTTGGGCTTACTACTGTCTCTGAAATCCTGTCATGAGGTTTACAGCTCCAAGGGCAGGGCTGGGATGGGGTGGGGATCATGGAGCCAGTAGTTCCCTAGGTAGAAAACCCCAGAACCTCAGGGAATAATTAAAAAAAAAAAAATTGTAGAGGGTCCTTCTCCACTGCTATCAGTGTGGTTTTAGTGAGGTTATGATAAAGGCTGAGTCTTATGCCTGGCTTGGGACCCACAGCCTACTAGTCAAGGACAAAATCCTAGTAATGATTAGATTGTTACCTTGGCCAAGACTGGCAGTCTCAGCATATCTACCCAGGAAGGCCACAGCTAGGACAGGTCAATTCCACCAGCTTTCCTTACTGGCGCAAGCCCCTAGCTCAGGTGGACAGTCGCCCCTATACACATGTGCATCTCTCCTTATGTGTACATGCACATCCCTCCACAAATACCCATCTGCATGTACATATATGCACATAAACAGGCATGCATGTGTTAACTGGCACACGTACACTTACATACATCTACCCACATGACTTAATACACACATACAAACAAAAACGCACACACTCACACACGCCTATCTTCATGTTCAACACATATTCCTACTGTTGTAGATCATTTCCCAAGATGGCTGCCATTGATTCTTTTCTCTTCTGCCTGTGCATCCTTTCCCACCTATCAAAAGGCAAATTCTATTTCCCTTCTCTTGAATACTTGTGGTAGAAGTGACATTCTGAGAGTTCTAAATCCAGGTTTTAAGAGGACTGGCAAAAAAAAAAAAAAAAAAAAAGCCCAAAACAAAATAAAACAAAATTACTGGCAGTTTTTGCTTCTACCTTGTTGGAAGTCAGCTGCCATTTAAGAAATTCACCTTTCCTGAGGCCACTATGCTGTGAGGAAGCCCAAACTAGTCATGTAAGGAGAGAAAGGAACCGTGCAGAGGAACACTGTGTCAGACATGTAAGGGAAGCCTTAGACCTTCCAGCTCAGCCCAGCTACTCGTGGAATATAGCTTTGTGAGTGACCACAGAAGATGCCATGTGGAGATGACCACCCTGGCACACCTTGCCCAAATTCCTGACCCACAGAATCATGGGAACTGATAAAACTTTGTTGTTTTAAGCCACTATGTTTTGGAATGGTTTGTTATGCAACAATAGGCAATTGAAACACCCATACATATTGTATACTTACTTATGTTTATATACACACAGACTCATGTACACTTACAGACATGCTCATATACATACACACACCTTTGTACTAGACACTATTGACTGTCTACCCGACATCCATTCCCATTTGTCTTTCTTTTTAACACTGTTTTTTCTCATGTTTATTTTTTTTTTTGAGAGAGAGAAAGAGTGGGGGAGGGGCAGAGAGAGAAAGAGAGAGAGAGAATCTCAAGCAGGTTCCTCACTGTCAGCACAAAGCCTGATGTGGGGCTCGAACTCATGAAACATGAGATCATGACCTGAGCCGAAATCAAGAGTCAGATGCTTAACCCAACTGAGCCACCCAGGAGCCCCTGTTTTTATTTTTTTAAGTAATGACCTCAAGATGAAGTGTCCCATGCTCTACCCACTCATCCAGCCAGGTGCCCACACATTTGTCTTCCTGACAAAACTCTGTCAAATGACTGCCATTCCTCTGAGCAGCCTTGGGCTTTGAAAAGCTAATTCCATCCTTAGTTCCAGGAGGGGGCCTAATTAGTTTAAGTGGAATTGGTGGTCTCAGTTCTCTTAACGGAGATTGGTTTAGCTTTGACCATGTAACCAAGTTCGAGCCAATGAGGCATGGTGGGGGGAGTAGGATTGGGGCTTCTGGGGACAACTTCCTCCTTCTTAGGTAAGTCACCCCAAAAGCAAAGATGCATTTATCTGTTACCGGATTCTTCATGTCTGAGTGTGTGATTTGGAAATATTGCAGTCACTCTGTGACCAGAAGGATATAGAATCAAGCATAGTGGAGAGGTGGAAAGAACAGGTTCTTAAAGATATTTTGATCAATGCAATCAGTCATCTTAAGAGTCCTTCCTCCCCACGTCTGGAACTCCTGTTATGTAAGATAATAACTTTATTATTGTTTGAGGGTTTTTACTTGCTTTGTTTGTTTTCCACTTGTAGTCTACCGCATCCAACCAATATCTCCCTTCCCTTCGGTAAATAAACACTCCCACATGCCAGTATACAAACAGGTCCAAGCCATTCACAGAGAACCACAGCTGAGCACATGTGCTCTGTGCTTTGTATGCATACATACCTATACACAGGGAAAGCATGCATCCTCCTACACACAGACATAGGGATATATGTATATATGTACATACATATACTTTCTCACACATGCATGCGATTTCCACTGCAGTATCACAGATGTAAATGCACCTGGGCAGTATGCATTTTTGCACACATAGGCACACAGACACACATATGGGTCACATCAATGTCAACATGAATTTACCCATTCCTTCCCACATCTGAATAGCCATAGTGAACATACCCACAGCTCCAAGGGTCTACTTGGCTGGGAGCAAGCTGAGAAACCAATGGCAGAGACCAACAGCACCTCACCCAGGACTGACAGAAAGTTCTGGAGAGAGTTAGGAAACAGGGACTTGCAGACCAGAACACGGCCCAGGAATCAGGAAGTCAGTTTCAGGTGGCTTGACTGTGCACAGCAGCCCCATGGTCATGGGAGCTGAACTAAATACAGCACCAGGGAAGGCCGGGATGAGTTTGTTTCCACCTCAGAGGGGAAGAAAACCTTCCCCCCACCCGCCCAGCACTTCCTTCCACATTTGCACAAAACCTGCTTCGCCCTCCAAGGAGCTCTCTTTGTTTACCTCCTAGGCAAACAATTGAATTGGTTATTGCACAAAAGTGAGCTGTCACTAATTACACCACTGGGTATTCCAGGTAGAGAGAATAGTATGTGTAAACGCAAGGAGGTGTAAAAGAGCACATAGTGAGTGTGTGTCTGTGTGTTGGTGGGTGGTGTGTGTCCAGTGATGATGAGTTTGCAGCAGAGAGTGAGGGCATAACAGAAAATGACCTTGGGGAGCTGGGCAAGGGCCGTATCAGGCCCCTGGGTTTACCTTTAAACTCCCAGGGTGCCTGGTGCCATGTGACTTTGCACTTAGAGCTTGATAAGGCACATTGATAATGGAGATGTTGTGGAAGATAGGTAGCAATAAGTACCTTTGCTTTCTGGCTTGTGGATGAGGTTATTTGGGATTTATTCTCTAAATTCTCCTTCTTTTGTATCTTCTCATAACCCAGAGTAGTTACCGAGAGTATTCTTGTTAGGTTAGATTTTATTATTTGACAATGTAAATTCATCTTTCAGAAATTTCATGTTGCTAAGTTTAATAAAAAGCAATTTCCAGGGGAGTCTGGCTGGCTCAGTCAGTGTAGCATGTGACTCTTGATCTCAGGGCTGTGAGTTCAGGCCCCATGGTGGGTGTGTAGAGATTACTTAAAAATAAAATCTTAAAAAAAAAAATAGCAATTTCCAAAGTAGCACATATAGTAGAATCACACTGTGAATAAAATGTTTGTATGTATATTTATATGTGCATATCATAAGTTCTCAAAGGATATATATACCAACTGTTAAACAATAGTTATATCTGAGTGATAGGGTTACAGATGACCCTTATGTTCTTTATTATTGTATTTTATTTGTTTTAAAACAAACTTTGTTCTTTTTAATTTTTTTTTAGCATTGTATAAGCTTTTTTTATGTTTAAAATATTTATTTTTGAGAGAGAGAGAGAGAGAAAGAGACAGTGACAGAGTGCAAATGCGGGAGGGGCAGAGAGAAAAGGAGACACAGAATCTAAAGCAGGCTCCAGGCTCTGAGCTGTCAGCAGCGAGCCCCATGTGGGGCTTGAACCCATGAACCGCAAGATCATGACTTGAGCTGATGTCTGACGCTTAACTGACTGAGTCACCCAGGCACGCCATTAAAAAAAAAATTTTTTTAATTTTTGTTTATTTATTTTTGAGAGAGAGAGACAGACAGAGCTTGAGTGGGGAAGGAGCAGAGAGGGAGACACAGAATCCAAAGCAGGCTCCAGGCTCCAAGCCGTCAGCACTGAGCCTGACATGGGGCTTGAAGTCATGAACCACGAGATCGTGACCCAAGCTGAAGTTGGACACTTAACCGACTGAGCCACCCAGGCGCCCTGACCCTTAATGTTCTTTAGACTTTTCTGCATTTTTCTGCATTTTATGCAAAAAGCATTGGTTACTTTTATCACCCTGAGAAAATGATTTCAGACTTTAAGAAAAGTTTAATTTACGTTTTAGCTAGAAGTATAAAGGTGGTTGTAAGAAACTGGGAATAAAGAGAAAATTTCAGGGAGAAGCAACTTGTTCATGAGAGAATGTTCTCGGTGCCTTCAGGAGGCCTGCCCTGCCCTTACCAAGAAAGCCTTGGAGCCCACCCTCTGAACCAAAGGCAGTCAAAGAGGTAAAGAGGGTCATAGAAATAGCTTCATCCTCAAGGGATGGCTGACCTAGGAGTGAAATACGAGCCATGTGCACATGAGAAGCATACCAGGCAGTAAATGAGAGGTGATCTGGAGGGAGAACTCACTTGGGGGTCTGGAGATGTGAGTTCCATTTCCATTCTGGCGCCCAGTGACCTTGGGCAAGTCTCTTCACCTCTATGAACTTCAATCTCCTTATCTGTCAAAGAAGTTTAATGATAGTAACTGGGATGCTATGATGATCAGATAAGATAGCTTATCAGTAACCACATTGTGAACTCTGAGGTGTGGCACAGGTCACCTTCCAAGGTGCAACAGTGCTTCCAAGACAAAGGAATCCATCCCTGTGGTGCAATCGGTGAGTGGACAGTTTGGCTGCAGGGCCACCTTTGGGTGGGCCTTAAAAATCCCACTAAGCAGACTGCAACCTGCACAGCTCTGAAAATTATGGGATATAAAATCAGGGAGGGCACTCTTGCCTCAGCTCAAAGACCTGCACAGCTGGTTCCTCTCTGCAGAGAAGTACACCCCAAGGAGAAAAAAAAAAAAATGAGTAGCCACTTCTCGCCCTTTTCTGAATGTCCAATCCATCCCCGAATTTAACTGCCTGCTCCGGATAATTACTTTTCTCCTACTTATGAGCTTAGAGGAATAGTAGTTCCCAATAACTAGAGACTTAATAAGGCTAAATTATAATGAGTGTCCTGTGGAATTACACACCGCATTAACACCAAATGAGTTCATTAGAAATTCATTAGGAGTGATTCCTGTGACCACCACAAGAATTAATCACAGTTAGCCAGAGGCAGGAGAGGGGAAGATGAATAATTGCATAGGGAACTGGATGAAGACCTTTTGGCACCTGACTTTGGCCCGAGGCAATACTTTTGGAGGGTCATGGGGTGCTTTGGCGGTAAGTGTGGAGGTGAGGTTGTTTGGATGTTGTTGGATCTACCTCCTACGCTTTTTCCTCCTCCTTCCTGGCTACAGCCCCAGTCAGGATTAAACTGGTAGATGTGGGAGTGAACAATCTTCTTCTCCAGTCCTAAGGAATCATGGAAGGACTTGTAGTTCTTGTAAGAACATGCATTCCCCTTTCTCTGTAAGAGCAGGTGCTGGTCTGCTTTCTGAGTGCCTGTATGTATGGAGTCATCCAATCCTCCCGTGGCCCTATGAAGTGGGTTTAATTGTTGGCCCCATTCTGCCACTGTGGAAACCCAAGTGCAGAAATTAAGTGACCTGCCCAGGTGACGCAGCCAATAGTTGGCCAAGCTCGGAATTTGAGTCTTGAGTGGTGTGCTGTAAGGATGGATGATGGTTGAAGGTGGTTCACTGGTCTTTCCTTCTTGCTCCCTGGTGTTAAGTGTGATCTTGAGGGCTGGTGGTTTAGCTTTTCCATCCTTTCTATGAGCTACCCCATAATCTCCCAAGAAGTTACTTTTTTGTTTGTTTATCACTAAGAATCAGCATTTTTTTTTTTTTTTTACAGATTTTATTTTTAAGCAATCTCTACACCCAGCATGGAGCTAGAACTCACAACCCTGAGATCAAGAATTGTGTCCTCTACCAACTGAGCCAGCCAGGTGCCCCAAGAATCAGTGTCTGTTACCTACATCAGGAAGAGTCCTGATCAATGCCTGAGTCAATTAACAAGTACTTGTAAAGTCCCTACTACACGTCTGCCCTGAGTCAGCTGCTGTACAAGTCACAGAAAAGCATAAGGCAGACTTCTTGCCCTCCAGCTGTTTCAGTCTCAGACGGAAAAGCAAGGGTAATAATTTAATCCCGTGCCCTCCTCTGCAGGTTTTAAGTGGAAGAGAGTGAGACCTAGGTGAACTGGACTGGGAGGAGAGAAAAGCTTCATGGAGGGCACAGCACATGAGCTAGGCAGGACCTTGGGGGAGAGGTCACTGTTGTGGACACTATCTAGGCAACTGCCCATTCCACAGTCCCTTTTTCAAAAACTGTCACTCTCCACCTGAGAAGTTGTCCCTTTGGTGGGATGGAGTGTCTGCACCCTCCTCTATGTTTAGAGAACTCCCCACTGCATGGGTTCTGGTGGAAGATGGGGTCAAGGCCACTTCCCAGTACAAAGCTGCAAAGGCCAGATACCCCATGGTCTTATCACCAGTGGCAATGAGGTACCTGTTCCTGACTTGAGCTCAACCAATCAGACATTCCCACAGGTACATTTCCTCTGCAGCTTGTGATGCAAAGAAGCAGGGACAAGAGAATCCATTCTGGTGGGGGTAGGGGAAGGCTTGGCGGGGGGCATACCCACTGCCCAAGGGAATGGTGGCTGCAATGCCAGTGAGCTGTATCACAGTTGATAGGGGTGCAAACTGTCCAGTCCATCTTTTGGTGGCACAGGGAGCAAGATCCCAACAAAACCACTTCTGTGATGTATTTGAGGCTGTGGTTCTTCTAGCTGTTTATCCTCTTCTGTCCCTGCTTGTTTACCAAGCCTGAAAATTCTGTGACCTAATCCATATCCCTTCAATAAATTTCATTTCTGCTCATATCTGTTTCCATTGCTTGCAGTAAAGACCGTTGCCTCTGTGACCACAGATGATCAGACCATGGGCAGACACCTGACTCACGACAGACCAATCACAATGTCTCTCCTGAGTTAGCTTCTGTTGGTTGCTCTGAAAGCCCTTTTCTCTGTGAGCACTGGCAGGGCAGAGAAAGGACGAGAGGGGAGAATCAAGTAGATACAGGGAAAGAAGCTGCATATGATAATGGAGAGACTGGTTCTGACGCTTTCCAGTTCCTCATGCTGTCCAACTCCATTTCTACCCTGTGGGCTCTCCAAGTTGGCCCCACATCCTTATATTAGGTTGAACCACACACAAAAAACTGTTGTTTTTAAAGGTCAAGAAGATCAAATATTAGCAATTGGGTATGGTTTAACCTAATAGGTCCCTTCTTTTGGCCTAGTCTAGTTCAAGTAGGTTTCGTTATTTGCAACATCAAGGACTGTGTCTACAACAGTCAGATATTCCATCAGCTCAAAATTGAGTGGAACAGTCAGAGACACAGAGCAGAGACAGAAAACAAGGGTTTGCCCTGTTTGGTGAATACTGTCTCCAGTGAAGAGGCTGTTCTGAAGACCAAAGGTTGTCTAGGACTTCCCATCTAATCTCCAGGGACCATCTCTGAGGTCACTGTCCTGTACTGGTTTATGACCCATGAACATCTACCAGAACTTTAGCCCCACCCCATTTGCCTCAAATAATACTCTTCATGTTAATTCATGGTCTTGAATAATGCTTTTGTTTTTGTGTTCTCCACATTGTGGTGTTTCTTATTCATGTATGTACTTTTTCTTACCTAACCTAATCATCCAACAATAAGGACTGGTTGACTAAGTTGTGATATATTCATAATGTGGATTCATATATGGTCATTAAAGTGATGGCTGGGACTGAGGTAGACTTGGGTGGTGGGGATGATGTAGGAGACTTGATAAGAGTTGATAACCACCCAGTGATGAGGGGAAAGACTAGTGAGTGTTCAATACCCGGCTGAGGGAGGACCATGAACTTGTAGTGGTGTCACTCTCCCTTCCCTGCACTGTACCTTTTCTTCTGATTGTAATCAGCAATCCTGGAGATGGGAGGTGAAAATACAGGGGTTTTTTGGTCCAAGGATGGGGCCTGGGAAGCCAACCAATGAACACTGAGGGTCCTGGCAGAGAGAGTGATGCATCAATGGGCTGGATAGGAAAGGAAGTGAGGCTAAAATTAGGGGGGTGCATGGGGGAAAGGGGAATGAGCTATGAGGCCGAGCTTCATTTATTGGGGTGGGGACTGTTTTCTCTTGCTGTGTATCTCTGCTCCTTAACACATAGACTGGTGCTCAGTAAATGTATATTGAATGAATTAATTGATGAATGCGTGGGTCATAATTCTGACATTAGAACCAGAGACCAATATTCTGCTTTTCATCAGGGATCTGGCAGGATCCATAGTGGTGTTAAGTACCACTTCAGGTCAGAGAGAACTGAGTTCAAATCCAAGTGTCATCAGCAACAAGCTGTGTGACCTTGGCCAAGTCATCTAACCTTTCAGGGCTTAGACTTTCTTTTCTGTAAATAGGGATAATAACAGCTCTCTTGGAAGTTCCAGATGCCATGTGTCAAACACTCGACACAAGAATTAGTTGGTTCTGGAGGCTGCATCCAAACCAATTGCTGTATTTAGAGGACATGAGGGCAGGAGAAAAGAAGACGAAGACAAAGACAAAGACAAAGACGACGAAGAAAAAGACGACGACATGAGGGCAGGACCTGAAGCCAGGCTATGGTCTCTAATTACCACCTGAGTGTGACATTTCTGAGGCTCAGTTTCCTCATCTACATGGTGAGTATATTATGAGGATACTACCTAACCGATTGGTTGAGAGAATTGAGCAGATAATTCATGTAAAACATTTAGGACATCACAGGTTCGGGATAGATGTTGGCTCCTGGTGGGTTTCTTATCAACTGAGATGGAGAAGTTCAGGGGAGGAGGAGGCTTTGTTGAGGGTTGAAGAACAGGGGGTTTTAACCATGTTAAATTTGAGATGGCATAAGACGTGAGGTGGTAGTCAGTTGGACATAAGTCCATAGAGGAGGTCTGAGACAGAGAGAACAGCTGGAGTCATCAGCATATAGATGACACTTAAAGACTTGGACTGGGCAAGCTCATCAGGGAAGTGAGTGCTCAGAGAATAGACAAGAATGAGGACGGGACCCTGGGGCTTCTGACACTTAGCAAAGAGGGAGTTGATTGTTACTGCAAAGCTGGTGGCCAGGCACAGCAGCACTGAAGCTACACAGCTAGCCTGCCACAGCAACATTTACATAACACTCTTACCTACAGGCAACTCTTAGAGATGTGGGTTCAGTCCCAGACCACTGCAATAAAGCAAATATCAAAACAAAGTGAGTCAAATTAAGTTTTTGGTTTCCTAGCACATATAGAAGTTATATTTACACCGTGCTCTAGTCTATTAAGTGTGCAATAGCACTATGTCTGAAAAAAAAAAAAAACACAACAATGTACATACCCTAATGATAAAATGTTTTATTGCTAAAAATTCTAACCATCGTCTGGGCTTCCAGTCATAATTACTGATCACAGCTCACCATCAGAAATATAATGGTAATGAAAAAGTTTGAAACATTGCTAGAATTACCAAAATGTGACAGAGACCCAAAGTAAGCAAGTGCTGTTGGAAAAATGGGGCCGGTAGACTTGCTTGACTTGGGGTTGCCCTGACCTTCAATTTGTAAAAAATGCAGTATCTGCAAAACACAATAAAGCAAAGTGCAACAAAACGAAGTATGTCTATAGTCTGTGCCAGGCTCTGCAGAAAATGCTTTCCAGAGATCAACTTATTTAATTAACTCATGGGAAAACAAAAATACAGGAAGATACATGACTTGCCCAAGGTCACACAGCCGGTGAATGGCAGATCTGGGATTCAGACCCAGGCCTTCTGGCCTCAGAGTCTCCATCTCTTCTGCTTCCAACTGTGGGTAAACAAAGTACTGACTGGAAGCTCCAAGGGAATGCTGAGTCCTGAGAGGAGAGCTGGGAGAATCATCATGGAATAAATTGCCCTCAGAGATCCCATTTAGCCTTGACACTCTAGGATGAACCCCAAGAAGCACTTCAGATTTTTGGTTGAGGAAAGAAGAGGAAGGAGGTTTGATTAAGGAATGTGTAACCCTGATCAGTCACTTATTCCATGCAAGGCACTGGAAGGTTCTGAGGTGGGGGGGTTAGGAGGAAGGCTACTGCTCCAACCATGGACTAAAGCATCTGCATTTCCCACTCTCTAGGCTAGCTACTCTCAGAATAATGGTGGCTGATTTGAGGTAGGAGCCAGAGTGCAGGTGGGAAGTTGGAGTGGCCCAGGGGATTGGCCTTGGAGTCCTACTTGATCTCCATTGGGGTAGAGTCTCTCTCTGTTAGTTCAATTGCCCCATAAAAACTCACTGAGATATGGAGGCAGTTTGAGTTCATTTACCCCTCTTGGAAAGTTCTCAGTGAGTGTCTGAACAAATACGTGAACCCCAGCTGAAGAGGAAAAGAGGCAGGGCGCAGGTGGAGAAGGGGTGAGGGTCAGATGCACACATAAACTCCAGTGAAGGGGAGAGGAGGGGCACAGCTGAGTCAGGCATCCGGGTGACAGTGTTGTTCTTTCCCACACCCCCCCCGCCTCACCCGTCCTGCCCTTGATGCTATTTAGGAGAAAACAGTTTTGACCGTCCAGAAGGAAGTCAATGGGAAAGGAAGCTGGAGGGCCCTGGAGAGGCTGTCTGGTCCATCCTGCCCACATCCCCTGGCCTAGAGCTCCTCAGGGTAACTGTGCAGCACAACCACTGGGGGTGTGTCAAATGCAGACTCCAGGGCCCCACCCAGACCTACGAAGTCAGAACTTCTGGGGGTCAGAGCCCAGGAATTTCTTTTAAAAAAAAAAGTTTATTTATTTATTTTGAGAGAAAGAGAGAGCGAGAGAGTGTGCGCGCACGAGAGAGAAACAAGTAGGGGCGGGGCAGAGAGAGAGGGAGAGAGAGAATCCCAAGCAGGTTCTGCACTGTCAGTACAGAGCCCAATGTGGTACTGATCTCATGAACCCTAAGATCATGACCTGAGCCAAAGTCAAGAGTCGTACATTTTAACTGACTGAGCCACCCAGGCACCGGAGAGCCCAGGAATTTCTATTTTTACAAGTCTTCTTCTCCCACACCCTTAGCAGTGTATGATGAGGACCACACTGTACAGAACACAACCTCACAGCCTATTGCAGACTGGTCTGAACAAATAAAATGAAATCAGTGGTATTCCAGTGTCTCTCACGTACACATTCACAAGGAAGTATGAAGTGCAGCTTCTATACTTGAAGGGATTACAATCTAATTGGGCCATAAAAGACATGCTTTGTGAAGAATTAAATTAATACTACAATAAATAAATATTAATTCAAAACAACAAGCAAATTCAAAAGGCTGGACAAATTGCCAATGAGTGGGCATAACAGTATCATTCAACGAGCACTTATGAAATACTAGATCCTGTGCTAAGCACCTTATTTATGTACTCATTTAATTTCATTAAAACTCTGGAAGATGGCTTTTTTAAAATCCCCATTTAATAATGAGTAAGTTGAGGCTTTGGCTTATTGGTCAATTCTTCTCAGATCAGCTTTCCCTGATCCTTAGGAGGTGGTCAGGCTCACATCTCTATTTTCTACAATATCCCCATGTTATGGCCTTTATCTCATTTATCATGCTGGGTTGTAACTCCCTGTTTTCTAGCCCGAGTGCCCCATGAGACTTGAGGGCAGATACTTGGCAGTTCCAGAGTCTAGTACACACTAGGTGCTCAGCTAATGTCTGCTGAGTGAATGAAAGCAGTGTGTCTGAAGTCTCTGAGCTAATACATGAAGACTAATGCATATGACTGTAAAGTCCAGGTCTCCCCGTGAGCCATTACAAGCAGATGGTACACACTATGGGGATTGCTGCAAGAGACATTCTATAGGTTGGAGGAATCAGGGAAGGATCCCTAGAGGAAGCAGAGTTGGAAGGACAGTTAGAATTTGGAAAGACAGATGAGAGGTGAGCAGTCAGTCCAGGCAGGCCAAGGCACGAAGGTGGAACTCTGCAAAGTACACACTTCCTCCAAGACTAGAGACCTCAGAGGAATCCAGGAGACTATACGCCATCCCCTAAGCCTTCCTAGCTTGCCTGTCAGCTGTCACCTTCTACCTAACTTACATGCCAGTTACTGCGGTGATATTATTTTCCTCCAAGGTTTATGGGAGATGACAATTGCTCCATGTTTTCCCATGCCTAGACCAGGTGACATAATGTACTCTTAGTTGATTTATCCATTTGGAATGTCACTTAATAATGAATGGGGGCGCACCTGGGTGGCTCAGTCGGTTAAGCATCCGACTCTTGGTTTTGGCTCAGGTCATGATCTCACAGTTTGTGAGTTTGAGCCCTGCATCAGGATCTGTGCTGACAGCACATAGCCTACTTGGGATTTCTTTCTCCCTCTCTCCTTGCTCCTCCCCAGCTTGGTCTCTTTCTGTCTCTCAAAAAATAAATAAACATAAAACACTTTTAAAAAAATGAATAGGATATTTTTCAGTTTCCATGAAGAAATAAGATCCATTAATGTCCATGGAAAAAAATCAAGATAAAACAGTATCATGGGATTTCATTTTTGTTAAAAAGAAAATATATTTGTATGCATGTGGGAAATGTCTAGAAGGCTATATATTCTGAACTTAACAGCAACTGATTCTTGAAAATGAGATATAGTGGGATGTGGGACTTTCACTTTTACTTTACAAAGTTTCTGAGTGTCTTTTTTAAATGTTTATTTATTCTTAAAGGAGCGAGAGAGAGAGAGAGAGAGAGAGAGAGAGAGAGAGACCACAAGTGGGGGAGGGGCAGAGAAGGAGAGAGAGAGAGAATCTTAAGGGTGTAGCCCGACATAGGGCTCAATCTCTCCAACGGTGAGGTCATGACCTGAGCTGAAATCAAGAGTCAGACATTTAACCAACTGAGCCACACAGGTGCCCCTGAGTGTTTGTCTTTCTAAACAATGAGTATGTATTAATTTCACAATTGAAAAATAAGGCCCTTTGGTGGGATTTAGGTAGTTTTTAGTTTATTTGTCCTTTGTTCTTCCCAGTTTTTCTACTGTGAACATCAACTACTTTTATAATCAGAAAATTAAAAGCCCTTTACACCATAAAGTTTATTAAAAAGAAAAGAAATAGATTATCAAGATGACATAGTTTGAGATGTTGGGGGACGGTATGTTTGGGGAAAGTGCCAAAGATGGTCTAAACTCTGTGTCCCAAGAAATTCAGCACCCAGACAAGCTGGATGTCAAACCAATACAGTCCCAACTTGGCAAAACATGTTAAGAGTTATAAGAATTTTCCAGATCCCATAATTTTGGAATCCCATCCTGGGGCTTCTGTTTAAGGAGATGCTTTTTAAAAAAATCATATGAAGGGGGGGTGCCTGTGTGGCTCAGTTGGTTAAGTGTCTGACTTTGGCTCAGGTCATGATCTTACTGTTCGTGGGTTACATCCCATGTCAGGCTCTCTGCTGTTAGCACAGAGCCTGCTTCAGATCCTCTCTCTCCCTCTCTCTCTGCTCCTCTTCTGCTCATTCTCTCTCTCTCAAAATAAATAAACTTAAAAAAAAAAAAGGCAGCTTTATAGAAACATGGGACTGTGTTTACAAACTAATGCTGAGCAAAGAAAAAAAGAATGGACTCTTGTATTTACATGGTGATCATGGCTATTATTTATGTGCTATACTTAGGGTCAGTAAGAAAGAACGCAAGGATGAGAGAGGAAACAGAGAAGAGCTGAAGGCTTCTGCTCATCCTAGAATAGCATCGCCCTGTGTTCTCCAGCCCTCCTGTTTCTTTAAATATCCAAATCCATGGGGTGCCTGGGTGGCTCAGTCAGTTAAGCAGTTAAGCATTAGTTGGACTTCAGCTCAGGTCTTGATTTCACAGTTCGTGAGTTTGAGCCCCGCATTGGGTTCTGTGCTGACCGCTCCCTGGAGCCGGCCTCGGAATCTGTGTCTCCCATTCTCTCTCTGCCCCTCCCCTGCTCACACTCTGTCTCTCTCACTCTCTCTCAAAAATAAGCATTAAAAAAAATAAATAAAAGAGAAAAAGAAAATAAACATCCAAATCCTATTGTTCCTTCTGGACCAGCATTGCCATCTACACAAACATGCACCAGACCCCAGCTGCAGAGCTCACTCCTTCCTGGAGCCCCAGGCCACACATCTGCATCTGTCTCAGGACTAACATGCTGCCTGCTGAGGGTTCTCTGCAGGCAGGTGTTTCGTTTCAGGACTAGACACGGAGCTCTTTGGGAAAGGGTATATGTCTCATGGATCTGTGTTTCCTCAGTGCCAGCCCCGCATGCAGGAGGTGCTTGGTGCACTTTGGTCGATGGATGAGAGGGTGAACGAGTAAATAAGGGGTGACGAGAGTGTGGCTGGAGGGCAGAGCAAGGAGGAAGTTTTGGGGGTGGGATGGCAGTGGCGGATGAGGCCTCAAAGGCCACGGCATTGCCCTCGTCCTTGCTGGGAGCGGCAGTGGGCTTACAGCCAGCTCTTCCCCAGGGTGACTAACCTCAGGGCTCTGCTCCTCTTAGGTCCTGCCCACGTTGTAAAGTGGCAAGTGCTTCCTCTTCAGGGGCTGGAGGGAGAGGTGGGGTGACTTAGGGGCCGAGCCCCAGCATGTGGAAGAGTTTATAAGCTGGGGCACCAGGCCCCTCAGCACCACGACCATTCTCCCTCATCCCCCTGCTGTCTGCCCTCCAGCTCTCCAGCAGAATGGCCTTCAGCGGCAAGTACGAGATCGAGAGTGAGAAGAATTATGACGAGTTCATGAAGCGTCTTGGTGAGTGAGTGCATGAGTACCCCTTCCCAGGGCTGGTCTGTCACAGCCAGCTTGGGGCCAGGAACCCAAACTCTTTGAGGCCGAGAGGAGTGGAGTGACTAGTCGAAGGTCACATAGCCAGTAGTTAGTGAGGTGGAGACCTGATTGGTTTATTCATTCATTCAAATGTATACTGAACACCTGTTATATGCAAGGGCCAGCCTGATGCTACTGATGGGGTGCCTCAAGGTCACACTGTAAATTAGGGACAGAGATCATTAGAACCCAGGGCCCTATGATGAGATGATGAGGGGGGCCACCACATCCTACCTGGGGAGAGGTAACCAAAAGGTCAGTATAGAGACCAGGCTTGAAAAGCCATGCATTCACTTGGCCATTCAACAAACACGGGCCTCTCTTCCTGTGCTAGGAACTACGGGAAGAGATCAAAGATGCCACTCCTCTCACCACTCCATTTGTGGCACTGGGTGTGAGGAACCCACAGGACAGCTGTCCTGACAATCCTGCAGAAGTCTTGGTGCACTATCTAAGTCTGAGACAGCACCATTGTCACGAGTCAAGGGACAGCCCCGGGGATCTCTGCCCTACCTCCCAGTGGCCAGAGAGGCCCTGAGAGCAGGGCACAGGGGAGACAAGAGTCCTTCTGGGTCAATTATTGCGAGTGGCCCTGAAGGATCGGTGCCTGGCTTCCCCTACAACAGTCTCATGTGGAATGGAAGGGAGCCAGTCTGAATGCTAGACCTGGTTCTGCTGCTAGCCTCCACTGAGATGCTGAGAAGCCCCTTTCCTGGTCCAGGTCTTCATCGTCTAATCTGTGAAGTAAGAGCCTTAGGAGACGGTGTTGGTGGTCCCATTCGTTCAAGGACTTTGTGAGCTTGGCAGTCTGTGTATGCTACGGTACTATCAGAAGAGCAGCTGTTATTTATTGTCAATTATATGCCAGAAGTTTTACAAGACACTATCACTTTGATTTCAACCTTGCAACAGCCCTGTGAAATGGGCCTTATTATCCCCACTTTGTCGATGGAAACACTGAGGCTCAGAGAGGTAGTGACTGACTCATCCAAGCTCATGGTTCATGGTAGAACTAGGATCTGTGTTCTTAACCATTGCGCTAGCCTGCCACTAGGGAGGAAAGCCCTCTCTCAAAGCCACAAGCTGTAAGCAGCTCTTACACAGCTGCTCTACTTGTCCCTGGGCCAGGGCTCCCCAGCGATGTTATCGAAAAGGGCCGAAACTTCAAGATTGTCACGGAGGTGCAGCAGGACGGGCAGAATTTCATCTGGTCCCAGCACTACCCGAGCGGCCACTCCATGACCAACAAGTTCACCATCGGCAAAGAATGTGACATGGAGACTGTGGGGGGCAAGAAGTTCAAGGTGAGAGGCCACTGGCCGCCATTCCCTCCTTCCCTAAGCCTCTGGCTAACTTCTTGGTCTCAAGCGTGTACCCTGGGGCTATACCCAAAGCTGAGGCTCTGTTCTCAAGTCTAGCCTCCAGCCCCTAAGCACTTGTGTTACTTGGCAACTTAACCACTCCTGGTTTTTAATGCTACCCCCATAACAGACACTGTAACGAAATTGTTAAAAATTGTTAACATGTGCCAAGCACTTAATATATCCCAGACACCTGCTGAATACTTCACATATGTTAATGCAGTTAGGCCTACAAAGTTGCTACAATTACTATCCCATTTTACAGATGAGGGAGTTAGGCTGAGCCATGGGGTTAAACAGCTTGCCCTCTTGCCCCGGTTGCACAGCATGGGTGCACCTTCACACCCAGGCAGTCTGGCTTCAGAGAGCATAACCATTTTTTCATGCTGCCTTCCAATGTAGCCTAGAGACTGACAACCCTAGAATCAGACTCATGTGGGTTTGAAACCACAATCTTACATAAGAAAGAAGTAAAAGGTGACTGTCCTCATCCGACCCAGCCTGGTCCCTCAGGTCTTCCGTGCATTCTGGGTCCCCTCTCTCTATAGCCCCAGTCATGACCGTGCGTACTTTGCCCCTTAGGCTGCCCCAGTGGAGAAGAAGTAGTCATAACATTCATGTTCTGTCACTTGTGTATTTAAAAAAATTCAACCATTTCTCATGATGTCTTTCTGAGTCAGCACATACTGATTTGCCTTATTCTTTTTAATGCTTGCATAGTATCTTGTAGTATGGAAAGCCTACCATTCATCTAACACTCCCTCGTTGATAAGATATTTAGGTTACTTACCAGTGGACAGTCCAGATTAGATATTTAGGTTGTTTACAATTACAAACGAAGCTGCACCCACATCCTTGGCTGACATCATCGTTGTCCTATCAGTGAGGATCGTAACTAACTCCGTGGCTAACAAGGTGTGCTCAGCATGTGCCAGGCACCGTGCCAAGCACTTTACACATGTCATATGAAATTGCTTAGTCCTCGTAATAACTCTGAAGTAGGTCCAGTTACTACCCCCACTTTAGAGGGGAGAAAACTGAGGCACAGCAAGGTTGAGCGACTCGTGCTTGTTACCCGTATCTTCAGACATAGGTCATCGTATATCTATCTACAAGGCAAACAATGCCAGAGGGGCTGCGATGGCTGTAGGTAGCCCATCCTCCCTGGGGGGCTGGCCTGCATTTGGGGGTGTCTGCCAACTCAGGCTCAGTGTTATGCTTCCCTCCCAGGCCACCGTGCAGATGGAGGGTGGGAAGATAGTGGCAGACTTCCCTAACTATCACCAGACCTCGGAGATCGTGGGTGACAAGCTGGTGGAGGTGAGTGTCCTGCTCGTTCCTGGGATAATGATGAGAACACTCTTCTGCCTCCAGCCATGGCCCCTGAGAGCCGGGCCTCTGGGTCCTGGCTCTGTGAGCATGTCCTGTGTGCCAGGCTCTGTGCTGAGCACCCGGTGTACGTCATCTGGTTTGATCTTCAGAGCAACCTGTTAGGCGGGGGTTCTATCTCCATCTTCCAGGTGAGGGGACTGAAGCACCGGGAGCTAAGCGGTGAGCTGGAGGGCACCTAGCTTCTACGACAGTCCTGGGAATTGATGCTTGGCAGTCTGGTTCTGCCACCACCGGGGCACAAGTGTGGAAGCCCAGAGTTTAGGTGAAGGGGGGAGTCTGGGTGGGCCCCGCAAGGCCAGCCACCATACTGCTCCACGTCCTCCAGGCCCTTCTGCTAGACCTTCTGATTTTTCAAGAGAAGCTGGAAATTTGCACTTCTTTGTGAAATCTCCAGACTATTAAACATTGGCATTGAATCAATCCTTTTAAAAAATGCAGGCAGGGCTAACACACATATCTGTGGATGGCCCCTTCCCACACTTAGTGCTCTGTAAACACAGATTGGAGGCCCGTTACTTCTTCCCGGGGTTCCAGAAATTTCCCCAGGTGAAAGAAATGGGTATGAAATTAAAAGCGAAAAGCAGGCATTTCCACACTTCATTCCCCACCTTGTGATCCTATGTCTTGGGCCAGAGCTCCCTGGGGTCCAGTCTACCCTCCCGAGGCTCTCCAGAAGGGAAGTGATGAGGGAGGTAGGGTTTGCCACCTCCTTGTTGCCCCCTTCTCCTCTCTCTCTCTTTCTCTCTCTCTCCCTTGTTTTCATCATCTCAAACCCAGTCTAGAGGCCCAAGAGACTCAATGACCTCTCATTATTCCCATTTTACAGACTGGCCATAGAGGTTCAGAGACAACAGGTAACTTGTCCAAAGCCACACAGCTAGTTTGTGCTGGAGGCAGATTCCACTGGCTGACTTCTAGACTAGGTCTCTGCCAGCTCTTCCCAGGCTGGTGGGTCTCTAATTTTTTTTTTTTTAATCTAAAAATGAAAAAGATGCCCAGTGTTTTAAAAAATATATAAAAGATCAAAAGTGATTATCCTGGATGGAAATTGATCTCTTAGAGAATCTGGTAAAAGCTTTGGACACATTTTTACTTTAAATGTCAGCCAGTGGGTTCTGACTCCCAGAAGCAAAGCTCCCCAAACTGAGGTGTGTGGGGAGAAATGAGGGCAGAGACCCAGAAGCAGGTTTGTGCCCAACAAGAGGATCGATCTTCCCAAACTGAACAAACCTGTCTCCTGATTCCTAAGGTCTCCTGACCATGGAGCCTGTGTGGTGTGAGCAGTGCTCAGAGATCAGGGTGTGTCACATGTGTACACACACACACACACACACACACACACACACACACACGTGCATATGCACTGGCATGCACACACACAAATGCACATGCACACAGACCAAGCACCACAGAGAAGCTGTCTTGGTGGGCACATCTCCCATTTTCAGAGGCTGGAATCATCCTAGACTTCTCTGTCCTCCACCAGCAGGGAGTGCATTAGGTGGGCATCCGTCCTCCCCCTCCAGGCCACCATCAGCAACGCTTGCCATGTTCTCACCATGGCTCTAGACCAAGTCCCAGCCTCCTTCCTGCTTGCAGCTCCCCCTCTGCTCCATCCTGCTCCATGTACAAATCACACATCACTTCACACTGCTGCCCTTGACAAAACTCCATTTGCCACCTGCCCACTTCCCGTGAGAAGGCAGCCTCCTCTGTTGAGTCTCAGGACCAACTGATGATATGTACGTGCCCCACGATGTTGGGTCCCTGATGGCCTCAAGCTCAGGACACAGCACACAGTGGGCCTTCATGGAACAGCATCCTCTCACCTGCCTCTCTCAAGAAATCTTACACTTCCTTGGGGGCAGGGACCCTATCTTCCCATCACCGAACACAGGTGCCCCATAAATGGTGTGTGTGCAGAGGCTGTGGACTCTTGATCTTAGAGGGCTTACTTGACTCCTCTAGACTTCAGTTTTCCCATCTGTACAATGGGCACAACGCTACACCATTGTTGGGAGGATTAAATGGGATAATGCAAGGCAAGTGCCTGAAGTGGGTGAACTTCAATGAACAGACAGGTGGAAGGTTATACTACAAAGAGCCACATCAGCCCTGACATCCGTTTAGCACTTTTGCCACATTGAGTCTGCACAGTGACTTGTGTAACAAATTGGGAAACTGAAGTTCAGAGGAGTGGTGCAACCGCTCACTTCTACTCAGGGCTGGGACTGGGGCCAGTCCTCCTCCAGCTGTGCCCCATGTCACTTAGCGACCCCTGCACTGACTCCCTCTGTTCCCGCTGCTTCTTTCAGATCTCCACCATTGGAGGCGTAACCTACGAGCGTGTGAGCAAGAGGCTGGCCTGAGCAAGCAGGTGGGGCTCCCAGGGGGCTACGAAGCCAGCAGTGAAAGCTGGGATAAGAACAGACATTGTTTGCTCCAAACCTTTGTCTTTGTTTTTTGTTTTCTGCTGTCTGGGGACAGTTTCTAGCTCGCTGGGGGTGGGAGAGGACTCAGGACAGCTGCATAGGCCAAACCTTGGCCCTGAGACCCTGTACAGTCTGCAACATGGCAGAGGGAGGCTTGAATGTGGACTGCAATACTCCTGACCCCCCTGGAAGTAGCCAAAGGTGGTGTTCAAGAAGCACGGTGGGCACACTTCCATGTGCCCTCACCCTACCTTGCCACCCACCTTTCTGTGGGTACGGAGACAGGGCTCCTTTAGAGAGACAGATGTCACCTGGGAAAGGTAACACACGGACTCTCACAGGGGCCACAGGGCAGGTGTCAGACGGTGGGTAGGAGTAGGTGTGGCACTTCCAGGAAAGGGCCGTGGACCTAGGCTCCAAGGCTGGCAGACAAAGGAGGGACACACCAGGGCTTAGCCAGGAAGGTGTTTTGGCATTGCCATGGCTCCGCTGTTAATTGGCCGTGGAGGCATCCTTCTGGGCCTGTTTACCTAGTGGCACAAAGGGGGACCAGAAGGACCAATGAGGGCTGAGGAGAAATCAGAGAGTATGAGATGGGGCCATGGGAGGGGCAAGAGGGACTAGAAGGGGCTGGGATGTCCTGGTTTGCACAGTGGTGCCCTGGAAAAACTGCGAGGGGCTTTGGCTGGCTGGGAAATGTGGTCAGAAGGGTCATTCTGACCTCCTGGTGGGTGCCTGGAGCCCAGCCCAGGATTCTGAGGCAGCATCTGGGTCATCTCTGCCTGATTATGCGTCTGTCTAGGGCATGGGAGTGGAGGACTGGGGTCGGCTTGCCTCCTGGCTAGATAATCCCTAACCCAGAGCACAGAACGGACCCTTTTCCATTCTCCTCTCTCCTTGGCAGTGTTCCTCACCTTGACTTCTTATCCCATATTTTCCTGTATGACAATTCACTTATTTTTGCTACAATGGAAACTTTACATCACTTCTATATATGGAAAGCCAACATCATTTGTCGTGAACAGATGAAAACTATCAAAAAAACCAAAGCTGAACAACAGTGAGATCCTGTTGCCAGCCCAAAGCCCTGAACCTATGGCCTCCCTCTGTGAAGAGAGATATGTAGCAGACACAACAGCATCAAGTGGGCAATGTTTTCCTTGACTAATCAGAATTACTGCAAGGCTACTAAAAAGAGAACATACTCACTATGAGAGCCAATTATCTAAATTATCTAGAATGTGTAAGTCCCAGATATGGGGCATTAGAAATAAGGTTTGCTATGGGACGCCTGGGTGGCGCAGTCGGTTAAGCGTCCGACTTCAGCCAGGTCACGATCTCACGGTCCGTGAGTTCGAGCCCCGCGTCAGGCTCTGGGCTGATGGCTCGGAGCCTGGAGCCTGTTTCCGATTCCGTGTCTCCCTCTCTCTCTGTCCCTCCCCCGTTCATGCTCTGTCTCTGTCTGTCCCATAAATAAATAAAAACGTTGAAAAAAAATTGTTTTAAAAAAAGAAATAAGGTTTGCTCAAAGCCTTACACAGGGTCCGGCACACAGCAGGTGCTTCATAAGTGTCACCTGACACGTGGCCCTTCCAGTCCGTGTAATGTACAACCTTTCACTGTCATGGGCCATCCTCAGTCTAGACAGATGGCATGGCCCAGCTTACTGGCAGCTCCCTACTGCCTCCTCCCACATTCTGCCCTGAAACTTGTTTATCTTCCTAAGAACAGCATTCAGCCTCCCCCACCCCCCATCAAGCCAGGACCCCTTGCATTCCATCGTTTTGCCAAGACTTATTGCTAATTAAGTGAACTAGGTAAGCATTAAATTAAACTAGCAGTGTTGCTGTTTCCCCTCCAGACTGAATAATTACTCATAATGAGCTTGGATAATAAGTCTCTAAATAACAGACAGCCATAATTAGGCTGAAAATTGAGATATTGAGAGAAAGCGAGAGGAGGAGGAAGGGAGATGAGAGAGGATAGAAGAGAAAAGAAGAGGAGAGAGGGGCCAGGGGGAGAGGGAGGCAGGGAAAGGGAGAAGAAGGAGGAGGGAGAGGAGAGAGAGAGAGTTTGTCTTTAGATTGGTAACTGATTCAAGGACAAATTCAAATTGTTAGCAGGAGAGAAATTCTTAAGCCAGTGTCATTATAGATTCACAGACTTGGAATATAGCAGGACCTCAGAGCCCAACTAGTTTAAGCTCTGTATTTCACAGATAGGGAAACAGAGACTCAGAGAGGGGAAGCCATTTGCCCAAGGTCACACAGCAGAGAGTGAGTCTCTGAGGAGAATGTGGGGTTGGGCGTCGCCAGCTGATGGAGGCTATGGCTTCTCAGGCCAGCTTGGGAGGGTAGACAGAGTGAGGTGTGCTGGAGCAAAGCATCCATTTTGCTGGCATCTCAGCAAGGAGGCTTCCTCAGCCAGTAGAAGGGACATTGGTTAAGAGCTTTAGCGCTGGAGACACGTTGCCAGGGTTTGAATCCCTCCTCTACCACTTAGAAGCTGTGTCACCTTGGGCTAAGTTCATCCATTCCTCTGAATCTGTTTCCTCACCTGAAAATGGGGATAATAATGTACTTACCTCATACAGCTGACATGCTACAAGCATTTGCTACAAGCAAATATTAGCTGCTGCCACTGTGACCACCATCACCTCCATCATCACCACTGTCATTCTCAACCAGTGTGATGAAAGGGCTAGCTGCCTCCTTCACTAACTCAAGGCACGTGGGCAAGCTGCTGGATTTATGTGTCTTATCTTGTCCATGTGTAAAATAGGCCCCTAAGACCTCCCCTTCCTTCACAGGGGAGTTGCAAGGATAAAGTGTAAAAACCCATGTTCATTGGCTTCCAGAAAGAGAAGCCTCTATCATTTTCCTGCACTGTTTGAGATGCTATAGTTTGAGATGCTGTTTGAGGCCCCTCCACAGGCCTCAGTTCTGCTGCCCTTTACCCCAGGCATGACTTTCATCCTGACCCTTGGGAGTCATCTCTTTCACTCTGCCAGGGCAATTGTCTCCCTCCACCAAACTCATCTGGTGGAGCAGGAACTTTCAAAAGCATCTTTAAATTTGTATTTATTTCTGAGAGAGAGAGCCAGTGAGTGAGCGAGGAAGGAACACAGAGAGAGACACACACAGAATCTGAAGCAGGCTCCAGGCTCTGAACTGTCAACACACAGCCTGATGCCGGGCTCGAACTCACAAACCGTGAGATCATGACTTGAGCTGAAGTCGGACGCTTAACCGATTCAGCCACCTAGGCGCCCCTCGGGAGCGGTTTTTAAGACCACCACTAGGTGGCGCTCCACCACCCAGCTGCTGCCCTGAGATCACCAAAGTGTGAATGTATGTTGCCGGTTGGGGCAAGGGGTGGGCAGTGAGATCCTTAGTGATTGGGCTTTTGTGGCCGTGTGTATGTGTCATCTAGGGGTGACATGGCGTTGGAGGTCACATGGGCTCCTCAAGCATTTCTAAATGTGAAACCCATTCCTACCACTCACCCATATTGAGACCTTGAGCCTTCCTCAGCCCCAGTATCGTCATCTGGAAAATGGTGATAATAATATTAGCTCTGGGTAATGCTGTGAGGACAAAAAAAGAATAGGGGGAGTAAGAGAGCATGAGGAAAGTGTCAAGTACAGGCCTTGGAACATAGTAAGTGCTCACCAAACAGCTATTAAGGGACTCTCTTGGTGGTTCTACTGGGAGAATGGGCACACACAGGGTCAGAGCACTTACAGCGTGCAAACCTGGCTGTGCATGAGCATCTCCTGAGGGTCCTGGTGAGAGGATAGCGCAGGCTGCACCCCAGACCTGGAGAACTGTCACTGTGAAGTGCTCCCCAGCCAGGCATAACTTTGGAGACTGACTACTCCGGTCCCAATCCTCCCATTTTGCAGAAGGCATGACCTCCTGTGTATCCTGTCCCTTGTATCCCGGGCAAGGGCAGCAGCCTGAAACACTGGTCAGCACTGGCCCAGTTCTTCCTTAGAAGCTAGAGCTTGGTAGGAAGAAGTGAAGCTCAGAGACTCACCTGCATCCCCAAAGAACGGAGAGGCCCACTTATTCACATTCTGTCTCACAGAACTGTTGAATAACGATACCATATATTCCATGTTTTGTTATCATAAATCTGAAGTGTAGCCCAAGCTGATACCCTTCCCACCTTATAAATGAGGAGACAGAAGTCAGAGTGGAGAGGTGGCTTTTCCCAAAGTCATCTAGCTAAGAGCAGACAAACTGAGACCTCCTGGCCTAATGTTCTGGTCTATATACCAGAAGTAGCATGCTTCCAGCCCAAGAACTACTCTAACTTACGATGTGTTTTATTGGTCTTCTGTTGTGTTAATAATTTTTTTAATTTAATTTTTAAATTAAATGAAAAGTTAATAGGTTTCCTAGAGGTTCCTGAAGATTCCGCAATGTGGAGCTTACACCCTTGAAAGGCAATAATTGACCAGAACGGAGTAGGAGCCATATCCTCTAGGGAGACACTGGTTTCAACACAGTACTGACCACATCACACCCTCTCAATCACCCAGCTGGATTCACTATGTTACCTGCCTAGTCCTGGCGGGCATCTGGACTTGAGACTCCTGCAAAATGCTATGGCCTTTCTGCTGAAATTCAAGTCACAAAAGTCTTCCCTGAGGAACAAAAAATGAGGTGAATGAGGGCTGTTAGATTCTTTCCTAGGCACTTAGGGCCAGGGATTGCCAGAGCCAGCCCAGAGACAGGTTAGGTTCCTCCCCGGGGGATGCTCTGGGAAAGCCCCAAGCCTGCTCCCACCTTCACAGATGGGGTTCAGGGAACTCCTCCCAAATCGGAGCCTGCTGGGGACAGACAGATGGAGCCATAAATCACATTAGCTCGTGGCAGATGTGCGAGAAGCTGTTTCTATATCTCTGTCTGCTGGTAAGCACACTCTGAGAAGGCCTGCCACCCAGTACATCAGGAGCATGGACGCCTGGCAACTCTTACGAATCTATATCCATTATTCTGCCATGTCTTCCCCACCAGGTGAGTGAGATGGCCCGCTGGGACAGTCACACCACCTTTCACTCATTCAAAACCCTTGACTGAGGTACTACAAGGCGGCAGGGCAGATTCAGACTGCCTGTTTTTGAATTGTGTCTCCTTCCTTCCCCACTGCTGTCCTCAGGCAAATAACCTGTGTCCCCATTCTCTAATCTGTAAAATATAGCCAATAACAGTTCCTACCTTGTAGGGTTACTGAGATGGTTACCAAAAATATGAGCAAACGCCTTAGCATAGCACTTTATACATACATAGTAAATGCTGAATAAATGTCAGCTGCTATGATTACTGCCACCACCACCAGGTGATAATATTCTTTATATTCTACTGGGGGGAAAGTAGCTTAGGGCACAGCCATCAAACCAAGTTCACAAACTAAAAAGATCATTTCAAATGGCTTGAACAGCTATGGAGAAAAGGAAGAGTAATGAGTGAGTAGGGTTGTTACAGAGACCTCTTTGGGAGATGACACGGGAGTTGAGGTTTCTTAACCTTCTACTGTTGTTGTTTGGGGCTCGACAGTTCTTACTGTGGAGGCTTTCCTGGGCTGTGGGATGTTGAGCAGCATCCCTGGCCTCTATCCACTGGCCCCCAGCCACCACAGTGGGGACAACCAAATACGTCTCCAGGCATTGCCCAATGTCCTCTAGGGGGCAAAAGTGAGCTCTGCTGAGAATCACTGATCTAAAGGATTAAGGGAGAAGAGTATTCACATGACAGAACAGATGGCTTTGGAGAGATGGACTCTAAACCCAGAGGGCTGTGGAACCTTGACCCCAACCCTAATCCAGGCACTGGTGATGTTAAACCTGAAGGGAAGCCGGTTTTCCTAGGAAAATGGATCTGCATGTCCAAACCTTTCACACAGAAATACTGCATAAAACACAGACAACTAAATATGGAACAAAGTGTAGGTCTGGAACTCAGATGGTGCAGAAATTCAGCCGGGGATGCGGTTTCCTTACTCTCTCTTTTGGGCCCACAATCCAGGGCCTGCACATTCAGTCCTTTATTGGAACTTCAAAGAAAACCTGCATCTGAATCCCTGGGAAGCCAGCTAAAAACGCAGATTCTCAGGCCCCACTCCTCTTGGAGATTTCAGGTCATTCCGCAGCTTGCTTAGGTTTGAAAATCTCTGGACTGAACTAGATGTCAGCCCTGGCAGGGCCTTTAAAGCCACCTCTATGCTTTTCTTTTTGTTTGTTTTTATTTTGAGAGAGAGATAGTACAAGTGGGGGAGGGGTAGAGAGAGAGAGAGAGAGAGAGAGAGAGAGAGAGAGAGAGAAAAGAGAATCCTAGGCAGGCTCCTCACTATCAGCGCAAAGCCCAGTGTGGGGCTTGAACTCACGAACCATGAGATCATGATCTGAGTCGAAATCAAGAGTCAGATGCTCAACCTACTGAGCCACCCAGGTACCTCAATCATCTCTGTTTTTCAAGCTTTCCGAACTACTGCCCAGCATGGGAACTTAGGAAATCTAACACAGAACACCCATGTGTGGGAGAGGTACAAGTTCTTCCCTCTGGTTGAAGAAAGGCAGGGGCCCAGGGCCTCTGTGGCTCAGTTTCCCTCTAGTGCTCGAAAACCACCCATCAACTCAACCATCTCTATGGTAACAGGTGGAGAACCTGAAGCCTAAAGACAGAGGCACAGTAAAGTGGGTATTCTTGGTAAACCCAGAATTTGCCTTGTCAAGTTGTTGTCAAGTCCCCAACACCTAGACTAGCTTCCTGCCTTGCCTGACTTGATCATGGCAGATGGATAGTACTGCCCCCAGCCCAGCCCTGCCTGCACACACACGGTTCCCAAACACCTCCTGGGGCTGGATGTCAGCTTCATGGCCTGGGCAGCTCTCCCCACACCTCCCCTTCCTAACTAAAGGCATCCGTGCTTAGTGAGAACCACTCAGCTCCACACGGACACCAATCTCCAGGATGGCTCTCCTGCAGGAACCTGGGTGGGTAGAGGGCAGGGCTCTCTTCCTGTCAGAAAAAGAGTCTGACACTCTCCATAATTGCAGATATATAGTCCATCCATTCTATGATACACATATTTTTACGTGTTAACGTTCCTGAAATAAGAGTACACTATTTAATCAGCAGTATCTTAAACACTATGTCATGGCTTAGTTGGTGACTTTTTCTTGAATTCTCTCACTGGTGCATAAAATAATGGTACATCTTAGAGTAGACCTTGTGTTTGGCTTTGACATGCTTTATGTTGCTTAATCCTCATGAGAACCCTGTGAAGCAAGTGTTCTCACCCCCATTTTAACAGGTGAGAAGACTAAGGCTCAGAACAGTTGAGTCAACTCCCTCCAGACAGCTAGTAAGTGGTTGTGGTGAATTTTACGTGGTAGCTTGGCTAGGCTATGGTGTGTGGCAGTTCAGACACTAATCTAGATGTTGCTGTGAAGGCATTTTGTAGATGTGACTAACATTTAACAATCAGTAGGCCTTAAGTAAAGGAGACTCCTCTCCACGTGGGTGGGCCTCATCCAGCCAGGTGAAGGCTGTTAAGAGCAAAAAACAGGTTTCCTGGAGAAGGAATTCTGCTTCAGAGACTGTAACAGAAATCCTAAGTTTCTGGCTTGCCCTACAGATTTTGGACTCAACTGAAACATCCACTCTTACCCGAATTTCCAGCCTGCTGGCCTGCCCTACAAATTCCTAACTTGTCAGCCCCCACTGTGTGAGCCAATTCCTTAAAATAAATCTCTGTGGGGTGCCTGGGTAGCTCAGTCGGATATACATCCAAATCTTGATTTCGGCTCAGGTCATGATCTCGCAGTTTGAGGGTTTGAACCCCATGTTGAGCTCTGTGCTGACGGTATGGAGCCTGCTTGGGATTCTTTCTCGTTTGCTCTGTCTCTGCCCTTTCCCGGCTCATGCACGCACGTGCTCATTCTCTCTCAAAAATAAACATTAAAACATAGCAAATAAATAAATCTCTCAGATATGATGGGCTGTTTCTCTGGGGAACCCTGACTACTAGTGGTAGGGTAGGGGTGTTAAGCTCTACTCCGGGTGTCCCCAGAGAGGCCCAGCTCCACAGGAGCCAGTCTTGTAGAGCCCACCCCCCAAGCCTCTCAGCGGGAGCGGAGACACCGACGGGGCTGGCTGAGAGTCGAAGGCCAGGAAAAGAACGGAGACCAGGAGTAGGTGATCTGTTTATTGCAAGACGCCTTCTTCTGCGTGCTGGGCTGGCTGTGAGGCTCTACTGGGGGCCCTTCACAAGCCCCAGTCCCAGGCCAGACAGACACAACAACTTGGAATCCAAACCAGTCTCACATAAATAGAAGGAGGTTGGCAAAGGAAAAAGAGAAAAGCAACAAACAAACGTGTAGTCTTCCCACACTCATGTGACACAGCGGCACCGGTGCCTTATTCGCGTTACCTCTTCTTATTCTGCTTCCACACCGAAGCCTTCATCTGCTCTGAAAATCACCTTCGGATCCAATTCAGCAGCACATGGCCGCCTTCCTGATAGTCCCCGAGCCAGTCTCCTGCACTGACGGGCAAATAAGCCAAGAAAACCAAAATGGGTTCTTCTTAAAACAAACAAAAAAAATGTCTCCATTGTTCTTTACACCTCCCAGTTCTAATGGGTGAACAGTGTGTCGCCCCGACTCGGAACAAACCAAAAAAACACAACTAGCACAAGTCATGAGTCAGAATAAAAACATATTGCACATGGTTATGAGAGTCTTCCTGAGGGCCCTCTTGCTGTAGGTGCCCAAACACTGGCTTTCGATCCAACCAATTGCTTGCCTGTATTTGTGACATACACCCCTGTCCATGCCCCGCTCCCCGACTCCAGCTGGCACGAAGCAAACATTCCACATTATTAGCCTTCCCTATTAGCCAAACTCACACACCATAAGCACCTGGTGGAGCGGGGTTAGGGTTGTTGGTTGTAAACCTCTGTCTACCTTTCAACCACTTCTCCTCTGGGTGGCTGTCAAAGTTCTACAGGTGAACACAGCATCCAAGATGTGGAATCTTCTTGAACTGAGAGCCTGGGGAGTTGCTTTCCCCAACCACCTGCTTGTTGTTACAAGCTGGGTCCGAACCTACAGCCCTTGCATGGGACAGGCAGTGTGGCGATCAACATTTTTTCTCTCCTAAGGAATTTTCAAGTATCGTAAAATCCCTGATACACTATGTAAACAAGATATCTTACTGAACAGAAAGCTAGGTCACTTCAGGAAGCAGCAGCATGTGAGATATCTAAAAGGCCTAATAAGGTTTTAGGTCCGACAACAAAGGCAAGACAGCCGCCCACCGTGCCTCAGAAGGCCGACGCTTAGGCATACACACACACACAGCTCTTCTGTATGGAGGCAGGGAAAGAGCACCCAATGCGGCACCTGCTGGGGTCCTGAGGATACATCATGCAGTCCCCTTCTTTTTCAGTGTAGCTGCCACTGGCGAGAAGTAAAGAAGTCTTTGATGCTAAAAACCAAACATGCTCATGGACTGGCAGTCTGCATCCAGTTTCCAGTCTCCTGGCCTCTCACCAAGTCTTTCTCAATTCAGGGGGTCCCTCCTCCAGAGGGTGGTGGCCGAGACACCCCCCTGCACCCCAGCTACATATGTGGAAGACGCTTTCCAGAGGAATGCTCTCGGGGGAGGTTGTCATGGACTGTTTTGCTGGGGGGTCAGCTTTATTTAAAAAGAACATGAACCCTCTCCGTTCAAGGGTAACAATGAGGCTCTGTGGGGATGGCCTCCCCACTGCCTCACTCTGCTGAGCTCCCCTCACCTGTGTCCTCGTCCTCTGCCCAGGTGGGTCTCCAAGGGCTCCCTGTGTGGCCCAAAGGTGCCCTATCTGTCGAAACAGCCCGTGGGGAACGCGTGGCTTCCGCTGAAGTAGCTGCTTCCATAGGTGGTGGTGAGGCAGTGCCTGGGCTCAGCCGCGATGGCCATCTGCATGCTGAGGGGCGTGGGGAGGGACACGGGACACACGTCCAGGGGCTGGAGGGTGGGGTACAGGGCATGGAGGGAGGAGCCAGAGCCTCCTGAGAGCAGGCTCCCAGAGCGATGAGCCTGCAGCGAGTCCCGATAGGCCAAGCATAGGTCCTGCACGGGGGTCTGAAATGGCGCCAGGGCTGGTGTCGTCGGCTGGCTCAGGGTGGGGTAGGTGGGTGGCTGGAACAACACCTGGGTGGTGGCAGGGGGCGTGCCAGGCACCATTGCCAAGGCCTGGCTCTTGACCGCAACAGCATCCTTGAAGACATTGTCATAAGCTCTGAAAGGAAAGGACCTAGGTGAGACTTGAGGTCCGAGGCCACAGCAGCAGACACCTGAGTGTGCCCCTCCCTCCCTTGCTAAGTGGGATTCGAGATCTGTGTGCTGTGAGCTCAGGGTGGTACCCAGCCCACACCCACTGCCTGTAGCACTGCCTCCCCTGTCCTCTGACTAAACTCAGGCCTCACACCTACACCCGGATCTGCCTCCTACAGAAAACCCCTTCTGATCCCAGACTCTAGCTGTCCCCCCAAGCCTCTGTACTGCCCTATCTCGGCGATCAACCCCCCAGATGATAACTTCTGTGTTACCACCTAGTTCCTTGTGCTGAGCACGAGCTCCAGGGGGAGGGGGCCCTCTGCTCTTGCTCATCACTGCATCCCCAGCATCTGGCACAGGGCCCGGCACTTAGATCAGCACCTCTGCCTTCAAGGCACCTGCAAACAGATCCCAAGCAAGCTGCCCCTGGGGTCTAAGTTTCACCTTCTGGAAAGGGAACCAACAGGTTTATTTCCATTAAAAAAAAAAAAAATAGCTTCCCATAAAGCTTTTTGAAATAACAAATCTATTAGAGGCTCAGGTAAGACAGGAGCAAAGGGAGGCTACAGATCTGAGAAGAGGATCATCCCAGAGCCACAACCATGGTGAAGAGGCAGGGCTGGTGGCCAAGAATCTGGGGGCACCTATCTGCACTCAGACCAGACCATATGCTCTGTTTCTGGGCACCTTCTACAAGCAAAGATTTTAAAACAAGGCCCAGAGAGCAGGGCAGACAGTTCACACAGGGATGAGACAAAGGCAGCTACTGGCACAGCTTCCCATATCAGGAGGCTGAGAGGCAGCTCTCCAGGGGCCTGGCCCCATGGTCAGTAGGGCCAGCATCCAGAAGATGCTGCCATATGCTGGGGGGAAGAGGGATGAGCAGCAGCCAGGCTTGGGTTCTCTGTCCTGTCTCCTCCTTGTGGTCACCAGTGAACACCTGCACCTTCAATATCAGTTTCATGGTGTTGGGTCTGTGCTGACTCTTTGTACCCTCTCTGATACACTGAACATGTCCTCACCAAGCTTCCCAGGGACCCTTGCGAGGAGGCCATGGCCTCTTATGTAGCTGGCTAAGAGGTCAGCTTTGTGGCCACATCTGATCAAAGTAGCTAATTATAAGTCTCTCAGTGTAATCACCCAGAAGACTGACTGGCACACGGGGATTCAGAGCAAACAGCCCAGACACTCAGAAGGATGTGTCCATCACCTTCTCTTCTCCCCACCTCCTTGACCTTAAAATCACAAATTCAAAGCTACCCAAAATAGGAAGGACCAACTCTGCAAACCTCATTCTAGCAGGAGTCACAATGGCCCACTTCCTGTGAGACACTAGCTCAGGGAACTACCCTAACCCTCTGACTTTGAGAGATCTCCTGAGGTGAGTCTCCAGAGCAAGTGCCTCGATTATTTTGGAAACAAAGAAAGATCAGGGATGGAACTTACACCAGCAGGATTTCAATGCATGTGCTGAGATGTTCCAGAGAGTAATTTGAGATCCTCTGTAGGTCTCTGGTCCAGTAGGGGGAAAGCTGAAGGCAAATCCTGGAGGCCCCAACGCAGGCTGCGGCCACCACAGAAGGCTGGAATTTGTAGAAAATATGATCTGAAAGAGAATCACAGAAGTCGGCTTCATAGAGCCTCACTCTGGAGTCCCAGTGGCCCTCCTTCCTGCCTTGTGCTTCCTGAGAACTGGCAGACAAGTGATTAGGTTCAAGGCTGTTCATTGCTGAATACACACACAAGATGAAAAATTAGAAATACTATGAAGTTCCATTCCTGAATCTTAAACACCTTGGCTCTCGGTCTGGGATTTCTGGTGTCAGCCTAGAGTAATGATTTTTCAAAATTTCGCCCTAAGTTCTGGGGGGCTGCGAGGGGCTTGGTGATGGGCTACAAAGAGAACCACAAAACATGTGTCTCTTCTTTGGCTGTTAGTGGCGAATGACACAGCATTTCAAAAGCTTCTGTTTTGGGGCATGACTACAGGCTACTTATTGATGGTAACAAAGCCTGGCTTAGAGTGAGCACCCAATAAAAATTTGTTGAATGAATAAATGGTCACAAACATTTGATATACATAACTAAAACCAGCACCTGACTTAGTTTATGGAGGAATCTTCCCCCACCCTCAGCTTTTCTGACATATGATTGGCAAATAAAAAAACTATGCACATTTAAGGTGTACAACATGATCTTTTGGTATATGTATATGTTGTGAAATGAATCTTAATGTCCTACTAAGATATCTGGCAACATGGCAAAGTCTGGCACTACTTATGTGCAAAGGCAAACTGTTCAAATTTCCACTCTTTGTGTGAATGACACTGGTTATTTGTGCATTATCATCCTGTCTTACATTGTTTATGATTTTTGGTAACTTCCACATTTGCCTGTGAAAGTCTGAGTCAAGGCAGGTGGCATTACAGTTACAGGCACAGTTACAGAGTCAGACGCCTCAGATTCAAATCTTAGCAATGACCTTGGGTAAGTTACTTCACCTCTTGAGCATCAGTTGAGGAAATGGATTGGTAAAACAGGAATAACAGAAGTGATTTTCATGTGGAGTCATTGTGAAATTCAATGACATAATATACACAAAGCACTACAATAAGGTGCCTGGCACATGGTACATGCTCAATTAATGCCTGATATTGTAATTGTTTATATTGGTTTTTAAAAATTTTTTAATGTTTTTATTTTATTTTTGAGAGAAAGAGACACACAGTGAGAGCAGGGGAGGGGCAGAGATGGAGACGAACCTGAAGCAGTCTCCAGACTCTGAGCTGTCAGTGCAGAACCCGACATGGGGCTTGAACTCACAGACTGCAAGACCATGCCCTGAGCCAAAGTCAGACGCCCAACTGACTGAGCCACCTGGGCGCCCCTGTAACTGTTTACATTGTTACTTGGGATCATTTTGGTTTGTGGTGGGTTACTGGGTATTGTATCAACAGTATTTCTGACCTGGTATTTTACCTAGTACCTAGATATTAAGACAATGGGAAGAGTGGGATTCACATGAGGTCCCCAAACAGGATAACTTTATTGCTGAACTTTATTACTAAAACATACCCCCTCCCCCACCCTATCTGTACGATGACTGCTCTTCCAAAATGACCTACTTGCAAATCTCTCCCATTTGGATCACTTGGAATGTTCCAGGTTACTGTAAGAAAAACTACCAGGTGATCAGTAAGTTTGTAGGGTGCCGGCTGCCTGTATGTATATCAGCTGCTTTATTTCTCCTTTACATGGTGTTGGCAGTACTTTGGGAGAATCCTAGCTCCTTCTCTGTGTATCCCCTGAGAAGTGGGAGTGATCTGGGTGGATGGGCCCCGGTCAGCAAGGACTCCCTGGGTGGACATGCCTCTCAGATCCCAGCCTCTGTGTGTGGGGGGAAGGGCTACCGGGTCCCGACGTCGGGCCACACCTTGCAGGGTAACCTCTAGGAAGTAGTGGGCATACTCCTTGAGGCACTCTTTGGTCTTGCGGGGGCAGGTGGCGGGCCAGCTGTGGCAGTGCCGATCCTTCTGGCTGACGGAGGCTGAGAGGTAGTAGTCCAGAAAGTGGGCGGGCGTGGGCAGGCAGAGGTTCCAGCTGAAGGCTTCCAGGAGCAGCAGCTCTGTGCTGAGCAGCTCCTTCTTGGTGAGGGTGAAGTTCTGGCCGTTCAGGACCCTTGTACTGTTTATCTGCTCCAGCTTGGGCACATGGTCTTCCCTGTCCTCGAACTTACCTGCAGGAGAAGCAGACGTTACTGGAAGACAGCACTTGCCTGCACCCAGGAAGCAAAGGCCCACCTCACGGTGCCTGGACAGTGCTGGCACGGAGCACAGAGAGCCAAAAGTCCCCACTGCCAAGCGACTAAAAACACACATTTTGGATCTGCCAACCCTGCGCTTAAATCCCCAAGTCATCATGTCCAGCTGTGTGATTGTGCACAGGTGATTGTGCACAGAGGCCTTTCCATGCCTCAGTTCCCTCATCTATAAAATGGAAACTAAGGGTTTTGTCAGATACAACAAGAAAATGCACACCACATGTTCAGACCAGCACGTGGAACAAAGAAGGCACTCCATGGCAGTTAGAAACAGCAGTGAGGGCCTGGAGGATGAGGGAGCCCTCTCTCCACTCCTGCCTGGTCCTCACTAACACAATGTCAGGACTGGTCACGGGGTCAGACAGCCATAGTCAGAATGACCTTGCAAATTTGATCCTGTCCCCCCACATATAGAAAAGCCCCTCAATGGCTCTCCACTGTCCTCAGTACTGGGTTCAAACCCTGTCAATAGCTTTTCAGCTTGGATTCCCTCAGAAACAGTTTGCTTAGGAGGTGAGCCTAGGAAAGACTGGTAAGTGGGAGAAGACAGGAAAGGGAGGAAAGCCAGAAAGGGAACATGATCTTGAAGTTATCCGTACCCCTGTGTTCACTGCAGCATTAATTACAATAGCCAAGACTGAGAAACAACCTGAGTATCCACTGATGAATGGACAGAGAAAACGTGGTATTTATATACAATAGAATAATATTCAGCCATACAAAGAAGGACATCCTGCCATTTGCGACAACATGGATAAACCTTGAGGGCTTTATGCTAAGTGAAATAAATCAGGCAGAGAAAGCCAAATACTGCATGATCTATCTCACTTACATGCAGAATCTGAAAAAGCCAAACTCAAAGGTACAAAGAACTGACTGGTGACTACCAGAGGCAGGGATGGCGGAAACTTGTGAAGGGGGTCAAAAGGTACAAACTTCCAGCTATAAATTGGCCCTGGGGATGTAAGGTACAGTATGGTGACTAGTTAACAATGCTGTACTGTGTATTTGACAGCTGCTAAGAGAGATCTTAAAAGTTCTTATCATTAGAAAAACATTTGTAACTGTGTGAGATGATGGACGTCAACTAAACTTACATGCGTACAATAGGTACATATATCAAATCATTTTTATACACTTGAAAACTAACATGACATTATGTGTCAATTATATCTTAATGCAACTGGGGTGGGGGTAACACTATGGACTTCCGAGGTGAGGCTTTAAAGAGGCCATGCAACTCCCACCTTCTTCCTCCCTTGGAGTGCCATGCTGAGACCATCATGTAAGGAAGCAAGCCTAGCCTGCTGGAGGTGGAGAGGCCACAAGAACAGAGGAACCCAGGTGATAGCCAGCGCCAACTCTCAGACATGAGAACGAGACCATCCAGGACCTTCTAGCCCAGCCCCTCCAGCGCTGTTTGAATGAGCATAGGTGAAACCAGCAGAGGAAACCCCATGCAACCCACATTGCTGTTTTTTTGTTTTGTCTTTTAGTGTTTATTTATTTATTTTTAAGAGGGAAAGAGGAGGGAGAAGCAGAGAGACAGAGGGTGAGAGAGAATCCCAAGCAGGCTCCGGGCTCTGAGCTGGAGCCCCTCCGACGTGGGGCTCGAACTCACAAACCAGGAGATCATGCCCTAAGCTGAAGGTTGGTTGCTTATCCAACTGGGCCACTCAGGCTTCCCACATATCACTGTTGTTTAAATCACCAAGTTTAGGGATGATTTGTTTGGCAGGAATAGATAACTGGGATATACTCATATCCATGGGCAGTGGCAAAAAGATGTGAAACCCCACAAACAGGCACGTCACACGGCTCAGATTCCTCTGAAGGAACAATGAGTAAATACCGGAAGATCCTGGAAATAAATGCCATGAAATAAAGCCACATAGAGTTAGATACAAACAAAAATTAAACACGAGTCTTGAGTTATCCTCAAGGGTCAAGGGAACTGAGGTATTTACAGAACAATCCCCAGCGGTCACCAGTGGTGGAGAGCTCCAGTGGCAGCTCCCACTGGGGAACGCTCTGCAGGTGGGGCGGCTGCAGGCCCCCCAGCCTAAACCCACCTCACCCTGAGGAAACCACGCACACCTGGCTGAGGCCTCTGTCACTGCACTCTCCGAAAGCCCCGTGCCCCCCTTCCCCATGAGCCTTCATCTACACAGCCTGGATCACCCTTCCCCTTCCCCTGTTCACTCTGCCAACCTCTCCCCACCCTTCACCCCTGAAAGCCTTCCCCGACCACTGTCCTTGTTCTGGCCAAGCCCCACATCACATGGTGATCCCTGAGGCCTGGCTTTGGTGTGGTCGCCCGTAGCCTCCGAGCCCAGCTTAAGCAGGAGCAGAACACTGCTGAGTGAGTGTTGGAAGAGGCGGTGGGGTGGCCCAGCTGAGCTCAGAGAGCATGTGACAAAGGGTCCGCACACCTGTGCACAACTGTGAGTACCCTGTGACCCAGTTCTCACCAGACTTTCATGCTTCTTAGGAGAGATGAGGAAGTAGCCGCTTCAGGCTGCCTTACAGCAGATACAACACATTTCTCAGGAAGGCCTCAAAAAATGTCCCCAAGAGGGGCACCTGGGTAGCTCAGTTGGTTAAGTGTCTGACTTTGGCTCAGGTCACGATCTCACAGTTTGGAAGCTGGAGCCCCGTGTCAGGCTCTGTATTGACAGCTCAGAGCCTGGAGACGGCTTCACGGTCTGTTTCTCTCTCTCTCTGCCCCTCCCCCACTCATGCTCTGTCTCTCTCAAAAAACAAAAAAAATGTCAAAAAAGTGTCACCAAGAAACGAAACATTGGACTCTGGGAAGCCAGTGTCTCTATTTTCTCTGCAAGCTTTAAAAGAGTCCACAAAGTGGGCAAAGATGGTGTGATGTGAGGCTCTGGTCTTTGATGGGCAGGAACTGAGCAAGTGGAAATATACAAAACAGCAAAGAGTGGAGACTGATGGCTGACCGGCTCCTATGCAGCTTACAGCCACCCCAGAGCCTCGGCTGCCAGAGCCCTTATCCAGCAGGGCCTAAGCCTGGCACAGCACCGCCTCCACAGCTCACACCTTCCCTGGTCTTGCACACATGGGCAACTCAGGCAGGACAGGCAAGATCAATGCTGTCCAAGGCGGGAGAGCCTCCTGTATGGCTGGAAATCCTGGGGTGGGGAGGGCTGACCAGGCCTCTCCAGCCCCACACCCTCCCTAAATGCAGGACCTCTCCTCCGGCTGGGATTGCTCATCCCTTCACTCACCTTCCTGTGTGTCCTCCAGCGGTCGGTTCAGAGGCCACTGGCTGTCATTAAGGCACTTCTCATGCTCAGATTGCTTAATATCAAGTATTGATATTAATGGCTAGCACCTGACCAATAGGTCATTAATGGGCCTAAGCCCATGAGGACAGGAACCGTGTCTGACCCATTTGCAGCTGTGCCCCCAGGTCCCAGCACGGTGCCTGATACAGAATAGCTGCCCAATGAATATTCGTTCAAAGAATGAATGGTATTCTCTTTCTTGTTTTGTTTTGAGAGCGCGTGAGCAGGGGAGGGGGCAAAGTGGAAGAGTGAGAGAGAGAGAGAGAGAGAGAGAGAATCTTTTTCTTTAAGTTTACTTATTTTGAGAGAGTGAGAGAGGGGCAGAGAGAGAGGGGGAGAGACAGAATTGCAGGCAGGCTCGGTGCTGTCAGTGCAGAGCCCATTGTGGGGCTTGAACCCCACGAATCTGAGATCATGACCCAAGCCAAAACCAAGAGTAGGATGCTTAACTGACTGAGCCACCCAGGTGCCCTGAGAGGGGGGAGAGAGGGAGGGAGGGAAGGCTCCACATTCAGCACAGAGCCCGAGGTGGGACTAGATCTCATGACAGTGAGATCACGACCTGGGCTGAAATCAAGAGTCAGACTCTTAACCGACTGACCCACCTAGGCGCCCAGATACTCTGTTGATAGTTGAATTTAGGGCCATTTAAATTGTTCTCCGATGATATCAGATTATCTATATTCCCTAATTTTTTCTCCCATGATCATATATTCTTTGTACAACTTAAAAAGAAAAAATTTTCTTGCACAGTTGTCCAATTTTACCTGAACCTTGTGCCGAACTAAGCCAACACTGTTAGCAGGCACTCAGTAGATACAAGTAGATACAAGTGCTCTTTTCTTCCCCAGGGCAGAAGGTGGCAAGGTGAAGGTCACAGCCCGGCAAAAACATGCATCATACTCAGGGTGGCATTAAGACTCTTCCACACCATTTCTGGCAGCCAGCAATCTATTCTAACTGGCAGATGTGCTCAGTGAGATTAGTTTCCTCCCTGCCCTCAGAGCTTTTCAAACCTTTCAGAGCTCTGCCTTTTTCCCAGCCACCAGGCCCAAGAGGATTAGCCTCAAATGGAAGGGGCTATGGATTACTGAAGAATCTGAATTCACCTGCTCCCCAGGCTGGAGAAGCTTCTTGGGGACCCACCACACTGTGGGCCAGGGCCAGGCAGAGTGGGGTCTGAATCCTCAGAGTTGGCGCTGGACCTAAGAGCACCAAACTCCACAGGCCATTTGTTTCCTGTTTAGGAATATGCCCCCCATGGAGATGAAATGGCCACGCAGAATGGGAAGTGCTTCAGTAGTACCCAACACACACACAGGGGCAGTCTTCATGCTGGGTTGGGCACTGAATCCTCCCAGGCAGGTTGCGTTCGGATCCCCAGAAGCTCAGAGAACTTAGCTCCACACATCTAGGAGCGACCTTACAGTCCCTGCTCTTAATTGCTGGCCAGCAGACCCCAGCTTAGCAACTATTCCCAAGCACAATACATTTCACAGCCAGAAAAGATTTTATGAGTTTCCTGGTGTTGCACGTGCCTGGCAGACATTTCCTCCCCTCCTCCCATGACTGTGAGCAGGCCAGCCTTTTGTCCCCATTGCTGCAACCAAGCACCGCCACTCAGCTGCCTGCTCCTTATCGACAAGCTGCACTGACGACAGATGCCTGGAAGTCTTCAGGCAGGTCCCCTGGGAGGTGTGGGGGACAGAAGTCCAAATCTTTCCAAGTCACACCAGAGCCACAGACGCTCTTCAACTCCTTTAATGTACTTTTTGTTTGGAAATTTTTCAAATACACAGAAAAGATTAAATAATGAACACAGAGGACCCTTCAGCCAGATTCACCAACTGCTGACTTAGAGCCACATTTATTCCGTGTGTGTGTGTGTGTGTGTGTGTGTGTGTGTATAAATACTGAGTTTGCTGGACTATTTCTTTTTTTAAAATTTTTCTTTTAATGTTTGTTTATTTTTGAGACAGAGAAAGACAGAGCATGAACGGGGGAGGGGCAGAGAGAGGGAGACACAGAATCTGAAGCAGGCTTCAGGCTCTGAGCTGTCAGCACAGAGCCCGATGCGGGACTCGAACTCATGGACCGTGAGATCATGACCTGAACCGAAGTAGGAAGCTCAACCGACTGAGCCATCCAGGCGCCCCTTGCTGGACCATTTTTAATGAAGTTGCAGACGTGACAAGCCAGCCCTGGACAGTGTACAGCCCTGAAGTCATTTTCCTACATAATCATGATGCTATTACCAATTCTAAGAACATCAGGATTAATGCAATAACATTCTTTTCTTTAAAAATTTTTTTTTATTATTATGTTTATTTATTTTGAGAGAGAGAGAGAGAGAGACAGAGTGCGAGTGGGGGAGGGGCAGAGAGAGAGGGAGACACAGAATCCAAAGCAAGGCTCCAGGCTCTGAGCTGTCAGCACAGAGCCTGATGCGGGTCTCAAACCCATGAGTGTGAGATCATGACCTGAGTCAAAGTCAGATGCTCAACTGACTGAGCCACCCAGGCGTCCCTCTTTCCTTTTTTTTAAAAAAAAAATTTTTTTTAATGTTTATTTATTTTTGAGACAGAGAGAGACAGAGCATGAACGGGGGAGGGTCAGAGAGAGAGGGAGACACAGAATCGGAAGCAGGCTCCAGGCTCTGAGCTGTCAGCACAGAGCCCGACGCGGGGCTCGAACTCATGGACCGTGAGATCATGACCTGAGCCGAAGTTGGATGCTTAACTGACTGAGCCACCCAGGCTCCCTCCTTTTTTTTTTTTTTTTTTTTTTTTTTTAAGTAAGCTCCACACCCTGCATGGAGCTTGAACTCACGACCCTGAGCAATCAAGGGTTGCATGCTCCACTGACTGAGCCAGCCAGGTGCCCCGGCAATAACATTTTCTAATATTCAATCTACATTTGACTTCCCCTAAGGTGCCCCAAATGTCTTTTATTATAACCTTTGTCTTTTTTGGATCCAGGTTCAACAAAGCTCACACATGGTGTCCCTTTATATCTTTGAGTCCCATTCTTTGTTTTTCATGACACTGACTCTAGATAAACCCAGGCCAGTTTTCTTCTAAAATGTCCTATATTTTGGGAGCACCTGGCTGGCTCAGTTAGTAGGGCATGCAATTCTTGATCTCAGGGTCATGAGTTCAAGCCCCACATTGGGCCTAGAGACTACTTAAAAAAAAGTCCCATATTCTGGACTGTTTCCTCACGATAAAACAGTTTGGGCAAGGAAACTACAGAGGTGATGTTTTGTCCTTCTTACCAGATCACATCAGGAGTTATATAACGTCAGTTTGTCCCGGCAATAGCGATGCTACGTTTGATCGCTTGGTTAAGGTGGTGACACCAGATCTCTCCATTTTAAAGGTACCATTTTCCTGTGAAATTAATAAGTAATCTGTGAGGTAGACGCCTTCAGACTCTCTGAATATCCTGTTTCCCAACAACCTTTATTTTTTAAGTTTATTTATTTAGAGAGAGACAGAGACAGCATAAGCAGGGGAGGGGCAGAGAGAGAGGGAGAAGAGAGAGAATCCCACGCAGACTCCACACTGTCAGCACAGAGCCCAATGGGGGCTCGAACCCACAAAACTGTGAGATCATGACCTCAGCCCAAACCGAGAGTCGGACGCTTAACCCACGAGCCACCCAGGCATCCCTCCACCAAACTTTAACTCAATGATTTGGCGTCCAGGAAGAATTCTTTCCTGAATACGTAAGTAATTACACTGGGATTGAAAAAGAATTTTTAACAATTCTATCATTCTATCTACATTTTTCTTTTTGGATGTTTACATTGTTCCCAATTTGACCAGTGGGAGCCCTATCATCATACTTATAAGATTAAAAAAAAAATCCTAAAACTACTGAAGCGCTCAGCCTGGGTCTGCAGCCAGGCACAGGCACATGAACCCTTAGTGTAGGTGGCAGTGGTGAAACCTGCAAATAATGCCCTACAAGACCCTTTGCACACCCGGCTGACCGGGTCCTCTTGCTACTCTGATGCACAGACAACCGGGAGAGCCCCAGCCATTCCTGGCATGTCACACAATTACTGAACTGACCACCACAAGTCCAGCCAAGTGGCCGGACTCAACCAAAGTGGCAAGACCCTGTCAGTCCAGCAAGCCTCAGGAGGGACTCTCACAGACTGGCTTTTTTTCCTTTTCTTTTTTTAATAGCATTTTTGTTTGTTGTGGTAAAATGCACATAACATAAAATTCACCATTTTAACCATACAGTTCAGTGGCATTCAGTACATTCACATTGTTGTGCAAACCAATCACGAGAACTCTTCTCATCTTGCAACACGGAAACTGTACACCCATGAAACCCAGTAACTCACTGTCCCTGTGCCCCCTCCTCTGGTAACCACCATTCCATTTTCTGTCTCTATGAACAGACTACTCTAAAGACTGGCTTTTCTTCTTATACCTATGGTCCTAGCATTCACGCCTTCACCAGACCAAACAGATTCCTGACTTTTCTGAATTAGGGCTGAGAGAAACAGTACCTTTAACTGCTTAAAAAAATGTTTTATTTTAGGGCCACCTGGGTGGCTCAGTTGGTTAAACGTCTGACTCTTGATTTCGGCTCAGGTCATGATCTCATGGTTTGGGAGTTTGAGTCCTGCCTTGGGCTCCGTGCTGACCACACAGGACCTGCTTGGGATCCTCCGTCCCTCCCCCAATTCACACTCTTCCTCCTTCTCAAAAATAAATAAATAAACTTTAAAAAGGTTTTATTTTGGAAAAATTAAAATACCAAAAAAAAAAGAGATGTTCTAACGAACCCCTAAGAATACATCACCCATCTCCAACAATCATCAACCTCTATACTGCCTTCAGAAAAATTCCTAAACAAAACGGTGCAGAGTAGGATTCTATAAAAAGTCAGTGCCGCCCTGTCTGTGATGTCCAGGCCCAGGGCTGCTCACACACTACTACAGTCTGCTTCACGTACTGCTTGCTGTGAACTCCCCCATAGACAGCCCTTCATGCCCAGCAAGACACCTCTTTACACACTCATCCGGGGTTACCTGCTGCCCATTCAGGAGCTACACTGAGGCTCAGGGATGAGGCCACAGTTTCCTGGCTAAAGAAAACCAGGTTTTAAAGCAACAGCTGGTTCCTCTTCTTCCCTAAAGAAATGCAACGCTTTTAAAAACAGGCAAAGCTACTGTTCCCCAAGAAGGGCCATTCCCCTATTTTAAAGTTTTCCCCTCTCTTTTACCTGAGAAAGAGAAAAAATGTGAATAGGAACTGAGGCCCCATGGCTGCCCCACACCCTTCAGGAGCCCTCTGTCCTACTCTGTCAGGTGCTGATGGTAAAGGGAGGTGAGGGAGGCAGGTCAGGGGATAAAGGGCCACTCCACTGGCTTCCCAGCCTTGCCTGGCCCTCCGGGTAGGCCTGGTATCTTCGGAGGTGACTGTGGGAAGGACCAGGCAGTAGACAGAGATGGCTGGAGCCAAAGAGGAAACAGGAAGCTGTGGTGGAGAGCTTTCTCCCAGTACCCAAGGGAGGAAGTATGGGCCCATTTGTTCCCAGGCAGGACCAGGCTGAATGGAGACTTTTCTGATGCTAATTCTTTCTTCCTCAGATTCTTCCTTCCTTGGGGTAGAGAAGTAGCTATCAGGAGAGACATATATTTAACGTGAGCTGAGAATATTTAATGAGGGCTGAGAATGTTGTGACCCAGAGGAGCCCAGATTCTGGGGGAGGTCCTGACTGGAAACAGGTTGAGAATGCCCTCTCCAATATCATGTGTGATTTCGGGCCATCACTTAGAAACCCATACCTCAAAGAGTGGTAGGGAGGCTCAGGAGAGAGCACAAGTAACGTGATGGGCACAGATCCTAGGACAAAGAAAGCACTCCATAAACGACAGCAGCTGCTGTTCTTTTTTTTATAAATTTTTTTTTTCAACGTTTATTTATTTTTGGGACAGAGAGAGACAGAGCATGAACGGGGGAGGGGCAGAGAGAGAGGGAGACACAGAATCGGAAACAGGCTCCAGGCTCTGAGCCATCAGCCCAGAGCCTGACGCGGGGCTCGAACTCACGGACCGCGAGATCGTGACCTGGCTGAAGTCGGACGCTTAACCGACTGCGCCACCCAGGCGCCCAGCAGCTGCTGTTCTATGATTTATGGAACATGGTACTTATTCTTTGCACCCCAGACCCAGGATCTTCTTCTCAAGTCCTGTTAGGTAAGTACGGATGAACCAAAGTTGGTAGCTAGTGCTGCAAGACATTTTCTTATAGGCCCCGAAAAAGGGGTAGAAATAAGCTCAAGAAAAGGCTCCCCAACCCCAACTCCATGCCCCTGGCCAGGCTATGCTGGACTCTAGAGTGGCTCCAACCTCCTTCCCCTGAACTGTGACCTTGAACTCCACCCTGGTGCTGCAGGTTCCAAGGTTCACATAGAGGGAAGCAAAGGGGACAACGGGGTCCACAGCCTTTCCCAGATGGGTCCTCTCCACAGGCGTGGGACTTTCCCAGGTCACCGAGCTAGTCAGCAAGAGACAGAACATGCGTGAACCAGGACATGCATTCTGGGTGCACAGGGATTCTGCTGCCAGGTGCCACCACAGTCCAGCAGGCACCAAGAAACACAGGCAGCACCCAGGGAGGGGAGGCCTCCGTGTCATGGGCTCAGCACATTCTGGTAACACACCGGGAGGCTGGGAGCATTTCCCACTTGGAATCAAGCTCAGAAGGATTGAGTGAGCTGCTCCAATCACCCAGCTGGTGGGGACAAATCAGAATTGGAAATCCAGCAATGTGTTCCATGAGGTCAGGGGTCACATGTGTCTTGCAGAACATCACAGATCCCCCTTACGTGGCACAGCATCTGACATAAGGTGAATAAAGAACTGCTTTTTATTTTAAATGATGAATAAACGGCGCCACAGTCCAGAGCATCTCAGAGTCATGAGGATCCCTACAATCCCACAGAGTCTCCATAACGAGTACATCTGTCTGGGTGCAGGGATTCCCACAGATGTGGGTGTGAGGCCAGTTGTGCCCCCTCCCCACCTCACAGTCCCGTTCTCCACACACACTCTTGTCTTCAACCTCCTCTATGCTTATGCTAGTTTAGCAGTTTAATCTCAGAGCCTTTCTGCTACAGATCAGTACAACCAACAGGACCTACTTTTTCCTCCCAATGAGAGGACTGAAGTTGAAGAGTGTATCTCTAACGGGACACTTTCTGTAATAAAGGACCACCCTCTTCCCATCCACCTAAACCAGCTTTTTCATTAAAAAAATTCTTTGGCTTGGGGAGCCTGGGTGTCTCAGGCATTTAAGTGCCTGACTCTTGATCTTGGCTTAGGTCATGATCTCACAGTTCGTGAGTTCAAGCCCTGCACTGGGCTCCATGCTAACAGCATGGAGCCTGCTTGGCATTCTCTCTCTGTGTCTCTCTCTCTCTCTCTCCCCCTGCCCCTCTCCTTCTCTCTCTCAAAATAAATAAACAGATAAACTTAAAAAAATTCTTTGGCTTTTTGTATTTTACTGGAGGCCAGAAAGGGGCTTCTTCCTTGTCTCCCTAGAGCACACTGCTCATATGTCCAGCAGGCAAGTGTCTTCCTGAGGAACCATGGGAGACATATTTTGAGTGATGTGACAGAGAAGCCAGGAAACCACTCTGAGGACAGCACCCTCTGAAAGGCTGTTTTACTTTTTTTTTTTTTCAACATTTATTTATTTTTTGGGACAGAGAGAGACAGAGCATGAACAGGTGAGGGGCAGAGAGAGAGGGAGACACAGAATCGGAAACAGGCTCCAGGCTCTGAGCCATCAGCCCAGAGCCCAACGCGGGGCTCAAACTCACAGACCGCGAGATCGTGACCTGGCTGAAGTCGGACACTTAACCGACTGCGCCACCCAGGCGCCCCCTTTTTTTTTTTTTTTTTTTACGGAGGGCAGGGGGCACTCTGATGAACCACCTGTGGTTCTAGAGAGGCCCGGCCATGCACTGGCTGTGAGGGCTGGGCAAGCCGATGGGGCAAAGGTGGCTTGAAGGCTCAGCGTGTTGGAATGGTGCCCAGTGCTCCCCCCAAACAATGGATCTTGCTCTTGTGAACTTCTGTTGACTCAGGGCCAACCGTGCAACTGCAGTCATAGGGACCATGACAGGTTAGTTTCTGGATAGAATCTGATATGGTGGAGAAAAAAAGTCAGGGACAGAGTACAAAAACCCTGCAGCTAAAGGCAGTGCTTGGGTGCTCTTTGGGTGAGTGGGAAGCTGTGCAGACCTCTGGGAGCGCCCCTCCCACTCTGCCCTTACCCTGCTGCAGGGATCTGGAGATTAGGAAATGTCCTGGAGAAAAAGCCTCTGATCTTGGCCAAACCGGGCAAAGGGGCCAGCCGGGTAGACCTGGTGTGAAGGTGGACCTGGGATCTGCCCTGGGTGAGTTTCATCCTTCCTTAGGACACAAAGAAAGGTCCTTACCATGGCTTACAGCCCCAGGGAGACGGTGTGAGTGGAAGCAACGTCTACAATCCCGGTTGCTGAAGAAGACTCCACAAACTCGCACCTCCTCTGTGCTGAGCACAGTGGAGCACAGATCAGATCCCCGTCCACACAATTCCTTACGGTGCCTCCCTCCTCCCCAGGCCTGTCTCCTTTCTCCCCTAAAAGCAGGCTGTTCCATCCATGGCTGTATCTCCAGTCTCTGGCACAGAGTAGGGCTCAATAAAATGTTGAAGGAAACAATGAATGAATGAAAACACACATCTGACTGGCTGAGTCAATTCCTCAGTCCAACTTTGGAAACAGAGACTAGAGGTGAGGCTACGGGTGGTTGCTGTCTTCAGGAGGAAACTGTAAAAATGCCTCTCAGGTCAGGGTGGCGTCTGGCCAGCTGGGTCACACACTGGCTTCCCTTCTGGCTGCGAGAACTTCCTTGTCTCAGGACAGAGCAACTGGTACAATGACTTAACACGGTGGCAACAGATCCCGGGTTCCTTTGTGCTCCTCTCTACAAACAATTTCACTATTTAGGGGCACCTGGGTGTCTCAGTCTGTTGAGTGTCTGACTTTAGCTCAGGTCATCATCTCGTGGTTCGTGTCAGGTTCTGTGCTGACAGCTCAGAGCCCGGAGCCTGCTTTAGATTCTGTGTCTCCCTCTCTCTCAAAAATAAATAAACATTAAAAAAAAAAAAAAGTATTAAAAAAAAAGAAACAATTTCACTGTCTAAAAGCAGGGGCTGTGGGGTGGGGGCCCTTTGTCAGGTACATGGCTGGCAGCTGGGGCCAGGACTGAGCACGTGCTTCATGTGGAGGAACAGAGTTCTCTCCACGAATGGAGGTCACTGCTCTGCAGAATGCTCACTCCCAGCTCACCGGGGGTTGCTGTGGGCCAGGCCCGATGGGGCTGCGGCTGCACGAAGAGCAGACAGCACGTCCTTCTGGGCTGGAGTATCACTGGCATGGCGATCAGGGGTCCTGGCTGGACCTCTGCTGCAGCACAGAGGAGGAGGAGGAGGAGGAGAGGCAACTCTGGCCACTTCCCTCAAGGTTAGAAGGTGAGCTGCTTCCAGACCCGAGACATGTCCCTGAGGACTGAGGTGTTCACCCAGGCTGGCTAACATGTGGCTCTGCAGGCTCAGGAAAGAGAGCCAGGAGTTTCCTAGCAACCTCGCTGCCTGCTAGCAGGTCTCCCAGCTGCAGCGGCAGAAGGAAGAAATCCAGCTGTAGGACAAAGGCCGCTGTTGTGTGGTGGCTGAGAGCAAGGACTCAGGGAGACGGCTACCTGGGTCCCCATCCACGTACCCTTGGGCAAATCACCTTAGTGGGCCTCAGCCCTCCTCTGTCAAGTGGAGAAAATAATACTGCCTATTTTATAAGACTGTTGTGAGGACCAAATGAGGAAATCCATACAAAGAATCAGTGGTCTGGCATATAAACAACATACTAACCACTCCCTGATCACTGGGGCCAGGATCTGCCCTCTACCCCCAAGTTTTGATTACAGAAAAAAAAATGTAGTGATTTTGCAAGTAATTTTTGTTTTATTCTTTGTATTTTTCTCTATTTTCTAATTTTCTACAAGGAACAAATATCCCTCTCCCGCTTGGAAAAAAAAAAAAAAACACTTTAAAATTCTCAGAAGACACCATTGATGGGACCCTAGAAGTCAGAACTGGCAGAGTAACTGCCAGAGAAGGTTCCAGAACATGGGTCTGCCCTAATCCAAGACTATCTCAGTATGACTGTGCTTTACAAGTGCCCACAAATCATACTTTCCTAGAAGAGTTCCAGGAACCACAACATGTCAAGTGACAAAGAAGACACTTTTCCTGTCTAGACACTGAAATGCTTATAATTAAATCAAAGACTCAGGAGGCAGGGAGAGGCAACAGATACTCCTTTAAGACAATCTCAAAAATCCGGGCAGGGGCACCTGGGTGGTTTAGTCTGTTGGGTGTCCAGCTCTTGGTTTCGGCTCAGGTCATGGTCTCACGGTTTGTGAGATCAAGTCCTGCATCAGGCTCTGCACTGACAGTGGAGCCTGCTTGGGATTCTCTCTCTGTCTCTCTCTCTCTCTCTCTGTCTCTCTTTCTCTCTCTCTCTCCTCCCCCACTCATGCTCTCTCTCCTCTCTTTTAAAATAAATATTAAAAGTTTATTTATTTTTGAGAGAGAGACAGAGTGTAAGCGGGGGGTGGGGGGGCAAAAAGAGAGAAAAAGACAGAATCTGAAGCAGGCTCCAGGCTCTGAGCTGTCGGCACAGAGCTGGACGAGGGGCACGAACCCACGAACCATGAGATTGTGACCTGAGCCAAAGTTGGACGCTTAACCAACTGAGCCACCCAGGCGCCCCTAAAATAAATAAATAAACTTAAGAGAAGGGGAAGGGAGGGGAGGGGAGGGGAGGGGGGAGGGGAAGGGAGGGGAGGGGAGGGGAGGGGAGGGGGGGAGGGGGGAGGGGAGGGGAGAGGAGAGGAGAGGGGAGGGGAGGGGAGGGGAGGGGAGAGGAGAGGGGAGGGGAGAGGAGAGGGGAGAGGAGGGGAGAGGAGAGGAGGGGAGGGGAGGGGAGGGGAGGGGAGAGAAAAGAAAAGAAAAGAAAAGAAAAGAAAAGAAAAGAAAAGAAAAGAAAAGAAAAGAAAAGAAAAAAGAAAAGATCCAGGCAAACACACCTAACATAAAAATACTCTCTAATCTCACCACCCAGGGGTATAACAGCTGGCCTGTTTCTTTGGGTCTGAAAGTGGTTTTAAAGCCAACCAAAGTTGCCCTGCCTGTAGTGTCACCACTCATGCTGACTAGGTGGTGGGTACTCAGTGAAGGGCAGGCTGCTGTGACCCGAGGAGTGAAATGTCTCCACCACGGACAGCCTGAGTCTCTGAGGTGAGACAAGGAAGAGATATAATCTGGAAAAGTCTCCAGTGGCTCTCCCAGGGGGCAAGAGGACTAACGAATTAGGACTCTAAAGTTCTTCCTCTTCAGCATTAACAGAAGAATGCATATAGCACAATCCTGACTGTAACAAGGGAGAAGGTACTGGTAAGACACAGTATTCACTACAGAGAGGGTTCAAGGTTAAAGTAAATAAAAAGAAAAGAAAGATAAATGCCTAGCTCTCAGCAGCCAGGCTGCAGATAAGCGTGAAGAGCAGACAGGGTGCTTGACGTCAATGTCTTGGTCATCTTCCCGCTAAGATGTGGGCCAGGCTATTCTCCTGAAAGTAAGGACATTTAGATTTTCTTAGAAGGGTCACTGGCTCATTCTTGGCATGTCTCCAGAGACCTGCTGGGTCTCTGGCTTGAAGGCTGCTTCTTTAGGAGATGCCTCCAGATCATAAGCAACATGAGGATGGGGATTAGATTTGTTTTGTGCTCCCAGCTATCTCCCAGGCTCAGTGCATAGGAGGTAAAGATGTGTGGAATGACTTATCTTCAGTGGCAGGGACTATAGATATTCCTTCTGTTTGCCACTGCCTCCATGGGTATATAGCTTCTGGTATACAGCAGAGGTCCAATAAATGTTTTTTTTTTTTTTTTTTTAAATGACTTACCTGTGTGGGGTCATGGGCTCCTGAACATTGCATCTTCAATTAACCCATGCATCTTAAGACTTCCTTCTTACTCTCCCCAGCCACAGAAAAACCCTACTTGGATCCCAGAACCCCAGGCCCTGGAAAAACAGGCCTGAGCACTAAACTTGCTAAGGCAAACTGTACAATTTCTGAGTTTCCGGCCCAGCCAGTTTCCTGACCAACATGTCACACAAAATCCTTCCCCTGAAAATAGCTCTAAGCCTGCCAGTCTGCAGAGATGGGAACAGGAAATGGAAAATCACCATGTCCTCACTCACAGCACTGCAACATCAGGGCCCTAAGTCCGGATGTATTTGGTGTGGCCCTTAGGTGACAGACCACTTTTTCCAGTCCAGCCCATGCTGTGGGGCCACCACCAAGATGCTACTGATTAGAAGAGGCACCATTGATGTTGCACAGTCTTTGGAGGAAATAATAAACAACTGTCAATATTAAGTGCACACATCAAATGTAAGACCCGTCTTCATTTTCTGAAATGGGAAACCATGGCAGGAAGGGAATGTAGGATTCCTCCTAGCCACTCCCCCGTGAATTATCTCCTGCATGGGGGCAGCCATATTTCCTTGCAGATTTGGGTTTAATCCTGTAAATGAATCTCCTGCTTTGCTTTGTCTAAAGTACACCGGTGAAAAAGGCCACCTGGAAAAACAGACCCCTTTGCATCCACTGCCCACGATTAGTACCCTAGGGGCATTTCGACTATTCCCAGCTTGGGGAGAGCTGGTGTGTTTAACTTCTCCCCCAGCAGGAAGGTACTGCCTTCCTTCATCCCCTTCACCAGGAGAGATGAAGACTGCTTTCAAGTCTGCAACAGGGAGACCCCATCTCACCGCCCCCCTGCCCTGCTCTCAAAGAAACTGCTTCTCAGAAGCAGCAGTTGCTAATCAAAGCAGGGGGAGGAAAGGGGAAGGATGCAGGGGTGACTGAGGGGGGAGTGAAGGTGCTTTACTGGGACGGAGATGGGCCACTCCTAGAATTTCCTGAGGCCCAGAGAGCACAAGCCCTTGGTAGGCAGTGGTTTTCACTGGTACCTTCGCTAAGAGATGAGACTATTCATTTCTGGCTTGAGGAGTCTTAAAAGCAATTGGTCTGGGGAACTCATTTCTCATCTGGGCATCCTGGACAGGGCAAGGCAGCAGGAGGGATGCAAAGGTACTCCCTGCTGGGAGCACAGAAGAAGGAAAGCCATAAGTAGACACAGGTGGGGGGCCGGCATGGGGGAGGGACACTGCTCCTCTATTGATGGTTTCTTGAGGTAGAGAAGTGTGGTTCCAAAGGCTCCCACAAATTAAGTTCAATTTAAGAAAAGGGATCTTGTCATTCACGAGGCAATTTAGTGCTTCCTATCAAAATCTTACATGCACACAACGCACACACCTTTGTCCCAAGCACTTCCATCTCTGGGCATTTTTCTCACACTTCCTTGTACAAAGATACAGGGAAAAGGATAGCTGTCGTCGTACTGTTGACAGTAGTGAAAAAACCAGATGGCAATCTAAATGGCCACCGACAGTGGAGTAATCAAACAGACGTCAGTGTTTATGATATAGAGAACTCAGCAGTCAAGGAAGAGTAAGGTAAACCCAGACAGACTGACAGGAAAGATGTTCTTGACGTGCTACGAAGAAAGCACTCTTGGTATTAACCCACTTGTGTAAATACACAATTGATTCTGGTTATGTGCAGAAGCTGTGTTCCATAAATTCACTGGGAAAGGCAGAACTAGTGAACCCAGAACCGGGCTCCTAGGGAAGTACAGGGTTAGGTTCCTGTGAGCCACTGGTCGTGTTTTCATCAATCGATCAACACAGAACCTGGTTCTGTGTATTTCTGTTCAATATACTGTTGATTCATTATCACCGAACCCACAGCCCGCAGCACTGTAACTCGCGCCTGAACAAGCCTCATCTAGCACACAGGTTTTGTCTGAACGGCACATCATGGCCTTGCACTCAGGAATGCGAGACAGCACTTCAGCACTATGCTTCTGGGGGCCGTATTAAGCAGTAAAACCACCAACAAGCAGAAAAATCAGAAAATGTGGCACTAAACAGACTGAGAAAAGGACCCTTGTTTTTAAGCACGAGAGCTGAATCAACAAGGCAGTGTGTTGTCTTTGTTCCTCAGCTGGGAACATGCACACTGGGTGCCTCTGAACATGTCCACGAATGACCGCCAAAGTTCTGTGAGTATGGATTTTGAGATTACAAATAAATTTTAGTGAGGAGCACCTGGGTGGCTCAGTCGGTTAAGCACCTGACTCTCAACTTCGGCTCAGGTCATGATCTCACGGTTTGTGAGTCTGAGCCCCACAACACTCTGTGCTGAGAGTGCTTGGGATTCTCTCTGTCTCTCTGTCTGTCTGTCTGTCTGTCTGTCTGTCTCTGTCTCTCTCTCTCCCTCTCCCTCTCCCTCTGCCCCTCCCCTGCTCTCTCTCTCTCAAAATAAATTAAAAAACCCACAAATTTTAGTCAATTCGCAAGTATGGAATCTTTGAATTATGAGGAATTACAGTAGATCAATTTTGGAAAAAGACATAAGAAACTACTCCCAGAAGGTATTTTTGGTGAGTGGGACAGGCAGCAGATTTTTTACTTTATTCTGTGAATCTCACTGTCCAAATGAGTATACTATTTCTAATTTTGGGGTCACCTGGGTGGCTCAGTTGGTTGAGCATCCAACTTCAGCTCAGGTCATGTTCTCACAGTTCATGAGTTTTGAGCCCTGAGTTAGGCTCTGTGCTGACAGCTTGGAGTCTGGAACCTGCTTTGGATTCTGTGTCTCCCTCTCTCTACCCCTCCCCTGCTCACACTGTGTGTGTGTGTGTGTGTGTGTGTGTGTGTGTGTGTGTGTGTGTCTCAAAAATAAAGAAACATTAAAAAAATTTAAAACAAAATTTGCAGTGGGAAGGTGAGCCTTTCTGTAGGTACATGCATCACAGCATGACAGATTCACTGTGAGCTAAAGGATACTCTGCCCCCACATTTGATGCTTCCCTCTTCTGGGGAGGAGGAGGGCTGAAATGAAGGCTAGCAGAGGACTCAGCCTCACCTACAAAAGCCTGAAAGTCAGAACTTTACCCCAAGAAACAAACTTGTCACCCTTAGCTTTTCCCACTTCACATACCAGAAGCAGTCAGTGAGGGGCAGGATGGGGCTCACAATCCAGAAGAGAAAGTACAATGGAATGGGGGAGAGGGAGGGAATCTTGCAATTCTGTTTACTGGGCAGTTTATATGGGTGTGATCTAGGATTCCTTTTACCACCTTGTCAATAAAAATAGATTTATTTTCCCAATTATGAAAACACATAAATATGTTTGGGTCTGGAAGTATACACACCAAACTGTGGCAAAAGGACTATGGGTTTGGGGAAAACAATTTTTTTTTCTTTTTTCTTTTAGAGAGAGCGAGAGAGAGTGTGAGCACACACACACAAGTGGGACAGGGGCAGAGAGAGGGAGAGAGAGAATCCTAAGCAGGCTCCATGTTTGGCATGGAGCCCGATGCAGGGCTCAATCCCACACCTCTGGGATCATGACCTGAGATGAAATCAAGAGTTGGACACTCAACTGATTAAGCCACCCAGACATCCCGGAAATGAATTTTTATATAATTGGATTTTTTCATAATAAAAATGTATCTCATGCCTTTTTGATTGTAATAACAACGTCTCACATTTAAGGCCATGCTGCCCTACCAAAAAAGCCACCCTGGTCATGCCTCCTGCCTTTTTGGTTTTCTTCCCCACCCTCTCTCCTTCTCAGGTTGCTTCATGCCCTGGCCAAGCACTCAACACCCAGTCATCTCGGAGCAGCAATAGCTAGGCAAAAGCAAAACTCTGGGTTTCCTTAAAAAGTTCAACACTGAAGAGCCAATTCTAATCAGCAATTCCACTCTTAGGCTTCTGCCTAAAAGAACTGAAAACAGGTGTTCAAACAAAACTGGTACTGAATGTTCATAGCAGCACTAATAATAACAGCCAAAAGGTGGAAACAACCCAAATGTCCATCAACAGATAAATGGATAAACAAATTGTGGTATGCCCATACAACAGTGTTATTCAGCAATGACAAGGAATGAAGGACTGATGTGCGCTACAATTTGGATGAACCCTGAAAACATTAAGTGAAAGAAAGCAGACAAAAGGTCATGTACTGTAGGATTCCTTTCACACGAAATGTCCAGAACAGGCAAATCCGTACATATAGAACACAGATTAATGGCTGCCAGCGGCTGTGAGTGGGAAGGAATGGGAAGTGGCCACTTAATGGATACAAGTGTTCCTTTCGGGGGGATGAAAATGTTCTGGAACTAGAGAGAGGCAACAGTTGCACAGCAGTGTGAATGGATGTACTAAACGCCGTGAAACTGTATGGTTCACAATGGCTAAAATGGTAAATTTCATGTTGTGATATGAATTTTACCGCATTTAAAAAACAAACAAAACTCCTGAGCTGTGTGATCATAGGCAAGTTACTCAGCCTCTCTGAGCTTACGGAATGGGCAGATGACAGCACAACCACATAGGCTGGTTGGGAGGATTCCAAGAGACATGGGTGTTAAGTGCTTGACACACAGCCGGGTGTGGAGAAAGGGGCTAGTAAGTAATAAAGCTGCGGCCACCAGGATGACAGTTATGGCACGCTGACAAAGCCCATTCACCTGGAAGTTGTGGGGTCTCCATGCTGCCAAATTATCCTTTTAATTAAACAGCTATAACAACAACAAAAAGAGGGGCTGGGAAGCTGTAAAAGATGAAAGATTAAAGAAGACAGTGGCTCTACTATATTTACAGTATACTTACATCTAGATTATATTTATGGTAGGATTCTATCCCGTGTAGGTTACATGAACAGTTAACTCAATCATAGGAAGACCAAGTCCACCATGGAACAACCTATAAGCTCTTGCTTTTCCACCTCCTTCCATTGGTCTGACCCTTGACTTCCACTGGTCTGACCAAGATATGGACCCTTGACTGACCCTTGATTTATGGGGGCAGAGGGGCTGCAGGTAGGTGAGACGGTTCCATCTGTGCAAAGGCTCTTATCTGGAAACAGCTCTAAAAACTGAAAAACTGACAGGTGGGTGCAAGAAATGTTACTCTTCTTATCTAGGAATTATCTGGTACAGAATTAGCAGAACTCAAAACTTCCTGAGGCAAGGTGACCACCCACCCCCCCCCCCCCCCCCCTTGTGGCTAATAGTCAGCCTGGGGAGAGGGGAGGGAGCAATGAATAGGATTTCAGGCTGTCATGGAAACTTTTCTTTCCTTGGGCCTCTGAGCATATGGCAGGTGTCCTGAAAAATCCGTTCCTGCTGCCCCAGGCTGGCTGCTGCCCTCAGACATGTGGGTGGGGGTGTCTGCCTCTCTGTCTGAAAGGCCCTCTTCCCTCTGCCATGACAGCGGCAGCACAAAGGAGTCTCCAGTGTGCGCCTCACGTCCCAGCTCCCCAGACAGACGCTGGAGGACAGCCTCCATGGCCTCATGGAAATCTAAGTCCCCTGCCCCCATGGGGCCTCGATGCAGCCCATAGATCACAGACAGCAGCAGGCCAAAGGCCATGGCGTGGACTTCTCCTAGGCCGCCTGAAATGTGATGCCCGTTCTGCCCTCGGCCAACAGTGATATCTTGCAAGCCCCCTGCATCTCTTCCCAAGACGGAAGAGAGCTACATGTTTGGGGACTTTGAGGTAGCAAGCAGACTGGATTCCCACCCAGCAAGACTGACTTCTCTGTAGAACACAGGAAATCAGCTGGCCCAAGGTAGAGCAAATCAAATTGGAAGACTGTACACCCAAAGCAGCCAAAGGGATTAGAATAACAGGTAGAAAGTGCCATGGTGGAAAACAATACACAGTGTTTAAAACTCTATAGCTGTGCTTCTGGAACTGGGTGATCGTGGCCACAGGGGTTCAGGGCAGCATGCCGAGGACAGTGCCATAGGAGAAAGTGGGTACCATCCTCTTGTGGCATCGGTGGGACTCAAGGATTGGAGAGGGGCCGATATAATAAAACAGGATGATAACATATTGTAGAGGGGAATGTAAACTCTGACTGAATTGTCAGAAGAAAATACTAGATGTCAAGGAAATGTCATGATTGTAGCTAGCCACTTTGGGGCACGTCACTCCTTTCCGTTAAGGGCACCTTGGAGAGGTGTGAAAGCCCAGCTCGGAAGGAACCTCTAGCTTCATTCATTTCCTTTATTCCACAAATATTTTTTTCAGGTCTTATGATGTACTAGGTTCCTTTCCCTCCCCAAAACTTACTGTTTAGTAGTGGGGGTGGGTGTTAATTAAGAGTGCATGATGCCATGGAAATGTGTATTTGCTGAGTGTGTGGGGGAAGGCTTTCTCAAGGATGTGGGGCCTGAGTGACATTTAATTGGGTCCAGACAGGTGGGGTGGGGAAGCTTTCTAGGCAGAGGAGACAGCATGGGCAAAGTTCTGTGACAGGAGGGGGCCTAGCTGGGATTCAGTGCCTGAAGAGGGGAAATGTATGAGGTCAGACAGACAGGACCTTGATAGACGATCCGTACCCTCAGATTGTTGGTAAACCAGGGGGCGATTTTAAGTAGCAGGATGGCATGACAGAACTGTGTTTTAAGCACATGACCTGAGCAGCATAGTCAGGCGGTAGTCCCTACTGAGGCAGACAGACAGACAGCTATGCTGTGTTTTTTGTTGGGCCTCAATGGACGATTGAGGCCTGGTGTCCAGGCCTGGTGACAACACAATGGGTCTTGGTTGGCCCCAATCAAGCAGTCACATTTCTACATACCTCTAAGAACAGTGGTTGTTAGGGTTTCCCCTAACATACATTCCCCTAATAGCACACTCAGAGGCCCTATGCCTCTGGTGACACTGCCTTAAGAGTACAGGTTCTGGCACCACGCAGTTCTGGGCCCAAACTGTGTCTGCTATATACTAGCTAGATGACCCAAGGCAAGCTTCTTAATCTCTCTATGTCTCGGTAAGATGGGGGTACTACAAGTATCTGTCTCTCTGTCTCTTGGGTCATAGTGTGGATGCATTAAAATCAAGATGCTAAAATCCTTATCACTTAGCCTGGAACATTACAGACGCTAAAGAAAGTGTTGATTATTATGACTATAGTTTGCATTCAGCAAAGGATGGACACAGAAGATGTGCAAAGACCTCAGAAATGTAAAATGACTCAGGAGCACCCAGGCTCTAAGGGGGGGGGGGAGTGGGTGGGAAGCAGCGGTTTCCACATACTTGCGAGCAGGAGGCAGGAGACCGCCACGGCATACAGCTGCTTGGAGGTGGTGATGTTGTAGCGGTCCAGGAAGTGGTCCAGCAGGTAGACAGCCAGGTGCCGGGCCGCGGGGCACAGCTGACAGTGGCTGCTCAGCAGGGTCAGGATGTCCACAAAGAACCGGCGGCTCTTCAACAGTGGGGAGTGGGCTCGGAAGGCGGGCAGCTTCAGCTCCTGGAGCACAGGAGGGACAGAAGGGGGGTCAGGGCTGCCTCCTGAGAGCCTCGGATGCCCCAGGAAAGCGAGACACGGGGGCCTGCCTGCTGGCTGGTGAGGGGCAGTGATTCCTTCCAGACCCTTCAAGTCCCAGGATGGCAGCCCCTCTATTCCAGAAACTCCTGGACCATCTCCCATCTGCCCTCAGTGAGCACAGGCTCGTGAAGTGTCAAGGATATGATGACAGAGGCACATGAAGGAGATAATCGGCACCAAAGACACCAGTCATTCCCTGGGGAAAGGATTAGTATTTGAGATATACAAGCCATAAAAGAATATAGGCCTGGAGGTCAGAGACCCGCATCCCAATTCCAGTTGCACTACTCAACCCAGTCGTGCCAGCACGGTCCCCTGCCTTCACCTTTGCCTCTTCCTCAACAGCTGAGGGGAGGATTAAATAGAAAATGAATGTAAACACCCAGCACACAGTGACCTCTCAGGGACCCCAGCCTAATTGCCTCTCTGGGTGGGATTGTGAGAGATGAATTTTAAAAAATATTTAATATATGGGGCATCTGAGTGGCTCAGTTGGTTAAGCATCTGACTCTTGATCTTGGATCAGGTCATGATCTCATGGCTCGTGAGTTCGAGCCCCACATCGGGCTCTGTGATGGTAGTACAGAGCCTGCTTGGGATTCTCTCCTTCTCTCTCTGCCCCTCCCCTGCACTCTCTCTCTCTTTCTTTAAAAAAAAAAAACAAAACATTTAAAAAATATTTAATACACAAAAAGCTGTTAAAATAATAGTACAAAGAACTCCTGAAATACCCTTCACCCAGGCTCCTCAGTTTTCATTTTATATTTTCTCTCTCTGCATGCACATACATTTTTTTTCTAAAAGTAAATTCCAAACATATTTCCCTCCACCCAACGAGGCAACTTTTACTTTGTAATTTGTACACTGCCATGTTATCCAAATTTATTTCTCCAACATAAGCCAACAAGAGAAATATCAAGCCAACCAAGATTTTTAATGACAGGAAAAATTTTCTTATATATCTGCTATATTTGCAATTTAACCAAAGTAGGCCAGATATTATTTATTTAGGAAATGCTGTAGCTATATTTTGTCAAGTAGAGAAACTAAAGAGAAGCAAAATTGAGGGACAGTGGGAAAGGGGGAACTGGCAGAAAAGGAACTGTGAGAGCTTACTAAAGGCAGGTTCCCTGGGGGTGAGATTAAAACAGACTGGAGCCCTTTGTCTGTATCATGCCACTTTCTCAGCCACTTTCTCAGTGTGGCTCTACTGAGATAGCAACAGCTCTGGGACAAGAGATATCTGTTCATTCATTCATTTATTCATTCAAAATATATTAATTCATTCATTTAACTCGGTAAGTATTGAGTGCCTTCTATACATCAGACATTATTCTAGGCACTGGGAATATAACCTAGAATAAGATAGACATACATCTAAATGGAAGATTAAAACCATCAAACTCTTACAAAAGGAGCAAATCTTCATCACTTAGGCAATGGTTTCTTTGATGTGACTAGAAGCAACAGAACTAGAAGCAAGATCATCTAAGTTGGACTTCAAAATGTAAAATCTTCATGCTTCAAAAGACAACATCAAGAAAGTGAAAAGGCAACCCACAGAATGGGAGAAAATGTTTGGAAATCATGTATCAATAAGAGGCTGTATCCAGAATAAAGAATTCCCACAACTCAACAATAAAAAGACAACGTAGTTCAAAATGGACAAAGGACTGAATAGATATTTCTGCAAAGAAGACATGGAAATGGCCAATAAGCACATGAAAAGATGCGCAACACTCAATTATTAGGGAAATGCAAATCAAAACCACAGTGAGATACCACCTCACACCCATTACAATTGCTACTAGAAAAACAAAATCAGAAAATAAACACGTGTTGGTGAGGATGTGACAAACTGGAACTCTCATCCACTGGTGGTGGGAAGGTAAAATGGTGCAGCCACTGTGGAGAACACTCTGGTAGTTCCTCAAAACGTGAAGCACAGAGGAAGCACGTGACCCAGCAATTCCAATCCTTGCTGTATGCCCAAGAGAAATGAAAACATGGACACACAAAAACTTGTATAGGAATGTTTCTAACAGCTTTATTCATAACAAGATAGGGAAACTGAATGGACCCCATGAAAGACTACTTTTTTTGTTGCCTCTATTCTTGCTAGGACCTACACCTCCACTCTACACACACTTTATGGTACAGATAATGTATGTCCTCCTTATAAAGGGCATGGAGTTAATGATTTCTTTGGAGTCATTCAGCGCAGCAGATAACATCTAAGGAGTGATGAGGTGGGTCCTCGTGAACCATTTTCCAAGACCACTGACTCACCAAGACCATTGGCTCCAGGGCATAAGTGACTGATGGAAGACACCTAAACACTTCTCTTTGTTGCTGGATGCCTGAGAAGACACGTGCATTGACCATATCCTCAATGAAAACCCCAGACCCCAAGCAAACATGAGACTCACACCTCTTTCCTTTCTGAGTCACCCACTCTGTCTGTATCTGCTTTATGTCCTCAATAAATGCTGTTCTCACTTCCTCTCGGCTTGTGCTTAATTTCCATCTTGTGAGAAGCCAAAGACCCTCTTGGCTGGTCCTGCAGGATTTCCTCTGGGTCCTCGGACGCAGCCAACCTGCATCACTAACAGTCTCCAAATGGAAACAACCCAAATGTGCATCAACTGATGAATGGAAAAACAAAATGTATCCATACACCACGCAATATTACTTGGCCATAAAAAGGAAAGAATATGAATGACCCTTGAAAACATTATGCTAAATGAAAAAAAGCTAGTCATAAAAGGCCACATATTGTATGATCCCATTTATATGGTATGTCCAGTATAGGCAAATCCATACAAACATAAAGTATGTTAGTAGTTGCTGGGAGCTAGGGATGGGTGGAAGTTAATGGGCGGGGGGGGGGGGGGGGGGGTGACTGCTAATGGTTTCTTTTTGGGATCATGAAAACATTCTGAAATTAGATAGTGTTGATGGTTGCACAATGCTTACTATGCTAAAGGCAACTGAATTGTATACTTTCAAAGGGTGAGCTTTATGATATATGAATTGTATTTCAATAAAGCCATCTTTTTACCATTCTCATGGAGTTTCTAGACCAGTAAGAGATGGGAACCAAATAATAAGGCAATTACATGATTCCAAATGGTGATCAACACTACAAAGGAGGGGTGCCTGGGTGGCTCAGTTGGTTAAGCATCTGATTCTTCTTTTTTTTAATGTTTATTTATTTTTGAGACAGAGAGAGACAGAGCATGAATGGGGAAGGGGCAGAGAGAGAGGGAGACACAGAATCGGAAGCAGGCTCCAGGCTCTGAGCCATCAGCCCAGAGCCCGACGTGGGGCTCGAACTCACAGACTGCGAGATCGTGACCTGAGCTGAAGTTGGACGCTTAACCAACTGAGCCACCCAGGCACCCCTTAAGCATCTGATTCTTGATGTCAGCTCAGGTCTTGATCTCAGGGTCATGAGTTCAAGCCCCGCGTTGGGCTCGGTACTGAGTATGGAGCCTCCTTAAAAAACAAAAACAAAGACAAAACACTACAAAGGAAAACCCTGAGCAGTGAACGCCTCCATCTTCTCAAAGGGAGAAAGGCCTTCCCTGTGAAAGTGAAGCCTGCGTTGAGATTTCACGCTGGGATCTCTCCTCTTCTGGCTTGTTCCCCCACAGAGCTCTGAGCCCAGGACATCTCTCGTGCTAACCCCAGGGCTCTGCTCATGGAAGGTGCTCCAAGGTGAACAAAGTACTCTCTCTCCCTCATGTTTACACATAAACTGGAGTTTGACAAAGTCCTGAAACCCCAGGCTTTACTTAACCTGCAAGGGATCTGAGACCACAAGACTGTCAATGTACCTTTTTCTCAACCTGTCTTTTTTTTTTTTTTTTTTTAAAGTAATCTCTACACCCAACATGGGGCTCGAATTCATGACCTCGAGATGAAGAGTCGCAAGCTCCACCAACTGAGCCAGGGGGGCACCCCGGTTTTTTTCATTTAAATCACAGAGACAATCTTTTATTGTCAGTTTAACTTTTTTAAAGAAAAGATTTGACTTGTGTATTATTCATCTTCATTGTCTGATGAATTTATGGGCCACTGTGGGATTTCAAACTCCTTGAGGGCAGGGTCTGGGTCTGCTCTGGCTCATCCCTGTTTTCTCAGCACCCTGGGGTGTCCGAACATCATCAGGTACCTAATACTAGCTGTGGAAGGAATAAAGGCAGGGAGGGGGAGAGCTGGGGAGGAAAGAGGAATGAACTGCAGTGGTGAGTGGAGAATGCCCTCAGCCCATCAGTAGGGAGCAGCAGTGGAGGCTTCAAGGAGGAGAGATCCATCCAGCCAGGATTTGGAAGGAAGTGACTGTTGAAGATACAGGAAGGGAGGAAGCTCAGCAGGAAAAACTGCATTGGCAAAGCTACACAGGTGTCCCATCCAGGGAATCGGGGCACTTGAACAGCCAAACAGGTAGGGTGTGCCCAGACAAGCAGGTGAGGACGGCGGGCGGTCCCATCTTGTGCACCCTGCTAAGACATCTAGCCTGCTCCGCGGGCAACAGAGAACCCCTGAAGGGCTTAGAGCAGGGCATATACACTGGTAGCGTGGCTACGCATGAAGATCTCTCAGCCAGGCTCCTCCAGGGCTATGTCCAGACACCTGGTAGCAGCAGCCAATGTGGGGCTGCAGCTGCAAAAGCAGCCTCCTCCTCCACCCTCTGGCAGCCCCCACAAGCCTGCAGGCTGCTTGGGTATTTCCTCTAAACAGCCGGCTCTGAGGCTCTTGACAAGACGCAACCACAGTCACAGATCCTTGGTGTTCCGTAGGCAGCAGCTGCCGGAAATGAGACAAGTGACCTTTGGCCCAGACTGCACTGCCCCCATCAAGGCAGTTCAGAGTCCCAAAACACAACAGGTCAGATATGCAGAGTCCTGACTTCCCTGACTGCTCAATTCGGCCAAGCTTAACTCCTTCTGGACTTTCTCCTGTGTCAACTGGGAGAAGAGAGCTCCCTCTGTATACTTTCCTGAGAAAAGGGTCCGCTGGCGTGAGCAGATTCCCAAAGGAAGTCATCGATGCATAAAACAGAAAGTTATGAAGGGGGCACCTGGGTGGCTCATTGGATGGGTTGAGCTTCCGACTTTGGCTCAGGTCATGATCTCGCGGCTCGTGAGTTCGAGCCCTGCACTGGGCTCTGTGCTGACAGCTCAGAGCCTGGAGCCTGCTCAGATTCTGTGTCTCCTTCTCTCTCTCTGCCCCTCCCCCACTCACGCTCTGTCACTGTCTCTCAAAAATGAATAAATGTTAAAAAAAGATTAAAAAAAAAAAAGAAAAAGTTATGTTCCTTTGGAACAGGCAACAGTATGGGTCAAGAAGGATTTGGCAAATAGGGCTTCCCAGAAGAGGCTGAGTGTCAAAAGTGGGCAGGATTCTGAAAGTAGAACAGCCATCTGTGATGCTCTTCACCCCCATTTCTGCTCATTCCTCAGATATTGGTTTAAATGTCCCTTCCTAAGTTTTCTCTGACTCCTTATCATTCCAAATCAAGCCCCCTTGTTCTCTTAGCATGCTATTCTTCACGGCCAGGTATGTACTTATTTACATGTGTCTTCCTGCTAAACTCTAGCTCCGGAGGGTGGAGGTCAAGTCCACTTTGCCTATACCATTTGCCCAGTGCCCAGAGGGAGGTGCTCAAAAACTATCTGCAGGAGTAAAAAGGAATGGATAGTCATGAAAAGGCAAGGAGGAGGGGTGCCTGGGTGGCTCAACTGGTTAAGTTAAGTGTCTGACTCCAGCTCAGGTCATGATCTCATCGGTTCCTGAGTTTGAGCCCCACATTGGACTCTGTGGAGCCTGCCTGGGAATCTCGCTCTCTCCTTCTCTCTGTCCTCCCCTATTAATGCTCTCTCTCTCTCAAAATAAACAAAACTTAAAAAAAATTTTTTTTAAAAGGCAAGAAAGAAACTTAAATGCACATTACTCAGAGAAAGAATCCAATCTGAAAAGGCTAAATACTATATGATTCCAACTGTATGACATTCTGGAAAAGGCAAAACTATGGAGAGGGTTAAAAGATCAGTGGTTGCCAGGGGATGGGTGGAGGAGGGAGAGAACAGACCAAACAGAGGATTTTCTAGGGCAATGAAACTACTCCGTATATTATAATGATGGATACACATCATTATACATTTGTCCAAACCCACAGAATGTACAACACCAAGGCTGAACTCTAATGTAAACCAAAGACTTTAAGACTTAAGACTTTAAGGGGCACCTGGGTGGCTCAGTCAGTTAAGTGCCTCTTGATTTCAGCTCAGGTCATGATCTCATAATTTGTGGGTTCAAGCCTGGCATCAGGCTCTTCACTGGCAGTGCGGAGCCTGCTTAAGATTCTCTCTGCCCCTCCCTCTCTCTCTCAAAAAGAAACATTAAAAACAAAAGACTTTAAGTGACACTTATGTGTCATGAGGTTCATCAACTGTAACAAATGTACTCCTCTGGTGGGGCATGTGGATATGGGGGAGGCTGTGCATGCATGCGGGGGCAGCTGGTACATGGAACATCTCCGTACCTTCTGTTCAATATTGCTGTGAACCTCACACTGTTTTAAAAACATAGCCTTTAAAAAACAAAAAGAATGAATACTGTAACGTACCACGGTGCATCAAATACACTCTTCTCCCCACATATTGGGGAGCAGTCTGGCACAGATAGTTAAGTCAGGCAGTTCTGGGGTGGAATCTCAGGTCCACCCCAGTTATTAACCTTGGGCATGTGAATTTGGAACCCCAGTGCCCTCATTTGGGCCCTCATCAGCCTAGCTGATTCCTTCTGTAACCCAATTAAGGGGGAAAAGGCCTTCATTACAAGGGCTTTGCTCTAAGGATCCACATTCCTCCCCAGACACTTTTGAAAAATGGGGCACATTTGAAAAATGGGGGTCACACTGCCCTAACTGTAAAATATTTGGCACTTGACAGCAATCAGTAAGCATTAGTGGCCTTTCCCTCAAGCTGGGCAATCAAACTTCAGATAAACTGAGCTTATCTGCCTCTGTCAAAGGCTCTCTGGACTCTCAGAGGAACTGTTGGATGGAATGCTTTGGTGGGTGGAGGGAAGCTTTCTACCTGATGGTTTATAGCTGGGCCTGGGGGCCTCTGCAGAGAAGGAAGCCTACCCATCCCCTTGTCCTCCACAGAACCCTGAAGTCAAATGGAATGAGGAGTCAGCCTCAGCTTCTGGCGCTGAGAAGGGTGATTCCTTGGCAAATGAACAACAATGTGGGACGCCAGCATGCCTACCCTGTTTAGTTTGAGAGCCCAGCTGATTCCTTCTGTAACCCAATTAAGGGGGAAAAGGCCTTCATTACAAGGATTTTGCTCTAAGGATCCGCATTCCTCCCCAGGCACTTTTGACCTAAGTCAGGTTAAAGGCCACAGCAGCCCGGGTGCATGAAGCCACCCCTCCTGGTGAGGGGCCTGGATTCCAGAAACAAAAGAGCAGCCTGCGAGGGGCGGCCTGTAAAGCCCTCCAGGATTAGGCAGGCACTTGGCAGGCACTCAGCAGCCAGTGTGGGCGGAAAGGGGCAGGAAGGGCAGGAACGGGGCCAGGCAGAGTGACCTTCCTCTCGGCAGGGCAGGGGCAACATCTCTGTGGCCAGCAGAAAGGCTGGGAGGAGGGCACAGAAAAGGAGGGGTAGCAGGACAGGCAGAGGCTTCCAGAAACTCTCCCTCACAAGCTGCTGGCCCTTTATCACCTGAGCCAGACAAGAGAGCACGAGTTCCTCAGCCATAACCAGAGATGAGCAGGCTGGGGCACAGGGACAAGCGGCCGTGACGGAGTTCAGGTGCAGGGAGTGCAATCCACCTTACCAAAAAACACTTCTGTTATCAAAGTTTATTTTGGTTTTTATTATTTATTATTATTATTATCTTTAATGTTTGTTTATTTTTGAGAGAGAGACAGAGCACGAGCAGGGGAGGGGCAAGAGTGAGAGACTAAGACACAGAACCCGAAGAAGGCTCCAAGCTCCAGGCTCCAGGCTTCAGGCTCCGAGCTGTCAGCACAGAGCCTGACGCAGGGCTGGAACCCACTGACCGCGAGATCTTGACCTGAGCCGCGAGATCTTGACCTGTGCCGAAGTCAGATGCCCAACTTCCTGAGCCACCCAGGCGCCCCTATTTTGGTTTTTAAAAGTAATAACAGGGGCGCCTGGGTGGCGCAGTCGGTTAAGCGTCCGACTTCAGCCAGGTCACGATCTCGCAGTCTGGGAGTTCGAGCCCCGCGTCGGGCTCTGGGCTGATGGCTCAGAGCCTGGAGACTGTTTCCGATTCTGTGTCTCCCTCTCTCTCTGCCCCTCCCCCGTTCATGCTCTGTCTCTCTCTGTCCCAAAAATAAATAAACGTTGAAAAAAAAAATTTAAAAGTAATAACAATGGAAGGGCGCGTGGGTGGCTCAGTTGGTTAAGTGTCAGACTCTTGGTTTTGGCTCAGGTCATGATCTCACAGTTCAAGAGTTCAAGCCCCATGTCGGGCTCTGTGCTGACAGTGCAGAGCCTGCTCTTGGGATTCTCTCTCTTCCTCCTTCTCTGACCTTCCCCCACTCACACTCTTGCGCTCTCTCAAAATAAATAAGCTTTAAAAAAACAGTAACAATGGACAAGAAGAAACTATTAGATATACAACAAAATGTTAACAGCAGTATCTTGGAGGGCTGAGATCTTGTGTGATTTTTATTTTCATGCTTTCAACACTGTGGATTTTTTAAAAAAGAAACATTCAAAGTTAAAAAAAAAAAAAACAAACTCACAGAGAACAGATTGGTGGTTGCCAGTGGCAAGGAGGTGGGAGGTGGGCGAAATGGGTGAATGGAGTGAAAAGGTACAAACTTATAACTGTAAAGTAAATAAGTCCTGGGGATATAATGTACAGCATGGTGAAGACAGTAATATCGTATTCTGCATTTGAAAGTTGCTAAGAGATAAATCCTAAAAGTTCTCATCATGAGAAAAAAATGTAACTACGTGAAGTGACAAATGCTAACTATACTTATTGTGGCAATCATTTCCCAAAATGTACAAATATTGAATCCTTATGTTGTACACCTGAAACTAATATAATGTTATGCCCATAAAAAAGAGTGCTTCAGGGATGAAAAGTACAGCATGGGAATACAGTCAATATACTGTAATAGCATTGTATGGTGACAGATGATAATAATACTTATCATGGTGAGCACAGCTTAATGTATAAAATTGTCAAATTACCATGCTGTACATCTGAAACTAATAACATCGTATGTCAACTACACTTTAATAAAAATAAATTGAAAAGTAATATTCAAAAAAAGACTGAAATTTTAAAAAAATTCAATGTATAGACATTTTATTACTTCAATACTGTGTTTCCAGTCTGAAAAGAAACAGAGGGAAGGACTAGATACCCACTGTATTAAGGCCCAGCTCAAAATGTATCCCCAAGGATTCCCTGGTAACTTCACGTCACGTCTTTGAGAAAGTCAGCCCTTTAATAATAACATGCCCCGTGTCAGCACTGTGCTAAATATCCCACTTCGTCCTCACAAGATGCAAGGCCCCACCCAGGTCCAACCCAGAAGTAGTGACCTTTTTTCTTTTTCCGTTTTACTAATTATAAATGATATATTCACTGACAACTTTTATAAAGTAGAAAAAAATAACAAATATCACTTACGATCTCTCATGAAAAGTCCTAGTAAGTTTTACATGGATTCCTTTTTTCAATGTTTATTTATTTATTTTTGAGAGAGAGTGCGCACACACACAAGCGGGGGAGGGGATAAAGAGAGAGGAAGACAAAGAATCCCAAGCAGGCTCTGCCCTATTAGCTCAAAGCCTGATACGGGGCTTGAACTCACAAACTGTGAGATCATGACCTGAGCTGAAATCAAGAGTCAGACACTTAACTGACTGAGCCACGTCTTTACACGGATTCTTCAGATATTTTCCTCTGTGCAAACTTCTACAAAACGGAGTGATAATCTACAAGTATGCCCAACTCCCCCTTCAAGACAGCATCAGAAACCATATTTTCAATGGCTGCCTAGCATTTTGTCATCATAAGGTTGTGTCGTGATTCCACCAGATCCCCATTCTGGCATTTGGGCCATTTCTCATCCTTGTGGTCTCTGTTCTGGTCACTCACCAGACAGGCCTTCCCCGACTGCCCTTCCATAGCAGCCTGTGTGTTCCTACACTGAGCAGTGACTGTCCAATAAAGGGTTTATTCCTTCCACCCCGCAGAATGTGATCTCTGTGAGGGAGGGAGTCATTTTTCTCTCCAGGTCTGGGCTGTACCCCTGGTACCTGGCACACAGTTAAGGGCTAAAAAATATCTGCTGAATGAATGAACGAATGAATGTTTGAATAAATGAATGGAGTGTTCATGATGCACCTCAGCCAACACCAGCTGCGGGAAAGCTTCTTCCTGCCTGTGGCCATCCCTGTCCTGCCCCAGTCTCCCTTAGCCAGCCCTGCATCCTTCCCTGGGGTAACCAATGCGGGGGGACACTGCCCCCTGAATGGGAAATTCCACCATGATGCGGGACAGTTCTGTGACCAGAGGCACCATTCTAGAGGAAAGGAAGGTGGTACATGTCCAGAAAGGCTTGCGTCCTTTAGAAACCACTCTCCTTGCTGACCAAGAGCTCTGTCTGGGGATTCCAAGGCAGAAAGAGGATTATTGAGAGGGACAGCTTTCCGAAAAAGGCTGAAGACAAGTGACTCACAACACCTACAAAGCCCAAACTGGAATACACAGAGTGGCGGCAGGGCTGTGTGGACAGGCTTCTGAAGATTCCATGCATGTGTCTGCTCCTCCAGTGCTCTCCCCTTTCTCACAGAGGCACTGACCTTGGCAGAGGTAGCAAACACTCTACACCTGGGCTGGTCTCAGATGTGCCTGGGAGAACAGGTGAGGCCAGGCTGAAGTGCAGTTCAACAGGCCCCAAGCCCACAGCCAGGACTGCTGGGCAGGGACCCTGGCTTGTCACTGCTGAAGGACAGATGGGGGAGAAAATTCAGCTTGTGCTCTTCACACACAGGCTATGCCGGCATTTTGAGGCTAACCTCAGAGGAGTTTGAAGGTCATGTGCACTGTAAAAGTTCAGCTGGTCACCCTTGTTTTCTCATATGAAGGGAGGAAGGAAGGTCTACATTTTGTAGACTTGGTGTCTTGTACTGTGTTGTTTTCTAACTGCCTTATGGTTTTACTTCTCATCATTCACCTATTCTTCCTTCAGATCTCAGCTTAAAAGTCACTTCTGAAAACAGTGCTTCCTGGTCATATGCCTTTCAGATATTGCCCAAGCACCTAGAACTTTTCCCCACCTATCTATCCATCCATCCATCCATCCATTCACTTTGAGTGTCTTTCTTCACTCCTCAATGATAAACATCATGAGAAAAGGGATGGGTTTGTCTTGTTCAGCTCTGTGACTCCAATACTTGACACACAAGAAATACTCAATAATTAACAAAACGTCCGAATTTGGAGAATGGCACATACTTGAAATGAAAAGGGAAGTAAAAATGGTTTGCTCGGGATCTTAGAGGTTGAATAAAACTATCATAACGTGCAAATCAAAATACTCCCCAAGACCAGGAGGTGTAAGAACCTGGGGATGCTGAATTCTAGGGGAAAGAGAAAACTCTGTCCTTGCCTTGGGGTGCCTCAGTCTACCCAATAGCAGCAGGGGTTGAACACAGAGGAAAAAGGTGGTGTTTTATAAGGGACTGGGAACTTCAAGAATTCTAAATTACATACTCTACTCTCAGTCATTTCAAAGGCAATGTTTCCCAGTGTGTGTTCCATGACACCCCAGGCCCAATTTTATACTCCCTGAAGAACAGGGATCTGTGGGCCATACTATATACTGCATACTACTTTGTTCCTTCCTAAAAAGGAATCAGATATTAGCTCACTGGAATCCCTGAAACATTTGTTCAGGAAAAAAAACGCACATAGTTTTAGGAAACTCTAGGTTAAATCTGTTTATCCACAGATGACCATCACCACCATCCCTTTTTAGGGGGGATGGGGGCAGAGGAACAACATCCCAGAGAGCTTGTTCCGGGAGATGGTGATTTAGGGTGCTGGCAGCTGGGCACTGGTGTGCTGGGGACATTAAATTCCAATGCATCTGCAAGGTGAGACTCCAGAGAAAATCCCTGGCTCAACTCCCAACAAGTTGATGCTGCTAAGCCGAAAGGTTTACTGAAAAGCTCTCTGAGATGAAAAGCCACAGTTTTCACCTGTTGAATTGCCCTGGTAAGAATTTCCACACAGCCACGGTGTTCAGAGCCTAGGAGAGGCACAAGACGACAGAGATGCCAGCTCACCCTGGCAGCCAAGAGCCGGGTGCCCTGCCTTGTGGGGTCTACGGACGGGCTCCAAATTAAATCCCCTCAACTTCCCTGTCTCATATATATGTATATTACATATGTGTATATATGTGTACAATACACATACATTTATATATATATGTATATATATGTATATATATATACACACACACACACACATTTTAATATATTACATATGTATTTACAATTTTGGCAATTCCCAGTCCTCTGTAAACACAGACTTGGTTCCTCCCTGGAAACCACCTACTGCTATGTAGACTGAGGCACCTGTCTACTGTCACTGCCACACCAAGGGAAAGACAGAATTCAGCATCCCCAGGTTCTTATACCTCCTCTCTGGTCTGGTCTTCATGAGTATCTGGAATCACTCATTATGATGAACAGCTTTATACAACCTTCCATTTTATATACATGCCTATATATATATATATATATATATATATATATATATATATATATGGTTTTAAAACTCTGTGTATTTCCTTTGCCAGATACCATGTTCCATGCATTCTGTCCTCTCACCTCCAACAAGCCCACATGGTGGGGATTATCGGCATCCCAGTATTCAGGACAAGGACAGCTCAGAGAAGCTACATAACTTGCTGAAGTTCCCCCAGTTTGTAAGTGATGGATCTGAATCTGGGCTTTCTGATTCCATGCTCATAACACTGCTTTGCAGACTCTATGGGATAGTTTAGGTTTGTGTTTTCCTTCCAAAATAATGTTATATTTAACAGGTTATAAAATATTTTATTACTGTAGGAATTTTAGAAAACAATATATGAATACAAAGAAAATTAAATTCACCAGCAATGCCACCACCAAGAGACAAGTGTGAGCATGTGCACGTGTTGGTAGACGCGCCTCCAGTCCAGCTTCTCTGCACACACATGCCCCCACTTCTCCCTCACACTGTACTATGGCCCTACTGACAGCTGTAACTCATCCTGGGCTCTCCATCGCAGCACTCAGCCTGTTGAGCTGGGCACAGTCAGTGGCACCACCAGGACTGGCTGATGCCCAGAAAAATGAGGCACAGAAGTGCAATGGCCAAAGCCGCCCTGTGGGTTAGTGGCAAATCCTGGACCTGGACATCAGAGGGACTGGCTGGGCCTGGGGTGTGGTGCTGCTTTGAGTGTGACAACCACTTTGTAAGTGGCCCAAGGTGTAGAGCAGGGGCAAGTTGCTCTCCCACACCAGCCGCTGAAGGAAAACCACACTGGTCTCCTTTGTGCTTCCCGCCATGCTCATCCTCAGTGCTGCCAACTACTGCCTCCCTAGGGAGGCTGGGCCTCCAGGCACTGGGCCAGCTGGTTGGGAAACAGCTCGAGGGATGGTGTCTGCCTGAGAACAAAGAGTAGCAAGACATGAAGAAACATCATGTGTAACCAAGGTGACCAACAGGAAGCGGAGACTTGCAAATTGAAAGGGAAAAAGAAAGGGGAGGTGGGTAAGTTGGCTCTTCAGAGGCCTCAGAAGTACACACCTCTGACCCCAGAGGCCCTGCACAGTTCAAGGATCACCCTCCTTCCCCTCTCTGCCCCAATTGCTTCATAAAGCCCAAGAAGGTATTTTCGGTAAAGAACCAACATCGCTGCGAGAACACTATTTCGACACCCTCAAGAGGGTGGTTTGCAGCACATAAAGCCAACAATGCCAGTGACATCCCCTCCTGCTGACCTCTGGCCTGTCTTCCAGCAGAAAGAAAGGTCATCTGCAGCCACCACATCTCTCACTGGCCCCCTGAACTCAGAAAAGGGCCAGCTCCGGACACGCCTCTTTGTTCCCAGGAGCCACAGCCAATGGCGTCCAGAGCATACTCTGTGACTGTCTGAGGTCTGGCTATAGCTGCTGGCATCCAACTGCGGCCAAAGGCATGTGTGTCTGCCTCTCTATGGTCCTGCCCCAGAGACCTCTCAACACCCCCAAAGACAACACTCATGGTCTTTTTATAAACTGTCCCCCATATTCTTCATTTCGGCAACTTCCTGATTTGACCACATCCCTCACACCTTATCTTCTCAATGGGGGGTGCCCCTCATTCTCCCACATGCTCTGTTATGTAGGGACAGGGGTCATGATGCATCCCCTTCCATGGTGGTTCTCTGTAACAGGTCCAACCCCTGGATCTCTCCCCCTTCCCTCCTGGGTCACCATTCCTAAGCTGTGGCTCCAGCAGCTCTTCACTCGACTCTTCCCGTTCCCAATTTCCAGATTCCTTCTGAGGGATTTTCCTGGGAACCTTGACCCTACCATGCAGCCTGAAACAGGTCAGTAAGGTAACCACTACCACAACCACTACCTCCATTCCCCTGCTGATATACAGTCCAGGGTTTCTACAACTATGGTCATTTGATCCCAGACATTGCAATCTTCTGAGAATTCCCTGAAAAATGGAGGCTTCCCCCTGTCCTGAGTTGAATAATGTCTCCCCCAAACCCCTACCTACCCAGAACCTCAGAATGTGATTTTGGAAACAGGGCCTTCATAGATGAGACCAACTTACAATAAAGTTGTAATGGATTAGGGTGGGCCCTAAACCAATGACTGGTATCCTTATAAGAACAGAAAAGAGAGACATCTAGACACACAGGGGAAAGACTAGGCAAAAGCAGATACAGGAGGAAGACGAGGTCAAGATGGAGACAGAGAATGCATGAATGCAGCAATAACCCAAGGAGCACTCCAAAAGTGTGAGAGAGTAAAGTTCTACTGTTTTAAGCCACCCAGTCTGAGGCAGCCCTAGCTGTCTACTGCATTCCCCATTTCCTGACTTACTGTATCTGACTTCCTGGAGACACAGCTGGGCATCCATCTGTGCTTTACGTGCACGTCATCCGAGCCTGATGCTTCATTATATGCTCCATAAAGGTAGAGAATTTTGTTTTGTTCACCACTTATATTCCCAGCAGCTGGCAGTGCTTAGCATGTGGTCAGCTGCTAAAAATAGGTGTTGAATGCAAGAATGAACATGCACTGATGTTCAGGAACTACTAGTGCCGTGGTCAGTGGTCAGGACAATTAACTCGTCTTTTTTTTTTTTTTTTTTTTTTGAGAGAGAGAGAGAGAGAGAGCAAAGCAGGGGACAGGGACAGAGGGAGAGAGAAACAGAATCTTAAGCAGGCCCCATGCTCAGCACCGAACCCAACGTGGAACTCAAACTTGAACCGTGAGATCATGACCTGAGCCAAAATCAAGAGCCACCCAGGGGTCCCTCTTTGTCTTTTCTTTCTTAAGCAACATTAATAATCAATTAGATAATATGAATCAAGGATTTAACACTATCTGGCTTATTGTAGGCACCCAATAAACATCAACTTGGCGGGCAGTGGGAGTCTTTAAAGAGGACACAGAAACTAGCATATGCTAGGAGTTTTCTAAGAATGATGTTCACTGTGACAAAGGCCCATCATGCTCAGCAATGGAAAAACGTAAGAAACTTGAAACCCTTCTCCCCTTTGTTAACTGGTCCTTTGACTCTATTTCCTCAAACTCTCAAATCTCTCCACTTCCTGCCCTGGTTCAGATGCGATTTCTCTGGACCACCACCAACACTGGAGACACAGGTCTCCAAGGCCAAGGCCATTTCCCAGTGATCCAGCACTCCCTCCTCATACCACTGTGCGTGCTCGCAGGATACGTGTACACATCTGGGAGACCCACATCCCCAGAGCCAATGCTCCCGGCCCCTCTCCTGCCCCTCCCCCACTCACTAGACCGCCCTTTGCAAGTCACTGTGTGACCATCGCTCACTGCCCTGTGCCCTGAGAGATGAACTTCCTCCACGCCTCTCTCTGCCTAGCAAGCTTCTGCTTATCCTTTGAACACAGCCCAAACAGCACCTCCTCTTTGAAGCTTTTCACGTGTCTCTAGGCAACGGGATGTCACCATCTGTACAGTGGTTCACAGTGTGAGCTTTGGAGCCAGGTTGCCTGCCTTCAAATCCTGGCTCTGCCATCTTCGTAGCTGCATGGCTTTAGGTAAGTCATTTAACTCTCTAAATTCTCCTGAGTCTCACCTGTAAAATGAGGATAATTACAGTACCTTCTGGGGGGGCTGCCTGAGGACTTTGATAATGGAAGGAAATGTGTATCAAGCAAGCGTCCATTAATGTACATTAACGTGGACTATCGTTACTGATGTTGAGGCCCCCAGGGTGTGGTTGAGTCCACAGCCTCTCCTGGCAGAGCCTCCCATAGGTCTACAGGTTATACGTGGGGCTCAGTAAATGCTGACTGAAGGGGCTGTCTGCCAGTAAGGCCATGGAGATGGTCCAAGGAAATAAGCCAGTATTCTGCCATCCCCACTCATGGTCTAGAAAGGTTGCCTGTGGCCCTGGGCTTCCTCCTTTCTCACCAGAATGCTGAAATCCCTTCCTCCCAAAGCAGGCTTCCAGGGAGGTTCCTGACAACTGGGAAGATATCCCTAGTGGTCTGACAACACTTCTCCCACAAACCACTTCATGGCCAATCTCAAAAGTAACCATACAAAATAAGCCCTGAAGTATTAAGGGATAACACCTGCAACTTGCTTCCAGAAAAAAAAAAAAAAGTATCAAGATGGAAGAAGAGAATGATAAGGCAAATGTGTGAAATGTTCACAATTGTGAACCATGTTGGCAACTCTCCTGTACGTTTGATATTATTTCAAAACAGAAAATGAACACAAAAGGAGAGACTAACGAGATCTATCAACTCAGAACCAACAGCCTTGTCCCACTAACCCCCGCTTTCTCACGTCCCTCGAGAGGAAGTTCGTGTTACCCCATCACTGACTTCAAGGCTGGCTGCAATTCTTTTGCCCGTCCTAAGTCACACCATGCATAGCAGATCGCACGGTCTCAAAGCCCCAGCTCTCCCACTTAATAGGGAAGTCCTGGCTGAGCATTTAAGCTCTCAGAGGCCATTTCTCTACCAGCAGGGTGGAGTTACTGGGAGCCATGCTACCTGCCCCAAAAGCCTGTTTCAACAGCGAAATCCAGGAAGGCAGTGTGTGGGCTGTAGGACACAGGCTCCAGATAAGGTGTCTCTGATGTGCAGCAGTCACTCTGCTCAGAGCTGAAGAGACACGGCCCTGGCCTGCCCTCGCGGGCCTGCTGTCTAGGGGGGAGGCTGGTTCTAAATCAGATAATCCCATTAATAAGTATAGAATTACAAATCATGCTGAGTGCTGAAGCAATAATGCACGGTGGTCTGAGAATGTAACAAGGGTCCCAGGCCCGACCTTGTCTGGAGGGGAGTAAAGAAAGGCTTCTCTGAGGAAGCGATGTTTGAGCTGACAGCTAGCTAGACAAAAAGTAGGTTACAGCACACTAAAATCCCACAAGAGTAGGGAAGTATATAAACCAAATTGTTAACAGAGAACTCAAGTTAAATGATACCATTAGGAAGGAACAGGCCAAATCAAGGTAGGGGACATTTATCAGAACAAATGACCTGGTTTCTCCAAAAATCAAGGTCATGGGGAAAAAATGCTTTTAAGGGAGAGGGGTGCAGGGAAGGGAGTCTATCAGAGAATTAAAACCTTAAAGAGTAATTTAAAAAAAATTTTTTAAGTTTATTTATTTATTTTGAGAGACAGAGAGAGCAAGCAAGGGAGGGGCAGAGAGAGAGAGAGAGAGAGAGAGAGAGAGAGAGAGAGAAAATCCCAAGAAGACTCTGCACTGTCAGTACAGACCCTGATATAGGACTCAAACCCATGAACCACGAGATCATGACCTGAACCAAAACCAGGAGCTGGATGCTCAACCAACTGAGCCACCCAGGCACCCCTTAAAGAGTAATTTTTAAGAAATGTAATACATGGACCTTATCAGGATGATGATTTGAATAAACCAACTATAAAAGCCATTTTTGAGACAAGTGGGGAAGCTTAATATAGACTGGGCAATAGTAGATATTAATGAATTGTTAATTTTGTTAGGTGTGATGGTGGCATAGTTGTTACATTTAATTTTCAATATTTATTTTTGAGAGAGAGAGAGAGAGAGAGAGAGAGCGCTCGAGTTAGGGAGGGGCAAAGAGAGAAGGAGACACAGAATCCAAAGCAGGTTCCAGGCTCTGAGCTGTCAGCACTGAGACTGATGCGGGGCTTGAACCCACAACCCGTGAGATCATGACCTCAGCCAAAGTTGGACACTTAACCGACTGAGCCACCAAGGCATCCCCAAAGTTGTTACTTTAAAAAAAAAAAGCCTGTTAGCAGATATTTATATGTGAAATCACATGTTGTCTGGGGAACAGATGAAACAGGTACTAAGCTAAGTGGAAAGTACATGGGGATTCATTTTACTATTCTCCCTACTTTTGTGTATCTTTAAAAATTTCTATCATAAAAGTTAAGAAAAAAACAGAGGTACACTCCAAAGAATTAGACATGCTCTGAGCTGTCTGGGATTTTTGCAATGGTCAGAAAAATCAACTGTCATCAAGCACAAAGCTGTCTTCCACAATGTCACATCTAATGACTCCACAAATTTTAGTGTGTTAGACCAACCACAGTGAAACCAATTCCCTTCTGATGGGCATTTAGGTTCTTTCCAACTTTTCTGTACAGCAATTGAATCTAGTTCCTGATGCTTCTCTTCTAATGACCATCCCTTCCCATTCTTGTTCCCTCAACCCACCCACCCAAGTCACTGGATGATCATTTCTGGAATAAGTAGCTTGTGGTACCAATGCGGATCTCTCTATCATAAAGGATGTCCAGGCTCTGGCACTACCTGCTCCAGTGACCTCTAAGGGAGCCAATGCCTCTGGACAATTCAAATCTGGCCTCAGAAGGAGTCAGTTCCCAAGTAAGTGCCACTTGGAGGTAGGAGGCAGCACACACTGAGGGGGCTAAGAGGAAGCACTAGGAGTTTTCTGGCCAGGGTGGAAGGCACTTCAACAGCCCTTACCCAGGCCAAGATGGGTCCCAGGCTGGTTCCCTGCTGCAGATGGGGCCCCTCAGGTCTGGGAAGGTATCAGAGTTCCCTCCTTATTCCCCTCCAGTGCTTTTCCCACTCTGGGTTCCCATTCCTTTCAAACACAGCCAGGAGACACCATTTTGACCTAACCAAATGGCATTGATTTTTTTCAAAACAGTAATACCTAGGTTTAGCAAAGCTGCTGGGAAGCAGGCACTCTCCCACACCACTGGTGGAAGTGCAAACAGGTGCAACCTTTCAGGAATTAACCGGTGATATGCAAAGTTCTCAAAATTATACCCTGTGACCAACAATTTCATTTTAGGAATTTATTCCCATGACCATACTCACAGACAGACTTGGATCAGTACCGCAGTGCTATTTATTTATTTATTTATTTATTTATTTATTTATAAAAAAAATTTTTTTAAACATTTATTTATTTTTGAGAGAGAGAGACAGATACACAGAGCATGAACAGGGGAGTGGCAGAGAGAGAGGAAGACACAGAATCCAAAGCAGGCTCCAGGCTCCGAGCTATCAGCACAGAGCCCGACGTGGGGCTCGAACTCACAAACCTGAGTTTGTGACCTGAGATCATGACCTGAGCCAAAGTCGGATACTTAACCAACTGAGCCACCCAGGCACCCCCCACAGCGCTATTGAAAATCAAATGGTACATGAGAGGGGCTCCTGGGAAGCTCAGTCAGTTGAGCGTCTGACTTCTGCTCAGGTCACGATGTCACAGTTTGTGAGTTCAAGCCCCGTGTCCAGCTCTGTGCTGACAGCTCAGAGCCTGGAGTCTGCTTCAGATGCTGTGTCTCCCTCTATCTCTCTGCCCCTCCCCCACTCGCACTTTCTCTCTCTCAAAAATAAATAAATATGAAAAAAATTTTTTAAAAATCAAATGGTATACGAGAAATGCCTCAAAGGACAAGGGAGAAATGGATGAAAGAGCTGTGTTGTATAAATAAACAAATGGAATATTACTTAGCAAGAAAAAGGAATAAACTCCTAATAGCTATAACATGGATGCATCTCAAACATATTACGCTACGGAGAAAAAGGCAGACAGAAAAGAGTACGTATGTGTAACTCTATGTATATCAAACTCTAGGAAAGACAAATACAATCCAGAGAGACAAACAGTAGATGGCTTGCCTAGGGCTGGGAGCAGGATGGAATGAGTGACTGAGAAGGGGCACAGAGGAGCTTTCTAGGTCAATGGCAATGTTGTACATCTTTTCTTCTTAAGATTCTGTTTTTAAGTTTATTGGGGCAATTGGGTGGCTTGGTCGGTTAAGTGACTCTTGATTTCGGCTCAGGTCATGATCTCATGGTTCGTGGGTTCAAGCCCCACATCAGGCTCTGCGTTGCTGGTATGGAGCCCGCTTAGGATTCTCTCTCTCTCCTCTCTCTCTGGCCCTCCCCTACTTGTGCATGTGCTCGCTTGCTCTCTCTCCCTCTCAAAATAAGTAAATAAACGTAAAAAAAAAAAATTTTTTTTTTTACGTTTATTTGTTTATTTAAGCATTCTCTCTGTATCCAATGGCGGGGGGGGGGGGGCGCCTCGAACTGATGACCCAGAGATCAAGAGCCATGTGCTCCACCAACTGAGCCAGCTAGGTGCTCTGGCAATGTTCTGTATCTTGAACATGGTGGTAGTTACATGAATGCACACATTTATCAAAACTCACTATACACTGTAAACTGTATGCACACTTAAGATCTGTACATTGTACCATAGATATAGCTATCTGGGTGGCTCAGTCAGTTGAGTGTCCAGCTTCGGGTCAGGTCATGGTCTTATGGTCTGTGAGTTCGAGCCTCGCATGGGGCTCTGTGCTGACAGCTCAGAGCCTGGAGCCTGCTCCCGATTCTGTGTCTCCTCTCTCTGCCCCTTCCCAGCTTGCACGCTCTCTCTCAAAAATAAATAAACATTAAAAAATTTTAAAAAAAGATCTGTACATTGTACTCTAGATTATAATTCAGTTTTAGAAAATGAATAAGCATTCCACCTAAATATCCAACAAGAAGATGAGCCAATCAAATCCTGGTGTATCCACACAAGAAAATGTGATGCATGATACTGTAGAAAAGTAGTTAATGATGTAGAAAGCTATTTGGTATATACAGTGAAGGAAAGAATTAAGTTATAGAACCATAATATATATTTAGATAGAAAATGACCAAAAAGAAATAGTCCGTCCATTCATTCAATAAAAACGTATGGAGTATCTACTATATACCTTCATAATTACCATGAACAGAAAAGCCAAAAAAAAAAAAAAAAATCCCTTCTGGTCACAGAGCTTCTGTTCATTGGTTTCACAGAAAATATTTAAATTATTAAAATATACACATTAAAAAATCAAATGCAGCACAATATAAAGTACACTACTTGTGTTCAAACACACAAACACACACCATATTTGTGTTTGTTTACACATGGAACAACTTTGGAAGGATTCACAAGAAGCTGGAATTGGTGGCACCTTTGAGAGAAAAACTCACAGAATGGGACAGGGTGGAAGAAAGCCTATTTACTACCTACCCTTTCATACAGTTGGATTTTTTTTTTTACCATGTTTTCATATTACCTATTCTAAATAAGCACAATTGCCTGTTTCTAATTTTTTTTTTTTGCTGGTGTCCAATAGCCAGGATTTCGGTGAAGAATGATACAGAAATGCATGAAATGAACAGAGTGTTTTGAGGCAAGGTATTTTCCATTTTTACTAAAAAAAAAAAAAGCAAAAACAAAATAAAACTGTATCATGATAACATGCACACAAAGGAACAGAAGAACCTAAACCAAAATATCAACAGAAATGACTTCCAAATGGTGAGACTAACTTTCTTTGCTTGTATTTATTTTTGCAGTTTCCTAAGCAAACAAGCAAAACAAAAACGAAAACAAAAAATCAAAAACAACCCACCCCAGTCTGTGTGTGTGTTTAATAACTTTTAAAAAAACAAAAAGAGAGAAAACAGCAGACCCAGTGTCACCTCTTTCTGCCAGGTGCTCAGATACTCCAGACAATCGTTGGCTGTACTCCCTTTACCCAAGGGGCAGTGTGGTTTAGAAAGACAAAGAAGAAGTCAAGGGCAAGGGCACAGGGCCAGCTCAAGGCCTTAAATGTCCTCTCCTTACTTAGCATACGCTTCCCCAGCCAACCAGGGTGCCTGCCAACCCCCTTCTCCACCTCAAAATCAAGGCCCCAAAGCCCCATACCCATGTATTTTCTCCTGGGACATCTGGGAGGCAGGTGGGGCAGGGATCACACTATCCTGAGGTGCAGATGAAAGGAAGCCTGCAAGATAACTTGCATCTTCCACAGATAAGGTGCACAGAGACCAAGTCTCAGGTGAGCACTGTGGGCACACTGAGCACTTCTGTTGTCTAAGACCAGAGGGGCTCATGAGAAAACACCCAGTTCTAATTCACCTTTGTCCCCAAGCTTCCTATAGAACACAAGTAGGGATACTGGAATCTGGGTGTCTTAAAGCTGGATGCCACCATGAATGACGTCTCATCCAGCCCCCCAACCTCATTTCTCACTCCATCTTCTGTCTTCTGCATACAACCCCAGGGGTAGCCCAGATCACCCTTACAAGTGGGACTGTAGGAAACCCCTCCTTATACTAAAAGCCTCACCCTTCCCTCCAGAAAGGGGCCCTGAGGGCCAGCTGCTTAGGGTCTCCCTTGAAGACCACAACCATAAGGCAGCCTTGTCAGTAGGCCATTTGGGGTCTGAGAGGCTTGAATGACACATTTCTGGAACTGAGCTGGGCAGACACGTTCTGTCACCAGTGTCTAGAACATTTTCTTATTGATAGATCTGGTTTTATCTCATGATTTGGGAAGAACTGTCCCTTGAGTGTGCAGAAACCCAAAAGGAGGGCAAGAGAATAGAAAAGCCAATTATGGGGTGACCTAGTCAAATTGTGGAGCATGGGCTTGGGTCAACACTTTTTATGAAGAGTCAAATGTTCAACCGTGCAGTGGAGAAATTTGAGGAATTTAGGGAGAAGAGCGAGAAGGAAAAATATTGATGTTGGAAGTGCAAAATAAAAGGATGTGAAAGCTTTAGAAGCCATTAGAAAACAATGTGGCTTTAATCCAGGGGTGGCAGACTGAGCTGGGGTGAGATTCTGTTGTGTCCAGCTGTCAGAGTTCAGGCAAGAGAAGACGGCCCAGAGGGGTCCCTACTCTGCCCTGGCAGGTCAGAACACCATCATGTCCACCCCAGGGAGAGGCAACAGCAAAGGCCAAATCACTTCAAGGTGAGAAGCACCATACACAAGTGAGGTGCCAGAGCCAAAAGAGGAAGGCCCTGGCCTGGCAATCAGCCCTTCCAATGCCCAAAGCAAGGCCAGAGCCCATGGCTGCTGGCTTCTCAGGGTGGCTTAAAGAAAATCCAACTTATAGAGTCATTGTAACACCGACTAAAGCCAGAGCCTACAATGCCACGGATGGAAGAGCCTTGACTCCCCTGCCTTGTATTTCCAATCTTTGTTAAAATGGACGTTTTTGCAAATGAATCTACGGTCAAGCTCTGATACAATGATCTATTCGCTCTCAACAGAGTTACTCATACCCTCTGAGTCTTGTAGTTTCCCATCTGTAAAACAGGGTCAATCCCAGCACTAGGGCAGATATGAGAAGTGAAATAATACATGGAGGACATGCTTGGCACACTGCCGGCATCAGGAAGTGCTCAATAAATAGTACCCGCTAACATTATCGTCGCTAAATGTCACTTTTGTTGGCGGTGTTTAGGAAGATCTTTGTATAAATTCAATCACAAATCAGTAAAAATGTCCTTGATCAGTCTACTGGTTCAAGAAATGTGGTCTCACACAGCTCAAGTTCTCTAAGTGTGGAAGGAAGCAAGCTTCAGGAAGCAGCTGATTGCTCTGCAGATCTGGAGCAGGGCAAGGAGACCCCCAAGGTGCCACATGACCCCAATCCTAGGAGGAGGTGAACAGGATGAAGGAGGGAACCTCTAGCATGCAGGCTCCCAGGAGCCCTGGAAGATAAAGCTACCAGGTCAAAACAAGTAGGGCTTGTCCACATGGTTTTGAGAGCGTGGGATCTTAAATTTTAAAGCTTAAAATTTTATTTTAAAGCTAATTTTAAACTTAAGGTGGACTCACCTTTTGGTGGGGAGAGGGGAAGGAGGCTCTCAGCTTTAATCTGAATATTCATGAGGGCATATACCTCGTCACCAGAAAACATCACCAACAGTCTCACTGTCCCCACTGGTGACAGTGATCATCTGTGATCATGTTCTCCTTCCCTCATGTTCAATGAAGAAGTTCAAGGGCACAGGTGTTACAAGTAAGAAACCTGATTCCCCTGTACTGGCTGGCAGCCCTTCGCCCCAACAGAAAGTAGCTGGAGAAAGGGGTTCCAGGTTTGCTCTAGAAGAAGCAATAGGGCAGGAAAGATGATGAAGGGAGCAATTTAAGTCTGAGCATGGGATAAAGGTGGCCTGAGAGGGAGACACTTCTCTAGAGTGATCTGGAAGGAAGGAGGGTTCCATGGCTGCTTAGATTTTGCCGAGGGCACCTAGCTTCTGGGTCCCAGGTACGTGACTTTTGGCAAACTGAGGCTTCTCCCAGCCTCAACCCCATCACCATCCAATGGCTCAAAGGGATAATGATCCTTCTCTTAATCAGGACTGCCTGTCACACTTGTGAAGCGTTCACAAGGTGGTCACAAACCCCAAGCCTTACTCTGCATATACTCTATGTGAAAGGGACTATCAGCCAATGTGGGAAGGCCAATGTAGGAGACAAGAGATGAGAGCAGGTGGGGCCCAACTATGTCAGATATTACAGGTACAGGTAAGAACTGGGAATTTTACTGAAAGCAATGGGATGACAGTGGAGGTCTTTAAGCAGGGAACTGACACGATCTAAATTCTGGTGGTGGTGGGAAGAATGGACGATGGAAGCCAGGTTCAAAGAAGTTTAGAGAGGTCATACAAGCAGCTCGGGGTTTCACCGCCATAACTAGTGTGCATCTGACACCACCGTTCATTTCCACAGTGTCACATTTTACACACTATAGTGTAATGCTATTCTGGAATGGCACATCTGACAAAGTGGGGCTTCCACTAGCTCGGTGATCCAGCCTTGCTTCCTGCATCCGTCAACTGAGCATAACCACGCCCGGGTCGATGATGACAGTTCAACGGCACACACACAAACACACTTTGTGTTTATCTGGGAACATTTGACAAACAACAGTGTCTACTGTGTGCCAGACACGCACAAAATTGTTCTACAGTGTTAGAAATGTAGTACTAGAATAGATGTTGACTAAAAAATTACTCTGGGAAAAATGAAAGGCCAGCCCTCATTCCTTAAGAAAGGTGAGGCTGGTATGGCTGCTGGGTTCCCCTTAGCCCTCGCTTTTCTCTGCAAACTCTCCATAAAACCAAATTGTCTCAAGAAGCATCTGGGGCGCCTGGGTGGCTCAGTCGATTAAGCGTCCAACTCTTGGTTTCGGCTCAGGTCATGATCTTGAGGTTTGTAAGTTCGAGCACCGCTTCAGGCTGTCATCTTCTGTCAGTACAGAGCCCGCTTTGGATCCTCTGTCCCCCTCTCTCTCTGCCCCTCCCCTGCTCACATACAAGCTCTCTCAAAAAAATAAACATTAAAAAAAAAAAAGCATCTGCTTCTTTGAACAGAGAGTGGAAATAAAGGAGGAAAATAGTTAATATGGGGGGGCATTTACATTATAAACCAAAGGAACCTGGGATTGCCCTGATAAGACCAGCTTCAAGGTCACAGAGGACCCTAGGCATCAACCCCTGAGTTTTCCATTTCTATCCTGTAAAGCCTCGACAAAGCTCTTCTCCCTCTGAGGCAGGCAGCCCAACAGGAAACTAAGAGCGATATGGCTTGGGTGAGGCACAATTAATGGGGGACCGCCTGCCCCTGCTCCTCTGAGTGGCTGGAGGGGTGTTCAGAACACTCATATAAAAGACTGGGGATTCTCAGGTGACTGAGCTGGTTGAGTTTATACTGCTTTCAGAAATCCTTCTTGCTAGAAAGGGACAAATTATACCAGTCATTGCTCCCAAGCTATGAGGAGAACTGATAACCACTCAAGCCTATGATCAACAAGGAAACCCAATTTCCATGGCAGTTCTTCCTAGTTCATTTAGCCACTACCTCCAGGAAAGGACCAGGACTATACTGCCTGGCCTACCAATCCACTATCTCTGCCTTCTAACACTTTAAGACCTAGATTTCTTCTCCAGATGCTCAGAATGTGTGGCACCTTGGCCATTCTGCTCCAGGGAGAAGACCAAAAAAGCTACAGCCTGGGTAACCAACACAAGACAGAGATAGACTAACAGGTACAGGCAAAAGAAAAAAATATTAATTTGGCTGGAAGACAGCCACTCCCTAATGAGGGGGCAAAAAACAACAACCCTGAATATCTGGTGACTTTGTAAGAACTCCACAGACACTGGGTGCAAATGCACTACCTGTCTGTGTAGGGACCCAGGTACCCCACTAGGAAGACCTCTCCTTCCCTATATTGGGTTGAATTGTATCCACCCCCTTCTCACCAAATTCATGTCCACCTAGGAAATAGGTCTTTTCAGATGTAATCAGTTAAATTAAAATACTGTATTAAAGTAGACCTTATTCCAATGACTGGTGTCCTTATAAGGAGAAAAAACAAACATAGAACGCTGTGTGACAACCAACTCAGAGTTTGGAATGATGCATCTACAAGCCAAGAAGGGCCAAGGATCAGAATGACTCTGCCAACACTTTGACTTTGGACTTGTAGCCTCCAGAATTGTGAGAGAACACATTCCTATTGTTTTAAGTCCTCTCCTCAAGGCAACCCTAGAGAACCAATATACTCCTCTATTTCACACCTGTTTCCCAAACCACCCTTCTCAGTCTCAGCCCAAAGACAGAAGGCAAGACACACAGGCCCTTGCCTCAGTGGCCATCAGCACTTCCTTTGAGGTGAGGGGAGGGCAGGGATCCCATTTCAGCTGCCCCCAGAGGCAAACTGGCAGGGGAGTGTTTGTTTTCTCCTCACAGCCTCCCAGTTTTGTCGCCTCTCATTTAGACTGTTTTTTCTTAAAGTTTACTCAGTTCCATCCTAGAGATTTGTGGGGTTTTTTTTTGTTTTTGTTTTTGTTTTTGAGGGAGACATAACTTCTATATACCTTACACTTCCGCTTACCTAACATTTCTTTCTACCCAGTCACAACTTTTACTATCTTAAAAGGAACTGTTAGGTCATTACAATCAATGGGAAATCAGCATCATTTGTCTTATGCAGAACTTGCTAGATTTTCATTTTTTAAATTTCACATTAAAATGAATACACAATAATTGTTTCTTTTAAAGGTACCATTTAAAATAATCTCTTGTGGCAATACTATGGGAAATATAGCTTTAAGGACTACAGTCGCGATCTCTGAGTTCCTAACCAGTAAACCAGTTAAAGCTCTCCAATCTCCAGTTTCTCCCCCACAATTTTCCGGGAGAAGGCTAAGGGCAGGAAGAAAGCAAGGCCATCAGTAGATCCAGTACCTACAAGGGACGACCGGAGGACATCGAATCGAGACCCAAAGGCACTTTAAATACCCAGCCAACCGCGGCAGGGAGGAACTGACCTTCTCGCGCAGGGTGCAGTGGACGTCTGAGGCGACGCGCCCTTCCCACCACGGCTCATCCATCATCGGGTATGCAGCACAGAGATCCGACGCTACCGGGCTCTCAGGGCGCACCCTGCATGGACATGGGCAACTTGAGCAGCCGCAGCACGCCTCCCCGGCTCGGACCCGCGGCATCCCTATTCTCGCTAGTCCCCGGCCAGGGCCCGAATGGGCGCCCCTTCCTACCCCGCTGAGAGGAGCCGGTGGTCGCCTCCGGTCCCAGCCAAGGGTGCGGTGCCCCCTTGCCCTCTGCTCGAGGGAGCCGGGGCCACCTGGAACTCTGCAACAACTTGCAGAATTTTTATCTTCCTTTTTGCAAAAGTTGCGCAGAAAGTTGCCGACTCCGCTAGCTCACCCAAGGCTGGAGCTCCGGCAGCGGCCACCGGCTCGCCGTCCCCAACTCCTCCCCCGCCGCCCAGCCTTTGTCCTGCTCCCACATCCTGCCCTCGAGCCGGGGCGAAAACTCACGCATCCCTCTTCGGGCGTGGGGGGCTGCGGGTGCCAGGCCCCTCTCAGGGCCAAGGCGGCGGTGCCCTCGGGTGTCTGCACGCGGCTGGGCGCGCGAGCGCGCGCGCGCGGGGCGCCCCACGCTCTCGACGTTCGCCTTCGCAGCCCCGCTCGCCCTCGTCGCCGCCGCGCCCCTGCTTGCGCTCGGGTCCCGCCGCGGCTCGCAGCCTCCCGGCCGCCGGGGGCCTCCCTCCCTCGCTGGGGGAATTGGGGGCCGGGCCACGCGCATGCGCCGGCGGCCCGCACCCCGTGGGGCGGGGGGCTGGGAATTGGAGTCTTTCTTTCGCCGGCGCTGGCTCCGCTTCCTGCCCGCCCGCCTCCCCCGCTTGGGTGGAAAGCTTCCTCTCACCTTCGCGGAGGCTCTGGGTGGCCTCCTGGGCTCCTCGCCGGCTTCCGCGGGGAGCTCAGGGACCGCAGCGCCACCTGCGCGCACCACGCGTGAAGAGCGCGGGCAGGATGCCCCCAGAAAGTTCTGTCTCCCGCGTGCGCTGCTGTGGCCAATTTTACGTCGGTTCCACCTGTTTTTTCTTTCTTAATTCTTCTTCTTCTTCTTTTTTTTTTTAAACTCGTCTCGAGATGGGGAGGTAGATTTCTAAACGGACAAGTCCCACTAACGCTCCAGAAAAGCCGCTCTTGGTTACCCACAAGTCCTGAATTCAAAAGGAGGCTCAGTGAATCAACTGGTATTTATTGTGTTCCTGCAGAGTGTAGATCTGCGTCTTGGAGTGGTGGAAAACCAACGGTACCGTGGATGGAAAGCATTGTCTTTTTAATTCAGCTGACTGTTTTCGGAAAGGCACTCCCTTTAATCAGCTGATCTATTGGCACCACAGTGGGCTGTCCTCTTGGCTGATGGTTTTTTTTGTGATACTTTTTGAGATTCGCAGACTTGTTTCAAACCCACCTACAAACTGGATAATTTTTGCCAAGTTCCTCACATGTTCTAAGACGGGGAACCCTCTTGTGTAAAATGGGAATAAAAATTGCACGAGCCTGTTGAAGATACTGTATTATTAAAGAAGATAATTCGTGTGAAGTGATAATTGCCATGTCAGGTATAAAAAGAACACTCAATAAATAGCCACCACTAAAGCGCCTTTAGTTTCTGACTGGTTTCCTGAAAGCACATACCCACCTGGAAAAAAATTTTAAAGTCAGCTTTGACAAGCTTCAACTGGAGCTTAAAGAGCAATTTTAATGTAAAATATATATAGTGTATTATACGTATATTATACAGTATATATACTCTTGTAAAAGTGTGAAATACCTAGGAATAAAGTTACTGAGAAATAAAGGCTTTTAATGAAGACATTATAAAAGTTGAAACATAATAAGAAAGTCTTGAAGAAATAGAAGGTGAAAATACCAACTTTACCCAAATTTAGTCCTTTAATAAAATTCTAATGATTGTGGGTAGATGAGGCTGGAAAAGATAACATGTAACACTTTCTGTAACATTCAAATGGAAGAATATCCATGAGAAAATCTAAGAATTTTAAATTTTAAAAATGGAGGAGATAGACCTATATTACCAAATCTTAAAACATATTGCTAACCTGGGGTGCCTGGCTGGCTCAGTCAGAAGAGCATGCAACTCTTGATCTTGGGTTCATGAGTTCGGGCCCCACATCGAGTGTAAAGATTAATTTTAAAAAAAAACCAATAGGGGCGCCTGGGTGGCGCAGTCGGTTAAGCGTCCGACTTCAGCCAGGTCACGATCTCGCGGTCTGTGAGTTCGAGCCCCGCGTCAGGCTCTGGGCTGATGGCTCAGAGCCTGGAGCCTGTTTCCGATTCTGTGTCTCCCTCTCTCTCTGCCCCTTGCCCGTTCGTACTCTGTCTCTCTCTGTCCCAAAAATAATAAATAAATGTTGAAAAAAAAAATTTTAAAAAAAACCAATAAAACATAAATTTAAAAAAACATATTGCTAAGGGATAATTATAATAGTGTGGTGTCAATACAAGAGTGGATGGATAACCATCAGTGGAATAACTGAAGTCTAGAAACATATACAACATACTTAAAATCCAATCTTAGGATAAATGTGGCATTTCACTTTTGTGTGGAAAAGGATAAATTCTTCATTAAATTAGGCTGAGGAAATTAGTTAATTTGGGGGTAAAAGTAAAACTAGAGATTTATTTCAATCATCATTCAAATAAATATAAGAACCTGTCAAATGACAAAACTAAAATAGTGATGCCTGGGTGACTCAGTCAGTTGAGCGTCTGACTTCAGCTCAGGTCATGATCTCACCGTTCCTGAGTCTGAGCCCCCACATTGGACTTGACCACTTCAGATCCTCTGTCTGCCCCACCCTCTCTGCCCTTCCCCCATTCATGCATGCATGTTCTCTCAAAAATGAATAAACATTTATAATAAATGAATAAACATATATAATATATATACATGTACTATATATTATATATATACATGTATATTATATACATACATACCTGCCAAATGACAAACCAAAACAATTTAGTAACAAGTCTGATGTCCTTTATTCAAGGGAACACAGTCCATGGATTGGGAGAGTGCAGTGTCTCACCAGCAGTGGAGACCTCTTCCAGAGGGATTTTGGGCAAGAACAAGTTTTATAGAATGTTACAAGAGGTAATGCAGAAGCAAGGCATGACTCATTAAGAGGTTAGAGATTTCCTTATAAGGCTAGCAGGTCCTATTTCCTAAGGTAAGGTAAACTAGCTAAAGCTAACTTGGAGATGTGTGATTGGTGTATATTAGGTTTCCTTGCCAGGTGTTTCCAGAAAAGTGCAGAATGACTTAGGTTTAGATTTGTGATGTGGCACAGACTACTAGGGTGGCCTCTGTTTTAGGGGTCCCTATCTATAAATTAGCTTTATCAAGCCCAAAGAACTACAAACAACAACAAAATACAAGACAATTAAGAGAAAATATAGGTGCATTATTTCAGAAGAGAAAGCCCAAATATAAAGCACAGGAAGAAAGCCAAGGATGAGTATATATATTCGAGTAAATATGCAAGAGTTAGTTAGATATATCAGATGTCACGAAAAAGGCAAATGACAGATTGGAGAAAATGTTTTTAACAAATGTGACAAAAGGTAGATCTTACTATCTGAACCTCTCATAAATGATTACCACATGAAACACATCAAAATTCAGAATTTCATGTATGCCATGAAAGAAGGAATTCAAAAGGATTAGTATCATTTTTAAAACGTTCATACTGGGGTGCCTGGGTGGCTCAGTTGGTTAAGCATCCCACTTCAGCTCAGGTCAAGATCTCGCAGTTTATAGGTTCAAGCCCTGTGTTGGGCTCTGTGCTGACAGCTCAGAGCCTGGAGCCTGCTTCAGATTCTGTGTCTCCTCTCTCTGCCCCTCCCCCACTTGTGCTCTATCTCTCTCTCTCTCAAAATAAATTAATAAATGTGAAAGAAAAATTTTTAATGTTCATACTCACTACAAACACATTAAAAATTTTTTTAGAAACTTTGTGATACATCTTTGTTGAGGATTTTTAAAAACACAGCAGGCAAAAATTAAAAAATAAAATAAAATAAAATAGGGGCACCTGGGTGGCTCAGTTGGTTGAGCGTCCAACTTCGTCTCAGGTCATAATCTCACAGTTTGTGGGTTCGAGCCCCATGTCAGGCTCTGTGCTGACAGCTCAGAGCCTGGAGCCTGCTTCAGATTCTGTGTCTTCCTCCCTTGGCACCTCCCCCACTTGTGCTCTGTCTCTGTCTCTCAAAAATAAATAAACATGAAAAAAATTAAAAAAAAAATAGAGCAGGCGAGGGGTGCCTGGGTAGCTTAGTAGGTAAAGCATCTGACTCTTGATTTGGGTTCAGGTCATGATCTCATGGTTTGTGGAATCGAGCCCCAAGTCAGGCTCTGTGCTGACCGTGTAGAACCTGCTTGGGATTCTCTCCCTCTCCCTCTCTCTCTCTGTTCCTCCCCTACTTGTGCTCTTTCTCAAAATAAATAAAAATTTAAAAAATCTATACATAACATGCGAGTGCTTGCTTTGGCAGCACATACACTAAAATAGGAACAATGCAGAGAAGATTAGCATGGCCCTGTGTAAAGATGACACGTAAAAATATAACATGCAAGGTTGACAAATATATGTTTGGGACAAATATGTGTTTGGTGTTGTTGGGAATATAATCCTATCTTACTAAAAGATGGTCTTACTAAAATTTTTTAATATATCATTTGATCTAATTATTCCACTTCTGAAATTTCATTTTATTTTATTTTTTAATTAAAAAATTTTTTTTAACATTTATTTATTTTTGAGAGACAGAGAGAGACAGAGCATGAGTGGGGGAGGGACAGAGAGAGAGGGAGACACAGAATCTGAAGCAGGTTCCAGGCTCTGAGCTGTCAGCAGAGGCCAACGTGGGGCCTAAACCCACGAACTGTGAGATCAAGACCTGAGCCAAAGTCGATGCTTAACCAACTGAGCCACCCAGGCTCCCCTTTAATTATTTTTAAGCTTATTTATTTATTTGGAGAGAGAGACAGAGTGTGAGCGGGGAGGGGAAGAGAGAGAGGGAGACAGAGAACCCCAAGCAGGCTCTGAGCTGTCAGCCCAGAGCCTAAAGTGGGGTTCGAACTCATGAACTGTGAGATAATGACCAAGAGTCAGATGCTCAACTGACTGAGCCACTCAGGCACCCTTCTGGAAATTTATTTAAAAAAAAAAAAAAAAGCAGATGAGTATAAAGATTTCTTTACAGGGGGTTTTATCACAATGCTTTTTTACTGTAGTGAACTATTAGAACAGGTACTGGTTAAATAATAAATCATGATGGGGCGCCTGGGTGGCGCAGTCGGTTAAGCGTCCGACTTCAGCCAGGTCACGATCTCAACGGTCCGTGAGTTCGAGCCCCGCGTCGGGCTCTGGGCTGATGGCTCAGAGCCTGGAGCCTGTTTCCGATTCTGTGTCTCCCTCTCTCTCTGCCCCTCGCTCGTTCATGCTCTGTCTCTCTCTGTCCCAAAAATAAATAAACATTGAAAAAAAAAATTTAAAAAAAAAAATAATAAAAAAAAAAATAAATAAATAATAAATCATGATTAGAACAGGACTGGTTAAACACACATGCAAAAGAAACTGAAGAATATTTATAAAAGTATTAACTATGCAATCAGTGGTAGGATTATGGAAAATTTTATTTTACTTTTTATTCTAAGATATCTGTATTTCTAAGTTTTCTACAAGAAACATGCATTACTCTTATAATCAGAAAAAAAGTAAATGTTATTAAAATAAAATCACATGATAAAATTACTAGAGTGGCCTTCCATTGAATAACAACTCACAGGGGTGCCTGGGTGACTCAGTCAGTTAAGCATCCGACTTCAGCTCAGATCATGACCTTGCTTGCAGTTCGTGAGTTTGAGCCCTGCATCAGGCTCTGTGCTGACAGCTCAGAGCCTGGAGCCTGCTTCGGATTCTCTGCCTCCATCTCTCTCTGTTCCTCCTCCGCTCTCACTCTGTCAGTCTCTCTGTCTCAAAAATAAATAAGGTTTAAAAAAAAAATGACTCTCAGTATTGTTTTGCTTTTTGTTGTTGTTGCTGTTCTTTATTTTTTTAAGTTTACTTGTTTATTTATTTTGAGGGGGGGAGGAGCAGAGAGAAGGAGGGAGAGAGAATTCCAAGCAAACTCCACACTGTTAGACACCCCAATGTGGGGCTGGATCTCAAGAAAAGTGAGATCATGACCTGAGCCAAAAGCAAGAATTGAACACTTAACCGACAGAGCCACCCAGGTGTCCCTGTTCTTTATTTTTCTTAGCAGTATTATAATATTTCTATGCAGGGTACACGAAGGGCTTTTATTATTCACTAATTTGGAGTCTCTCTTTTCCTAAAAACTTCAGCTCTCAGTTGTTAGCAGTTCTTTTTTTTTTTAATTAATTAATTTATTTATTTGAGAGAGAGAGAGAGCATACATGCATGCATGTGCAGGAGGGCAGAGAGAGAGAGGGAGAGAGAGGATCTCCAGCAAATTCCACATTGTCAGTGCAGAGCCTGACGAAGGGCTCAAACTGTGAGATCGTGACCTGAGCCAAAATCAAGAGTCAGACACTTAACTGACTGAACCACCCAGGCGCCCCTCAGTTACCAGGAGTTCTGACAAGTGAGAGAGAGAGGGAGGCAGAAAGTTGGCTTTTCTCCAGGAGTGATTTTCAAAAGATTCTAAAAACCATTCATAGTCTGCAGTCCTTTGTGTATCATTTCAAAGACTCTTGTTTTCCTAGTATCTCTGAAGAATAAAAATACATTGCACTGATGGTTTTGGTGGTGCATCGCTGTCCACAGGTAGAAATGATGTCAGTGCCCTTAGCCTCTTCTGGGGCCAGCAGGAGAACCGTGCAACTGAGTTCCCTTTCCCACCCCCTATACCCCACCCATGCCAAGAAGTATTCATTTGTTCACTCCTTCATTCATTCATTCAAAACCAAACCTTTATCAAGTGCTTACTATGAACCACTGAACCCCCTCCTACCCCCAATTTCTGAAGCTCACAGGCTGGAAACCAAAGATTTAGGGCAAGAGCATCCTATCTACTGATGACTGGCCCATATATAAAATGAGGGCAAAAAAACTTCTCTGACCTTTCCAATCTTCCTCAGAGGACAAATCAATCTAATATCATCACATGCTCAGTTTAACCTCCCTTTCTCTCTCTCTTTTTGTTTTCATATGATACAAGGTGTCATTTTACAAATATATACTATGGTGAAATGTATGTGTTCTCCCCCTGGTCCCAGGCCTCATTCTCCTCCCCAAGTATAACCCATGCCTTATGTTTCCTTCCAGAAGTGATCTGCACATTTAATAACATAGACATTTATGCCTTTTTCCTCTCACATGGGTGGTAGCATATGGTATACATCCCTCTGCACCTTGTTATTTCCTTTTGGTTTCATGGCCGTGGCCGTGGAGCTGCACAGTTATCCCATGTCCCAGGGAATGGATCCACCGTGAGATATGTAGCTGGTCTTCTTCTGCTGGACATTTAGGTTGTTTCCAACCTTTGCTGCCATAACTACCCTGCCCTGCAGTGGCAGAGGAGTCAGTGATATAAATTTTTCAAGCACTCTGTTTTTCATGAGGTATATACTTTGAGTGGTGTTTCCATTGGGTTTTAATGGTTTGCATTGCTTCATTTAGGACCCAAATCATGAAGGCTGGCTCTGTTTATGGGAACAGAAGGAAGCCATCTGGGCCATAAACCATGAGACATAAGCTTTGTTTACCACTTTGGTCTTTAACCAGAAACCAAGCCAACGCCTTCAAACTGTTTCTAGCTGGGTGCTCTACATAGTCAGAAGGACGTTGGCCAAATCCTTCATGATCTTTAACTAGAAATTCTTGAGATACAACTCTACAGATTAGGTCTGAGAAGCAGGCAGGAAGAATAAAAAGGCAGCATTTTGCAAACAGAACTCAAAACCTAGGACATTTGTAAAGCTGGCCCATATCACTGTTTTTAATTAAAAAAAGAAAGGTAGGAGATCAAAAAGTAAAAAATAGATCTCCCTCTCAATGGAGGTCTGTTCATGGGTGTGTGATCTATGCAGTTGCACAGGCCTGTGATCAGAATGGCCTTGTGCTTGGTTTAATGCTCCACCATCACCACTTGAAATGCTTAAGAATTTTATCTTTGAAGATGTGTTTGTAAATGAAGTCTGAGGGGACAGCGGAACATGCGCATGAGCCAACAAGACTGCTGTTCCTTGCCACCCTTAGCATCTGATGTTATCCATGTCCCAGGCGCACAGAATTCCAGTGGACCTAAGAGGCATGGGAGTTCCTGGAGACAACCCTGAGGGGCCATGCTTTTCTCTTGAACTAGAACTTTGTTTGAACACAGAAAGAAGGCATATCCATTTCCTAGGGCTGCTGTAACAAAGTGCACAAACTGGGTGGCTTAAAACAACAGAAATTTATTCTCTCTAGTTCTAGAGACAAGAAGTGTGAAATCAAGGTGTCTGCATGGCCAAGCTCCCTCTGAGACACTGGGTAGAACCCTTTCTTCTTCCTTGCCTCTTCCTAGCTTCTGGAGGTGGCCATCGATCCGTGGTGTCCCTTGCCCTGTAGCTGCATAACTGCACTCTCAGCCTCCACCTTCACAGTTTTCTTGAAAGGACACTGGTCAGTGATACAGGATTGAGGGCCCACCCGACTCCAGTATGGTCTCATCTTAACTACATCTGGAATGACCCTATTTCCAAATAAGGTCACATTCTGTCATATTGGGTGTTGGAGGGTCACGATACAACCTATAACAGAAGGCAATGGCATTTTAAGAAACATGAATGACTAAGGATCCCTCTCAAATCCTTACTGGTGTTGCTTCCTTATATTAGGCAACCACATTTCTTGACACCAAAGAAAAGGAAGGGATGGGGCAACCCATTGTCCTTTTCCTTTCTGCCCTTCCTTACTCATCAACAAGCCAAAGGTAGAGTATTGATAAGATGTGCACGTATCAAGAAGTTCATTGCAGCATTATTCACAACAGCCAAGACACAGAAACAACCTGACTGTTTGTGGATGGATGAATGGATAAAGAAATTGTAACAATATGGGGGCGCCTGGGTGGCTCAGCTGGTTAAGCATCTGACTCTTGATATCAGCTCAGGTTTTGATCTCAGCGTCGTGAGTTCAAGTCCTGCATTACGCTCCATGCTGGGCGCAGAGCTTACTTAAAAAAGAAAAGAAAAGAAGAGAGGCACCTGGGTGGCTCAGTTGGTTAAGTGTCTGACTATTGATTTTGGCTGAGGTCATGATCTCATGGTTAGTGAGTTCAAGTCCTGCATCGGGCTCTGTCCTGATAGGGCAGAGCCTGAATGAGATTCTGTCTTCCCTGGATCTCTGTCCCTCCCCCACTTGCTCTCTATCTCTCTCTCTCAAAATAAATAAAAATAAACTTTAAAAAATGTTTGAAAAGAAAGAAATCATAGTGTGTGAATACATACACACGCTGGAATATTATTGAGGCTTAAAAAAGGAGATCCTGCTGTATGCAACAACATGGATAAACTTGGAGGGCATTATGCAAAGTAAAATAAGCCAGTTACAGAAGGTCAAATAAAGACATGGTATCATTTATGTGTGGAATCTAAAAAAATCCAATTCAGAGAAGCAGAGAGTAGAACAGGGTCAGGGAGGTGGGGAAAATGGGAAGATGTTGGTCAAAGGGTACAAAGTTGCAGTTACGTGGGATGGATAAATTCTAGAGATCTAAAGTACTGCTCTGTGATTATAGTCAGTAGTGCTATAGTGTGTACTAAAACTTTGGGAAGAGTATAGATCTCAGGTGCTCTCACCACTAAAAAAACAAAAAAGGTAACTCTGCGAGGAGATGAATATGTTAAGTAGTTTGCTGTCCTCGTATCACGGTGTATGTAAACATTAAAACATCATGTTGTGCACCTGAAATATATACAATTTTTATTAAAAAATGAAAACAAAACAACAACAACAAAAAAAACAAAGAACAGAAACAAACAAAAACAAGTGAAATAAAGGGCTGCCTCAGTGGCTCAGTTGGTTGAGCGCCCAACTCTTGGTTTTGGCTCAGGTTCGTGGGTTCTCACAGTTCGTGGGTTCGAGCCCCACATCTGGCTCTGTGCTGGCAGTGCAGAGCCTGCTTGGGATTCTCCCTCTCTCTCTCTGCCCCTCCACTGCTTGCACTATCTCTGTCTCTCTCAAAATAAATAATTAAAAAAAAAAACCTTAAAAAAAAAGAAAAAGAAGTGAAGTAAGAGCAGTTAACTACCTGTGGCATTACTACTGTTAGTGTATGAACTAAATACATATCCACATAGGAGCCATGAAACATGAATTGTATAATTTCAGGGATCCTACATATGAGTTAATACTCTTATTATTCCATTGAAAAGTGACACTGCAGGGCACTTGGGTAGCTCAGTCAGTTAGTTAAGCGTCCCACTTTTGATCTTGACTCGGGTCGTGATCTCAGGGTTTGTGAGATCAAGTCCTGAGTTGGGGTCTGTGCTGACAGCATGGACACTGCTTGGGATTCTCTCTCCCTCTCTCTCTCTCCCTCCCCTGCTTGCACCTGTGCTCTCTCTCTCAAAATAAATAAACTTAAAAAAAAATGTTTAAGGGGAACCTGGGTGGCTCAGTCAGTTAAGCATCCGACTTGGCTCAGGTCGTGATCTCATGATTTGTGAGTTCAAACCCCACATCTGGTGAGCTCTAGCCCCACTTCAGGCTCCACACTGCAGAGCCTGGTTGGGGTTCTTTCTCTCTCCCTCTCTCTCACTCTTTCTCTCTGCCCCTCATGGAACTCTCTATCCCTCCCTATCTCTCTGCCCCTTGCTCACTCGTGCCCTCTTTCTCTCAAAAAAAAAAAAAAAAAAAAAATTGTGTTTTAAAAAAAGAAAAGTGACATCGCACAATATAAAGATGAACAGTAAAACTCATGTTAATATTTAAAATATTTATTTATTTAGAAAATTAAATAGCAACTAAGAAAACCCATGACAAGTTGAGAGACGGACAAAGAAAAGAAAAGCCTTTATATTTTACTGCTTTTAACAGCACATTTCTCTGCTTTTTGAACAGGGGACCCCCCCCATTTTCATTTTGCATGGGGCCCTGCAAATTGTATAGTTGACCCAGTTCCCACCTTGTCCCCTCTGAGGTCGAACTCAGAGGAAACCTACTGCTATGGTCTGAATGTTTGTGTCTCCCTCAAATTCGTATGTTGAAACCCTAATACTCAACAATGATGGCATTAGGAGGTGAGGGGTTTTGGGGGCTGATTAGGTCATGTTGGTGGAGCCCCCATGAGTGGGATTTGTGCTTTATGAGAGAGACCCAAGGGAGATCCCTAGCCCCTTCCACGGTGTGAAGACACAGTGAGAAGGAGCTGGCCATGACCCAGGAAGAGGGCCCCCAACAGAACGTGACCACGCTGATGCCATCTTTACCTTTGGGTTCCCAGCCTCCAGAACTTGTGAGAAATGTATTCCTGTTGCTTATCAGTGGCTCAGTCTGTGGTTTTTTGTTATAGCACCCCAAATGGACTAAGACACCCATTCATGTTTCCTCCCTGAGATATTCTGTGCCATATCACTCTTAATCTGAACTCATCCCTCTCCCTCCACGGGCAACACGTGAGGGAAAGTTTTCCCTCTTTCTCCCCAACATTACTATTTACCCTCACACAGTGTGGGCTTCTTGAGGACAGCAAGCACAGTGCCTGATTTCAAGGAGGTGCTCAATACAGGTTTGCTGATTTAATTTATAAATGAGGGGCGTATGGATAGCAGCACGAACAGGGCCTGAAGGAATCACCTGACTCAAGCTTCATTTGGTAAGGAGTTACTGTCCTCATTTTTCATACGAGACCGAGAGAGCTGTGTGACCGTGGACATGTATGCTCTTTGAGCCTTATTGTCTATTAGTAAAAAGGAGGAACTATTCTTTCCCTAAAACTGCTGTGACGTGGGGCGCCTGGTGGCTCAGTTGGTTAAGAGTTCGACTCTTGGTTTTGGCTCAGGTCATGTTCTCACGGTTCGAGATCCAGCCCCGTGTTGTGCTTTGCGCTCACAGCTTGGAGCCTGCTTGGGATTCATTCTCTCTCCCTCTTGTTCTCTGCCCCTCCCCCACTGTCTCTCTCTCAAAATAAATAATATAAACTTAAAAAAAAAGATGTTGTGACTGAAAAGAAGAAACATTCGGGGAAGTACAAACTACTCGCTAATGTTTCCCCTTCAGAGTAACAACCAACAGGCTAGAACCTTCCTAGGGTGTTGCTCTTTAGAGCCTGAAGCAAGCACTGTGTAAACTCACTGTGCTGACTTGGCGAGCAGCCTTCTTTCCGTGGGCCTCAGTTTCTTCTATCAAAGGAGGAGATGGAATGAAATCGTGGGGGGCGCACACACCCAGGGACATAATGAGATCCAGAAGACAACATTTAAGTGAGACAAGCTTGCTGAGGTGAAGAAAAGCCTCACAGCTCTCCTGGTCTACACCCCACCCCCAGCCCCAGCCCCAGCCCCACCCCCACTTTGAAAGAGATAGGGATAGGGAAGTATTTCTCTCTTTGAGGGTCAAAGGCCCAGGTGCCAGGGAGGTACAGGGGAGCAGGATAGAGTGGTAGGACAGCCGTGAAGCAACAGCCTGTGGCACATCCAGAACAAGAAGCCCTTTCAACACCCTATGATGGTCCCAGCTTCAGAATTTGGGCCTATTATTGCTAGACTGTTAGATTTTTCAAAAGAAGGAAGAAATTGAGATATTGCTTAATTTTAAAACACTGGCTTAAAAAAAATTGCCGCGTGGCCACACCCAGCATCAGCCCTAGTTTGTGGACTCTGGGATAGGTGTGTGGTAAGGAGCCTCCCAGACTGACTAGGAGTCTGTGGGGAACAATGGAGCAAGACCCTAAGAACAAGCCAGTCTCCAGGAGAAAATAAAAGCAGCCATTGACTTCAAAGCCCCTGAGCCTGCCAGACCCCCCTCCTCCGACAGACAATGAACAGGAAGGAAACTGAGACTGGGACAGTAAAAAGCAGCCAGACAAGCTTGTTGGGGCCTGCAGGTGGGGCCTTCAAGATGGGAAGGTCCTGACTGCCAGCAGCGGGATGCCAGCAGGTCACCTTCTGTGAGGTGCTCCTGAAGCTTCCAGGTGTGCAGAGACCTGAGCGGAAGGGCCAAGAATTAGGGTAGCAGCCGCCGTCTGGGGGCCCTGAGGCTAGGGGGTGGGAGAGGGGGCTGGGCCATCTTCTATTTAAAAATGTTTTTGATCACACAAGTATCACTCTCCTCCTAAGCGTGATTAAAATATTATTAAGATCCTGGGGCGCCTGGGTGGCTCAGTTGGCTGAGCGTCCGACTTCGGCTCAGGTCATGATCTCACAGTCTGTGAGTTCGAGCCCCGCATCGGGCTCTGTGCTGATGGCTCAGAGCCTGGAGCCTGCTTCCGATTCTGTGTCTCCCTCTCTCTCTGCCCCTTCCCTGCTCATGCTCTGTCTCCCTCTGTCTCAAAAATAAATAAAAACATTAAGAAAAAAAAAAAAAAGATCCTGAACGCCACCCTCCTACCAGAACCAGGCAGCCATGTGATATCAACGTAGTGACATTCTTCATGTGGTGGGGGGCACATAGACAGTGGGGGTCAAGGAAAACCAGATCAGAGGCTCCAGGTAGCAGTGCTGGAGGAGGTAAAAAGGGGCCAGATTCTGAGCATATTTCGAAGTTAAGGCTACTAGGAGGCCCTGCTAAGGGACCCAATGTGGGATGTGAAAGAGGGACATCAGGAAGACCTCCAAGATTTTTGTTCTGAGCCCCTGAAGACCGAAAGTGCTCATTTACTCATACAAAGATCTGAATCTTCTCACCAGGGATGTTTCTGATGTATTGCCCTCCCCCCACCCTAGCTCCACCTCCTGCCGGCTGGGTTAAGGCTGGCTTCTGAGTGACACCGCTTCAGACTTCGATCTTGGCCTCGCTTCTTTACAGTTGCTGCTCTCAGCCAGTTAATCCCAATTCCTTATTGGCAAAATGGGGATAATAACAGCACCTCCTTTACAGAGTTATATGAAGATCAAATGATACGATGTCTGGTGAGTACAGGGCACTGAATGGGTGTGAGGCAAAATTCCCATATCGTCATTAAGTTGTAATCATATGTATACATAGTTTTGTGACCTGCTCCTGTGCCCCAGGTTACCTTGTTGGCATTTCTCACGAGATGCCTTAAAAATATCTTTCAGGGGTGCCTGGGTGGCTCAGTTGGTTAAGAGTCCGAATTTGGCTCAGGTCATGATCTCACAGTTTGTGAGTTTGAGCCCTGCATCCGGCTCTCTGCTGTTAGTGCGGGGCTTACTTGGGATCCTCTGTCCCTCTCTCTCTGCCTCTCCTCACTCACACTCTCCCTCTCTCTTTCCCTATCAAAAATAAATAAATATTTAAAAAAGACATCTTTCAAAAATATTTGTATTGGCTACATGATATGTTATCATACAGATAAATATTTATTTAACCAGTTTTTTACTGTTGGATATTTTAGATTATGACTAACAGCTATTGGTAACTTTTGCACTGCTTCTGTTTTTTCTCTGTGTATTATAAACAACACTGAGGTAAAAATCCTAAAAACAGGGGCACCTGGGTGGCTCAGTCAGTGAAGCATCTGACTCTTGATCTCAGCTCAGGTCTTGATCTCAGGGTTGTGAGTTCAAGCCCCACACTGGGTGGGAAGCCTACTTAAAAATTTTTTCTAAAAACATACTTTGTTTATACTTCTCCAATTGTATCTTGAGGATATATTCCTAGAGGTGAAATTGCTGTGATAAAGAGTATGAACAGTTTTATGGCTTCTGAAATAGATAATAAATTAACCTCCAGGAAGAGTCTACCAAAACACATTCCTGTCAATACACCGTTAAAAAGTGACTGCTTCCCTGGCCCTTCCCCAAAACTGAGTCACCATTTATCAAACAAAACAAGGAAAGAAGAATATATTAGATTTTCCCCCAAATTGATTATGAAATGGAATACATTGTTTTAGTTCACATCTCTCTGCTCTCCAATGAGAGTGGAATTTAAAAATGTGATTATCAGTCATTTGTATTTTTTTTAAGTTAAAAAAAAATTTTTTTAATGTTTATTTTTATTTTTCAGAGAGACAGAGCACGAGCCAGGGAGGGGCAGACAGAGAGAGGGAGACACAGAATCTGAGCTGCTCAGAGCCCAATGCGGGGCTGGAACCCATGAACTGTGAGATCATGACCTGAGCTGAAGTCAGACATTCAACCAACGGAGCCACCTAAGTGCCTCTGTCATTTGTATTTTTTCTGCAAACTGTCCTTTATCCCTCTTTCTGTTGGCATACTCGAGTTTTGCTAAAGGAAGAGCTAGCTGTGTATTAAAACTAACAAGAATTCGTCTATTGAATTTGTTGCAAATATTCTTCCTGCTGTCTTTAAATTTTATACTGGGTTTTTATAACTTACAGGACATATACAGTCAGACCTCTTTTCCCTTCCTGAGAGATACGCTTCCAAAACGTTTTGGCATACCTGCTCAAATGCACCTGGGTTCCCAGCTTGATGGCCATCCTCTGCCCTAGCTTGATTCATGACCATCAGCAGGTGACATCTCTCAGGTCATAGCTTCCCTGCCTGTCAATGGGGGATAGACGTGGTTAGACCTCTGAGCTCCCTTCCAGCTCTGGCATTCTATGATTCTAGGTTTAGAGCTAGAAATTTGGTTGTGAGCTCAGAGCTCATTGCAAGAAACCTTTACTGCTTATTACGACGCTCTCTGTCTTAGCTTGGGCTGCTCTAACACCATTACTGGTGACTCAGACAGCAGACATTTATTTTTCACAGTTCTGGAGGCTGGAAGTCTGAGGCCAAGGTACCAGCATGGTTGGGTTCTTGAGGAGGGTCCTCTTCCTGGTTTTTAGACAGCCGTTTTCTTTTTATATCCTCACCTGGCGGAAAGAGAAAGCTCTGGTTCTTTCATCCTCTTATAAGAGCACCAGTTCCACCATGGGGCTCTATCTCTATGACATCATTCATAGACCCAGTTACTTCCCCAAGGCCCCACATCCAAAAGGCAACACGTTGGGGACTGGGACTTTAACATATCAATGGGGCGGTGGGGGGGGCAGGGGAAGCAGATACAAACATTCAGCCTACAGCAGTGTCTTAATTGGTCTTCCATTTTTGATCCCTTCAGGCTCCAATCTTTTTTTTTTAATTAATTAATTTAATTTACATCCAAGTTAGTTAGCTTATAGTGCAACAATGATTTCGGGAGTAGATTCCTTAATGCTCCTTACCCATTTAGCCCATCCCCCCTTCCACAACCCCTCCAGTAGCCCTCTGTTCATTCTCCATATTTAAGAGTCTCTTGTGTTTTGCTCCCCTCCCTGTTTTTATATTATTTTTGCTTCCCTTCCCTTATTTCATCTGTTTTGTATCTTAAAGCCCTCATGTGAGTGAACTCATATGACATTTGTCTTTCTCTGACTGACTAATTTCGCTTAGCATGATGCCCTCTAGTTCCATCCACGTAGTTGCAAATGGCAAGATCTCATTCTTTTTGATTGCCAAGTAATACTCCACTGTGTATATACCACATCTTCTTTATCCATTCATCCATCGATGGACATTTGGGCTCTTTCCATACTTTGGCTATTGTTGATAGTGCTGCTATAAACATGGGGGTACATGTGCCCCTTCGAAACAGCAAGCCTGTAGCCCTTGGATAAATACCTAGTAGTGCAATTGCTGGGTAGTAGGGTAGTTCTATTTTTAATTTTTTGAGGAACCTCCTTACTGTTTTCCAGACTGGCTGCACCAGTTTGCATTCTCACCAGCAGTGCAAAAGAGATCTTCTCTCTCTGCATCCTTGTCACCATCTGTTGTTGCCTGAGTTGTTCATGTTAGCCATTCTGACAGGTGTGAGGTGGTATCTCATTGTGGTTTTGATTTGTATTTCCCTGATAATGAGTGATGTTGAGCATTTTTTCATGTTTCGGTTGGCCATCTGGATGTCTTCTTTGGAGAAGTGTCTATTCATGTCTTTTGCCCATTTCTTCACTGGACTATTTGTTTTATGGGTGTTGATTTTGATAAGTTATTTATAGATTTTGGATACTAACCCTTTATCTGATATGTCATTTGCAAATATCTTCTCCTATTCTGTTGGTTGCCTTTTAGTTTTGCTGATTATTTCCTTTGCTGTGCAGAAGCTTTTTTATTTTGGAGAGGTCCCAATAGTTCATTTTTGCTTTTGTTTCCCTTGCCTCTGGAGACGTGTTGAGTAAGAAGTTGCTGCAGCCAAGGTCAAAGAGGTTTTTGCCTGCTTTCTCCTCAAGGATTTTGATGGCTTCCTGTCTTACATTTAGGTCTTTCATCCATTTTGGGTTTATTTTTGTGTGTGGTGTAAGAAAGTGGTCCAGGTTCATTCTTCTGCATGTCACTGTCCAATTTTCCCAGCAACACTTGCTGAAGAGACTGTCTTTATTCCATTGGATATTCTTTCCTGCTCTGTCAAAGATTAGTTGGCCATACATTTGTGCGTCCATTTCTGGGTTCCTTGTTCTGTTCCATTGATCTGAGTGTCTGTTTTTATGTTCAGTCTCCAATCTTAAATGGGCACTGGTGACGTCAACCTTCCCAGAAGGCAGTTGTGAACGCTACTCAAGGTCTATAGACTGGACCCCCACCTCCTTGGCAGTCATTGATCTCTCCCCTGCTCTCCAGCCTTGTTGCCTACTGCTCTCTGTCAAAACAAATATTTGTGGTGCTCCAAATATTTTTGCTCATACCATTGCCTTTGCTGGGAATGCTCCCACAGTATAAATTTTACATGGAAAAATATTACCTAACTTTTAAACCCTGGTTAAGCACCACCTCCTCCTTCAAGTCTTAGCAACCATTTCCCGGCCCAAAGGAAATTTTCTCTCTTTTGAGTCACAGTATTTTTCACGTGCCACATGCGTTATGATTGTTGATATTAGGTCTTATTTCCTGAACAGAAGTACACAAACTTCTGAGGTAATAGGGCAAGCCACTAAATTAGTGAGTGCAAACTGGCAGTCTATATGATATTTTTAGAATTGGGAAATGTCACATAAATTCCCAATTCCATTTCTCTTGAAAAATCAGAAGATTTGAATTACAGTCCTACAAGGCAGGGTTCAGGAAACTATGGCCCAAGGGCCAAATCTGGCCTGTTGCTTGTTTTTGTAAATAAAGTTTTATTGGAACACAGCCACACCCATTTGTTTATATATTCCCTGCGGCTATTTTTGTGCCACAATGGCAGAGGTAGGTAGTTGCCACAGAGATTATATGGCTCACAAAGCCTATTTACTATTGGATCTTTTACACAAAAGGTTTGCTGAGCCCTACTGTAAAGCACCAAATGTGGGCCACCATAGAGGCTCCCTTTAAATGGAGCACGCCATGTCCAGTTCCTGCCAGGAAACCCCCCACCCACTCGTAGATCAAACGTGGCCAGTTGCAAGTATTTCTCTTACACTCCAAGGCCTTTGAATCATTTGCATTTTTCATTCTTATTAATCCTCTAAATCACACCCTCACACAACATGAAAGCCATTATGCCACCATATAAGCAAGGCAATCTGTAAAATGTACCTAATAACATTATACTGCCAATATGAAATTTGATGATCAAGACTAAGAATAATCTTCAGTAATTGGAGATGAAGTAACTACTGATGAAGTAAGTTCTTGCAGTTCAAACCTTAGGGTCTAAAGTCAGATTTGCCTGGGTTGAGATTCCAGCTGTAACACAGGTAAACTTAGTGACCCAGTATGCAAGACTTCCCTTTACTTTTCTCACCTAAAAATGCAGATAATGGGGTACATGGCTGGGTCCTAGAACTTACTTTAAATATACACATACAGGGGCACCTGGGTGGCTTAGTTGGTTAAGCATTCAATTTCAGCTCAGGTCATGATCTTACAGTTGGTGAGTTGAAGCCCCGCGTCAGGCTCTGTGCTGACAGCTCAGAGCCTGGAGCCTACTTCAGATTCTGTGTCTCCCTCTCTCTCTCTGCCCCTCCCCAACTTGTGCTCTCTCTCTCTCTCTCTCTCTCTCTCAAAAATAAATACACCTTAAAAAAAAAAATACATACATACATAAGAATCCTGTCTTAAAAAAAAAAAAAAAAAAGGGATGGGCGCCTGGCTGGCTCAGTCTGTAGAGCATGTGACTGTTGATATCAGGGTTGTGAGTTCAAGCCCCATGTTGGGCATAGAGCTTACTTAAAAAAAAAAAAATTAAAAACATGCAGATAACAACAGTAACTACCCCTGGATTGAAGAAAGGATGAATTAAATTCCTTCAACTAGTATTTACAAATACCGACTGTCTGGCACTGTGCTGGGCTCTTGGGATACAAGAGTGAACAGAAAGGATAGTCTCCCCTCACTAAGAGCTTACCCTCTAGAAGGTGACATGGGTCAGGCAGCAGATACCAGAGCTCGTGATACCTCCCACCTCTGCATTTAGCCACAGCTGTGTTGGGAAGTGCTGACTGGCCTCTGGCTGCCAGACCTTTCTCCAAAGCAGCCAGGCAGCCAGAATTAGCTTGGCCCTTAGGTATACCCAACCTGGATGTCAGGGAATTAATGCCCCAAATGCAGCCCTCAGCCAATGGGGAATGGGAGCCAGTGGATAAAGGTTTCCACCTCCCACGTTCGTGTTTCAGCAGAACAACTCTGTGAGGTGTTCTACAAGCTTCCCAGAGGTGCCTCCCCCACAGTAGTAAGGCTAACACTCTTAGCTGATTTTGCACCTTCCTGTCTCTTCCCACATCCCCGTGCTCGCTTCAGCAGCATATACACTCAACCTGCACCCTCACCCCCACTCTGGCAATGTCTTCCAAATAACCAATCCACAGTCAAATCCTTGTCTCATTCTGCTTTAAGGGAAACTCAAAGTAGAATGGACATTAAAAAAGAAGAAGAAAGAAAAAATACAAGAAGGTAGTGAGAGCCATGCAGAGAATTAAAATAGACATGAACAAAGTAAGTAATCAGAGGCATGGAAAGCCTCAGCTAAGACCTGGGGACAAGAAGAATTCAGCCATGCATGGTCTAGGGGAAAGAATAATCTGGAATGGAGGGAACAGCTGGTGCAGAGGCCTGAAGCAGGAGTGTGGCTGGCATGATAAAGAAGAGAAAGGAGAGTGAACTAGGAATTTAGCGGGCGAGGAAATGAGTGGAGAGGAGGCCAGATGGTGAGGGACATCATAATCCAGGAACATCATTCTAAATGCCATGGAGGAGAGGTCATGGGAAGGTTTTAAGCAAAGGAGTGACATGGATTGATCTGCAGTTTTGTGAGAGAGCAGGTTGGTGGGGAGGGAGTAAAAATGGGACGCCCAGCCATGACGGTGGCTCGGACTAGTGTAGTAATGATGGGGATAGAGAGAAATAGAAGATTTGGGATATGTTTTACAAAGAACAATGGCAAACACAAATAGGGCCTACTGTTTGTCCCACGTTCTTCTAGCAACCCTCTATATATTAACTAAACGTTCACAAAATCCTAGGAAGATGGGTGCTGTTCTTAGTCCCATTTTATAGATAGGAAAACTGAGGCACAGAAAGATTGAGTGATTTGCCTAAGGTCACCCGGGCAGGAGATCTGAACTGAGACCATCTGGCTCCACAGGCATACTCTGCCTCACTAGTGCCTACTGAGGGATCGGATGTGGGGAGGAGGAAGCCTGAAGGGAAGCAGGCCCCCAGAGCTGCAGACATTCTGTTAGAACTGCCGGTCCCCCCAGCCCCCAGGCCTCCACTGCTGGTGAAGAAGGGGCCACTGACATCGCTGGGCTCCAGGCAAGAGCCCATCCGTACCTGTCCCTACCACTCACAGCCTCACCACTGCCATCACAATCTGCCTCACGACCATGCTGGGGATTTGAGCCCTCTTCCGCCCAGGCCTTTCCTCCCTCCCCCAGACTCAGATCCTCCTGCCAGTGCCCCCTCATTTTCTCCCCATCGCCCACAGGGACCCCACCCAGCCATGGGCAAAGCCCCTCATATCATCAGACTCTTTTTTTTTTTTTTTTAATTTTTTTTTCAACGTTTATTTATTTTTGGGATGGAGAGAGACAGAGCATGAACGGGGGAGGGGCAGAGAGAGAGGGAGACACAGAATCGGAAACAGGCTCCAGGTTCTGAGCCATCAGCCCAGAGCCTGACGCGGGGCTCGAACTCACGGACCGCGAGATCGTGACCTGGCTGAAGTCGGACGCTTAACCGACTGCGCCACTCAGGCGCCCCATATCATCAGACTCTTTAGTGTCCCCTTCACCTTCTGGCTGTCATTCCTGGGCTGGACATTCAAATCACTTCCAGCGCTTGGAAACACACCAGAGTCCAGGCACCCCACCAGACTAATTAAATTAAAATCTCTGACGGTGGGGTGCAGGCAGTAGTATGGTATCCTGGTTCCCCAGTTACTTATTTGTTATTATTACTTTTATTATTTTATAAAAAAATTTTAATGCTTATTTGTTTTTGAAAGAGAGAGACAGAGCACAAGCAGGGGAGGGGAAGGGAGAGGGAGACACAGAATCCAAAACAGGCTCCAGGCTCTGAGCTGTCAGCAGAGCCGGACATGGGGCTGAACCCACAAACCGTGAGATCATGACCTGAGTCGAAGTCAGATGCTTAACCGACTGAGCCACCCAGGCGCCCCTCCAGTTTTTTAGTTTGAATGTTTATTTATTTTTGAGACAAAGAGAGCGGTGATGGGGCAGAGAGGGAGGGACAGAGGATCTGAAGCTGGCTCTGCACTGTCAGTGCAGAGCCCAATGCGGGGCTCGAACCCAGGAACCGTGAGATCATGACCTGAGCCAAAGTTGGGTGCTTCACTGACTGAACATCCCAGGCGCCCTTCCCCAGCTGTTTCTAATTTGTGCCTCCAGAACCAGGACCCAGACCCCGGTTCTGCCAAGCGCTCAGCTTCCCCAGCCGCTGTCTCTCTCAAGTGGTGGTGCTGCCATTCCTGCCTCTGCTCCATGGCCCTGGAGGTGGGGGGCTCCTCCTTGCTCCCCTTTGTCACTGCCAGACCTTTCTCCACCGTCGTTCCTGTAAAACCTTCTGGCTTTGAACCTCCTGTCATGGGAGCGCAGCTCTTGTCACCTCTCCCATTCAGTCACCTCCCGGCCAGCAGGTCACCACCTCATTGCTTGAGGATTTTAGCTCCTGGCTCCCCGTCATGCTCTCTGACCAGGTCCTGTTTTAAGTCTTGCTGTTTTCTTTTTTTTTTTTTTTAATTTTTTTAACGTTTTATTTATTTTTGAGACAGAGAGAGACAGAGCATGAACGGGGGAGGGGCAGAGAGAGAGGGAGACACAGAATCGGAAGCAGGCTGCAGGCTCTGAGCCATCAGCCCAGAGCCCGACGCGGGGCTCGAACTCATGGACCGCGAGATCGTGACCTGAGCTGAAGTCGGCCGCTTAACCGACTGCGCCACCCAGGCGCCCCAAGTCTTGCTGTTTTCAATTCCCAACAGACACATGTACTTTCCAACACTCTCATTCCATGGCCTTCTGTCTTCCAATCACCTTGCCTTGGCCACCCCATGCTAGGGTCTGGCTCCATCTATAACCTCAGCTTCTAGTTCACTCCCTCTAGGACTCAGCCCCCGGTGATCCTTGAAGGCCGGGATCCTGCCCCCTCTCCAATGACTCATGTCCTCTCTTTCCACATGGTCCACCTTCAGCCCCAAGCTCAATCTGTCAAACCACTCCATTGCATCTACCCTTAACCCCCATTGCCTTTCTTATGATTCGTAGCATCCGCTTGGCTAAACCTCAACCCCGGTTAAACCCACCTGTCTGTTCTGTGCCAGCTCCAGTGCAGCTGAGCGTGACTGGACAAGAAAACAGCTGTGCTGGTGGCCTTCAGTGAAGCCACCATCATTAAGCACAAGTGAGCGCTCCATTCTGCCAGGTTAACCCACTGTACTATCGGCTGGTGGTTCTCAAAGTGGTTCCTGGACGGACAGCGTCAGAAATGCAGTTGTCAGGCCCCACCCCCCACCTACTGAATCAGAAACCTGGAGAGGGAGGGGGGCATGGCAGCAGTCTGCATTAGCAATCGTCCAGCCTGATGTGCGTGCTCAGATTTAAGAGCCAATGCTCTAGTCTGTCTCCTCTCCCACCCTCCTCTTGTGCCTGCAAAGGCGTGATATGTTCTCTCCCCTCTCACGTGCAGTTTGCTTCCTTACTCAGTAAGAACCAGAAGAAATCAGAGGAACTTCCACAACATACCTGTGCCCCTCTTACTGCACACAGGTCCTCACACCCTGCCTCTTCTCTCTTAGGAAGGATGTACTGGCTGTCGGGGCTCCTGAGGCCATGGCCCAATGACTGCCCTGGTTCAAGCCACCACCAAATCTTGGCTGGATTTTGGCAAAAGTTTCTTAATGAGTCTCCTTATATCAGTCCTTGCCCCACCACTTTGTCCTCCATACAGCAGCCAGAATCTTCTCATCGAAATGCAATTCACATCTCTCCTTTGTCCCAAACCCTTCAGTGGCTTCCCATCTCTCTCAGAGTAGAGGCCAAGTTCTACCTATACCTACAGGGCTCTACATGATCTGCCCACCCCTCTGTTTCCCCCTTTGACCTCATCTCCTGCCATGATGCCCCCTCCCTCCACCTGCTACCACCACACTGGACTCCCTTTTTCCTCAGATATTCTGCATATCCTCCCACCTCAGGGCCTTTGCACTTGCTGTTCTTTTTGCTACCAGATATCTGGTCAGCTTTCCATATCCTTCAAGTCAATACCCAATGTCATCCTCTCAGGGAGCCTTTCTTGGCCATCTATTATAGTTTTAATTCCCAATTACTGACACTTCCATCTCTCTCCAGTGCTTTATTTTTTCTCCTAATATTTAGCACTAATAGAGTATATATTTGACTTTTCAATCTTGTTTACTCTATCTCTGAGGACAGGACATTTTACTCTTTTGTGCCCAGCTGAATGTTTGGCATAGAAAGAGACTAACACCACCAGTCTTTTTGACTATTTGCTTCCTGTTTTCTCTTTACCTAAAATTTGGCTCCTTTCTGAGAATGTTCTCCCATTATAGCTTCCTTAGGTTGGGTTTGTTTTCTGTTCCATTCCCCTTGTACCAAGGGGCCTGAAGGGGAAGTGGTGGGTGACCTCCTGCACCTCATTGCCACACCCAAACCATTCTCTCTCCTTCCTCCATAAATCCCCACTGCTTAGAAATTCATATCCTCAGACTAGACCATCTGGTCACAATGTCCTGTGGCCCCAGGGCATTTCCCCTCATTCCTTGAGAACTTGAGGCCTTGTCTCACTGTCACTATCCCTACCACTGCCTCATCATAATTCTTGCTGATTTTTATTATCCTAAGTCATTTTCCAAGACCCAGGACTCTCAGGTCCTGAGGTCTTCTTCAATGATGTTGCCCTCCACACTAACTCAGCCCAGACACAGACTTTGTTATTACTAATAGCTCTAACCCATCCATTTCAGGCATTACATGCTATAACCATCCACCAATCTTTCCAACTCACCACTCTGGCCCCTCAAGTCCAACAACCATTCCATCTCACTACACCCTCCATCCATTGATCTCCACCTTTTCACTGTCCCAAGCACCTGCTATCAGGCCCATCCTTGCTTCTGCCCACAGCAGATTCCACAGCTTACCAGTAAACTTTTAAGCTTAACTTAAAAGTTAACTCCTCAGCTACCTTTTCTCATTTTACGACTTCTACATGGCAAAATTCCAGCCTTCTGGGGAATGTAACAGTCATTTGCTCTACTCCTAGGCAACTAGGTGCTGCAATAAAAAACCACAGAACCATGCTGGAGACCTCACTTTATTTTTTTATTTTTACTTTTATTTTTTTGAGGGGAAGAGGCAAAGGGAGAAGAAGAGAGAATCTTAAGCAGGCTCCATGCACAGCACAGGGCCCAACCTGGGGCTTGATCTTATGGCTGCGAGATCATGACCTGAGCCCAAATCAAGAGTCGGATGTTTAACCGATTGAGTCACCCAGGTGCCCCTGAAGGCCTCATTTTGAATTATTAATAATAGCTACATGCATTTTGTTCCCTATGGGAAGGTACCATTATAAGTGCTCTCCACAGAAGAAGTCATTTGATCCTCATGAGGATTATTATCATCATCTGCATTTTCAGGATGAGAAAACTGAGGCACGGAGAGGTCCAGGAACTGGCCCAGGATCACACAGCTAAGTGGGAGAATTCTAATGGAACCCTGGGCAGTTCAGCTCCAGACTCCACATCAGAACCTCTATGCCAGCGCTCAGGGCTGCTAACGCCCAGCAGGTACAGCACATTTCCCCGTAGGCCTGGCCTTCTCAGGCCAGACAGGGCATCAGATCAACCTCAGACAAACCAGGAGGGCTTGTTAAATACAGATGGCTGGCCCCATTCCCTGGGGTTCTGAAACCCTGATAAGAAGGGGTGGGCCTGGTCATTTGCATTTCTAACAGTGCCCAGGTCAGGCTGCTGTGCTGGTGTGAAGGCCACGGTGAGGACCCTGGCCACCGTTTCACACCTTTGCTCAACCTCCAACACCTTGTCCCCATCTTCACTCTTGACTGATACCCTGGCCTCCAACCTCCCTGAGAAGACAGAAGACTTCAGAAGAGGATTTGCACAAGTCCCCCATCATTCTTCCTCACCTTCCTGCTGCCTTCCCTCCTGTTGTCACAGACCAACTGTCTCTCTGCCAGGTTGCCCCCATCAGTATAGAAACATGCTGCAACATTCCCTTAGGCAAAAATGACTTCAAATCTCCCTCTTTGCTACCTCACTGCTTTCAACAAACATTCAACAGAACTTCTCAAAACAGTTTTTCACCAGCATCTCTTCTCATTTTTTAATACTTTATTGTGATAAAATATATATAACAGAGAAATTGCCCTTTTTAAACATTTATGTATGTATGTATGTATGTATGTATGTATGTATGTATGTATGTATATATGTATGTATGTATTTTTGAGAAAGAGAGAGAGAGCGTGTGTGCAAATCCCATACAGCAGGTGGAGCCTGACTCAGGGCTCAATCTCATGAACTGTGAGATCATGACCTGAGCTGAAATCAAGAGTCGGCCACTTAAATTAGTTGGACAAAGCCACCCAGAATATGCCCTTTAAAAGATTGTTAGTAGGGGCGCCTGGGTGGCGCAGTCGGTTAAGCGTCCGACTTCAGCCAGGTCACGATCTTGCGGTCCGTGAGTTCGAGCCCCGCGTCAGGCTATGGGCTGATGGCTCAGAGCCTGGAGCCTGTTTCTGATTCTCTGTCTCCCTCTCTCTCTGACCCTCCCCCATTCATGCTCTGTCTCTCCCTGTCCCAAAAATAAATAAACGTTGAAAAAAAAAATAAATAAAAGATTGTTAGTATATGATCCAGGGGTGTTAATCACATCCACACTGCTGGGCAACCATCATCACTGTTTCCAATTTTTTTCCTATGTATAGGAAATCCCAAAGTCACAAGAAAGCTACTGGAGCTAATGAACAGATTCAGAAAAGGTCCAGCCTCCTGTTGTCTCTTGAATCTTCCTCAACCACGTTGTACCTCTATTTCTCCTCCTAAATGGCTCTTTCCAAAATTTCCTCTGAGTTCCATTTTGCTAAAGCCAACAGTCAACGCTTGGTCCTCATCCTACCTTTCCTGCTGTATCATGACATGGTTGATCATTTCTTCCTTTTTGCAACAGTGTCTTCACTTGGTTGCTGTGGACTGAATATTTGTATTCATGTGTTGAAACCTAATCCGCAATGTGATGGTATTTGGAGGTGGGGCCTTTGGAATGTGATTAGGTCATGAGCATGGGGTCCTCATGAACTTTAGACTGTTGCCCTTCTGAAAGAGACCTCAGGGAGCTCCTTGTCCCTTCTACCATGTGAGGACACAGCAGAAAGATGTCTGTCTATGAACCAAGAAGTGGGCTCTCACCAGATACCAAGTCTTCTGGCACCTTGATCTTGGAGTTTCCAGCTTCCAGAACTATGAGATATGCATTTCTATTGTTTATGACACAATCAATGTATGATACTTGGCCATAGTTGTCCAAATGGACTAAGACACTTGGCTTCCCACACCACAGTCCCTTGGTTCTCTCCTGCCTCTGTGGGAGACAGGCAATATGGCCACAAGCCAAAGAATGCCACCATTCACAGAGGCTAGAAGAGGCAAAGAGCAGGTCCTCCCAGAGCCTTCAGAAAGAACATGGTTCTGTTGACACTTAGCATTCAGACTTCTGAGTTCCAGAACTGTGAGAGAACCAATTTCTGTTCTTTTGAGTCACCAAGATTGTGGTAATTTGTACAGCAGCCTTAGGAAACTAATAGGACATCTAACAGACAACTCCAAACTGATGTGTCCAGAACAAGGTCTTCGGTTACTTCCTTCCCTGAGCCCTTACCCTCTGAACCTGCTCCTCCCACTGCCATTTCAGGAAAGGACAATTCCCAGCCTCATAGTTGCTCAGGCCAAACTCCTTACTTTCTGTCACACCCCATGTCCAAATCATCAGCAAACCCTGTTGGCTCTACCTTCAAAGATAGCACCAATCAGGTCACTTCTGACCTCCTTCCTTGCAACCACCTGGGGCAAAGCCAAGATCATCTCTTGCTCAGGTTTTTGCAACCATCTTCTGTCTCCCTGATTTTGTCCTTGCTCCTTACAGTCTATTCTCAAAACAGTAGCTGGAGTGATGCTGTAAAAATCTAAGTTGAACTTTGCCACTCCTTTGCTCAGAACTGTCCAAATGTCCTCCAGCTCACTCAACATAAAAGCCAAGTCCTTACAAGGTCTTACAGGGGCCTACATGATCTGGGTCCCTGTAACCACTCTGTCACTCCCCTCCGCTACTCTCCCCCTACCTCATCACTCAGCTCCTTGGACAAACCATTTGCTTGCCACTTCAGGAACTTTTCACCGAGAATGCTGGGAGTCTAGGAGGGAAGCTGATAGAATTTTCAAGGTACATTTTGTGCCGTTAGAGATTTGAAGACATGAATTTAAGGTGAGATCAAATTGGGGTGCCTGGGTGGCTCAGTAGATTAAGCGTCTGCCTTCAGCCTAGGTCATGATCTCATGCTTTGTGAGTTCGAGCCCCGCATCAGGCTCTGCCCTGGTGGTGTAGAGCCTGCCTGGGATTCTCTCTATTTATCCCTCTCTCTCTGCCCCTTCCTCACTTGCACTTCCTCTCTCTCAAAATAAATAAAAAAATACACTTTAAAAAATATTAAAAAAAATAAAGTGAGACCAATTAAAAAAATAATAATAATAAAGTGAGGCCAATTGGTACAGTTTGTTCTCTTCAACATTCAATTGGGAATAAGTGAATGGAGAAAGAAGAGGTTTGGGTGTGGCCAGATCAAAGTTTTTCTAGGGAAGAATAATAGGAAGAGAAGATAAGGACATTAAGGTCGTTTGTGTAAGGGAGTGATTATAATGTTGGACCATGAAATCTACACTGGATAGGAAGGAATTACATTAGATAATGCAGAGGAAACACTTACTAGGGGTCCTGGCACATTGTAAGGGCTCAGTAAGCAAGAGCTAGTCTTTTTTTTTTTTTTTTTTTTTTTAAGTAGGCTTCATAACCAGCATGGAGCCCAACCTAGGGCTTGAACCCTGAGCTCAAGACCCGAGATCAAAAGTCAGACACTTAATTGACTGAGCCACTCAGGCATCCCAGCAAGAGCTAGTATTAGCACAAGCATTCATCCTAAGTATACTAAAACCTGAAAAATACCTGGCAAAATTAACTACAGTACTATACTCTGCCCAAGTACTTGTGATTAAGCCTCAATCCCACAAATAAGAGATGGCTTTGAAGATAGAACAATAAAATCCAAGACAAAGATAATAATTAACAAATATATATGTATTTTAGGTATAAACAAATAAAAAGCATATTTTTGAGTTCACCACTGCCAGAGCAAAAAGTCGTAATTGCTTTCAACACTAAGAATTTATAAGAAGCAGCATGCCAAAAGCACATCCAAACAAACACATCCTTCACTTTAAATACATAAAGCCTTGCTTACCCTGAAATGGTTCAGCCTGATGCTATGGTGGTTTTCTCTTTGATGTATGCCTCATCTTACAAATCGTTACTGACTTGCTTTCAGCGAGACATTAATGCTGACACAGAGAGTGCTTTTCATCTGTTACCCATATCTGCCAAGTGCAAGCTGTGGTTGACTAATTGGAAACACACAACTAAATGGAATAATGTTATCAATGTGCTCTGGGTGCCCAAGGCCACAGCCCATTTTCCTTCAAGTTTCACTATTATTCAAAAATTTGGCTAAGAATACATTTTATTTCTATGTTCACAATAGACAGAGATGTTAATAAGTAGAATGTCAAAGTCACATATATTTTAAAGGTTAAAGCATATCAGCAAAATTCAGGAGCTGGGCCACAGAGCAAAAAAATCAACAGATGGTAGTTGTGGTAGGAGGCTCCATCTGCCAAACCAAGGTCCTGCTAATTTAGGATTAAGATGAACTCTCTTTGTCAACACTGTGATAGAGGGAATGGTCCCAACCTTTTTTTTTTTTAAGATTTTATTTTTAAGTAATCTCTACACCCAATGTGGGGCTCGAACTTACTACCCCGAGATCAAGAGTCTCATGCTCCACTAACTGAGCCAGCCAGGTGCCTCTGATCCCAAGATTTTTGAGCTAAGCACACAGGTGGATGGGGTTGCCAGTTACTAAAATAAGGGAGCTGGGCCAGAAACAATAGTTATGTGTTCAAGTCTTTGATTTTATACTTCTAAATGTAGGAGCCTCAACTTTATTATCTGCAGAATGGGTGTGATAACTGAATTTTTCTCAATTCTGTCATTCATTTCATTTTTTAATGTTTATTTATTTATTTAGAAAGAGAGAGTGTGTGTGGGCATGAACACAGGGATGGGTGGTGGGGAGGGGCAAAGAAAGAGGGAGAGAGAGAATCGCAAGCAGGCTCCACACTGTCAGCACAGAGCCAGATGCAGGGCTGGATCCCACAAACCATGAGATCATGACCTGAGCGGAGATCACGAGTGGCTCGCTCAACTGACTGAGCCACCCAGGCATCCCTGTCCCCCAAATAAAAGCTTTAAATAAAGTAAGTGGAAACAAGAAGTTGTATACGAGGCATTAAGGAGTGACTGGACCCTGGGGTCGAGATGGGGTGGGGAGGAGGGGCAGCTGCAGCCTGCCAATGTCCCACTGCTCAGGCCAATGTCCCACTCCCAGACCAATGTCCCACTGCCCAGGCCAATGTGCTGCTAGGATTTCATGTAGCCTTCCACAGAATCAAAGCCTGGCAGAGCACAGCTAGAAAAAGGAGAGGGAAAACATCTCTTCCCTGCTCCGTGGGGTTATTTATCTATAATTTGGTGTAACTAGGTTCAAGGATGGCATTTCTCTGGAGCTGGTTCCTACCCCACTCCCTTTCTTTTGTGGATCGCTAGGAAACCTACTTGAGAACACTGCCAGATTTGGCTCGCCCAATCAGCACTCTGCTGGAGGACCTGGGACCTGCATTTATTTGTTTACATGTCGATCATTTATGTAACACCTTTGTTAAAAATGTTGCAGGTGGCTCTCCATCACTGTGTGAAAGCCAGTGTCAGGTCAGTGGTCCATGATGTCATACGTGATCTGCTGCACCATTATTTCCCTGACCCTCTGCTCCTGTCACAGTGGCTTCTTGGCCATCATACCGTGAACGCTGCTGTCTCAGGTCTTTGTATTTATTGTTCCCTCCTCCTTAACTGTTCCCCTCCCCCCTCACAACACCCTTAGATATTCGCATATCATCTTCTAAAAGGTCATTACTCAAGTGTCACCTTTGCAATAACACCTTTTCTGAACACCTTGCCAAAATCGCAACCCACCCCCAACCAGCTTCCTATTTCCTCCTCCACTTTACTTTCTCTCCATAGTAGATAGGGACAACCAGCATACTATTTTACCTATTTACCTGACTTATTGCCTATCTCTCTATTAGAACATAAATTCCATAAAGGCAGCAATCTTATTGTGTTTGTTGCTTTACCCGCTGTGCCTACAACAGAGCCTGGAACATACAGGTGCTTAGTAAGTATTTATTTAAATAACTAATCTTTCTGTGTTTAGCATCTCCCTCTTCTTCAAGGTAGGACTACTGGGCCAAAGGGATGAATTTTTTTCTTTATAGTTCTTCACCTCAGTTGTTGTATGTATCAATGGTGTGTTTCTTTTTATCATTGAGTACTATTCCATGGTATGGGTATATCATGATTTGTTCAACCATTCACTCATTGAAGGACATCTGAGCTGTTTCCATTTGGGGGCTATTATGAATGAAGTTGCCATAAATAATTGTGTACGGGTTTTTGTGTGAACACAAGTCTTCGTTTCTCTGGGACAAATGCCTATGAGCACAATTGCTGGCTTGTATGGTAGTTGTACATTTACTTTTTTTTTTTTTTTTTTAAGAAAGAGAACATGAGCAGGGGACAGGGGCAGAGACAGAGAGGGAGAGAGAATCTTAAGCAGGCTCCACACACTCAGCACAGAGCCTGACATCGGGCTTGATCCCACCACCATGGGATCATGACCTGAGTCAAAATCAAGAGTTGGATGCTTAACCCACTGAGCCACCCAGGCACTCCTAGACAAGATACTTCTAAAGCATCCAACATACTACTTGTCACAGTGTTATGCACAGTTCCAGACTCAAGCTGTCTGGGTTTTTGTGATGGCTCCAGCACCTATCAGCAGTTCCTTGTGACTTCGTTTTGTATCATTTCTTCATCTTTAAGAATGAGTCCAAAGATAGTACAGTCAGCAATATATAGTGTTGTGAGGATTGAGGGAGACAGCCATAAAAAGTACCCAACAAAGTATTTGTCTGGCTCAGAGTAAACTTCAGCAAAATGCTCTAGATTGTTTTCTGCTGTGATCTCATGGTTTTGAGATTGAGCCCTGAAATGGGCTCTGCGTTGGGTGTGGAGCCTGCTTGAGAGTCTCTGTCTCCCTCTGCCCCACCACTGTTAGTGTGTGTTTGCTCTCTTTCTCTGTCTCAGAACAAAACAAAAAAAAGTATTGGATGCTTAACCGACTGAGCCCCCCAGGAGCCCCATATATTTACTTTTCAAAAGACACTGCCAAGCTGTTTTCTAGAGGGACTGCCATTTTACGTCTCTACCAACAATGTAAGAGTGATCCAGTTTTTCCGCATCTTTGCCAGAATTTGGTTATCATCACTATTTTTAATTTTAGCCATTTTGATGCCTAGTGATACTGTAGGTTTAATTTGTACCTTCTCTAATAGCTAATTATCTTGAACATCTTGTTTTTGTATGTTTAGTTGCCATTTCTTTATCTTCGCTGAAATGTCTCTTAATGTCCTCTGCCCATGGTCTAATTGGATTGCTTGCTTTTTAGTATTGAGTTTTAAGAGTTTCTTCAATATAGTCAGAGTACTAGTCCTTTGTCGTAATTGTGCTTTGCAATACTGTCTCCCACTCTATAGGTTGTTTTCCCATCCTCTTAATGGGGTATTTCACAGAGTAAAAGTTTTTAGTGTTTAGTTTTCAATTTTTCCTTATATAGGTCAGTTTGGAGTCAAGTCTAAGGATTCTCTGACCAGCCATATCCTAAAGATTTTCTCCTAAGCTTTTCTCTAAAAGTTTGAAAGCTTAAAGTTTTACACTTAAATCTGTGATCAGGTTTGTGTTAATTTTTGTATAATGTAGAGTCTGCATTTTAACAAGCTCCTCATTGAGAACTGCTGGGGAGAAATTTATAGGCCTTCAATAGTGATGTGAAGGTAAATGTTGCACAACAGGCTCCAGATGGGGAGGGGAAATTTCTGTGGTACAAATACAGCCTTCATAGCTGACTTCAAGCTACCAGTACTATGCCACTGAACACAGAGTCAGGAAGAGCTGCTCAGAAGCACACTAATATGTAGTATTTCCAAACTTACAACAGATACAGGTAATAATAAAATGTAGTAGGAAGTATTTATTACCTTTGTTTTGTTTTGTTTTAGTGTAATTTATTTAATTTTATATCAAGACTTTGGAAAGTTCTAAGAGTTTATCCTACTTGTAAGCTAACAAATTGTCAGTTTCATGGATGCCAGCAAAATACATGAGACTCCCAGGTCAGAAACAAAGGCCTTTATTACTCACAGAAGCTGCAGTAATCAGTAATCAGCATTATCTTGCACTAGTTCCCTGAGCCCCGATTCCCATGGGGGGATGCAAAGTGGGCCAGCTGCTACTTATGCTTGCTGTGGGTTGAACATGGGAGAGGAAGCCTGAGCTTAGGGACTTGAATCTTTTATGATAACTTATCATCTTTTGTAATGCTCAGAGGTAAACATCATTTTTATTATTCTGAATGATAAGCAAACCTGCCCTTTCTTCTGGAGGTAAATACTAAACAACTCTGAAAAGACCACCCGGAATGAAGAGTCAATGCCTCCACTTGCGATACCAGCTAAAATGAGAGAGAACCATGAAGAATTGGCTCCCAATGGTTTACATAATTTAATTTTAATAATGGCTGGGTTTACCAGCTCACAAAATTCCTGAAAATTTAACAATAGGCCCTCAGAAGCCAGTACTATATTTGGCCCCAGCACACAAATGTGTTTTGAGGAAGAAAAAAGGAAAGGGAAGAAAGGACAGAGTCCCTCTGGGTTGATTTTACCAGCTAGGAGCCCAGAAGGCTGGAAATGAGGCCCCATCACTGGAGGAAGCTGTTTTCATATTTTGTTTTGTTTTGTTTTCCAGAATGGTTATGATTATCATGGAAATTATAATAATGGTAATTAAAGTAAAAATAGCAACTATTCTTTATTGGCTGTTAAGTTTAGGTCATACATTTTGGGGTTTTATCTCATTTAATCTTCATGATGGCCCTATGGAGTAAGAATGATCACTTATTGTCATTTAATAAATGAAAAAAATGAAACTCCCAGGGGTGAAGGAAAAATACTGGGCTGGGACTGACCTTTTCTGGCAAACTTTAGTTCTGAGGAGTTGCAAATTCACAGTCCTAAAAGCAGCTTTTCCACTCAGAACTCACTTCAACTGGCATTATTTGCATTGCCCCTGCCTTCTCGCTGCCCTTCATAGAAGCAGCGCTCTGGGGTGTAATGGTGGCAGGGCCAAGAGTGCAGGTTTCTGGTGTTTATTTGCCAGTGAGGTCCAGTGTAACCTTGGGCAGATTGATTCATCTCTGCACCTCTGTTTCCTGATCTGTCAAATGGGCTATTGATACTGTTCTGCCAATCTTGCACAATTATCCTGAAAATCAAAGATGCATCCAAATTGGCTGGGCTTGGAGCTTAGGCTTCATGACTTTGTACCAGCCATAAAATCTCTGGTCCCCTAAATTTCTTATTTATATTGTGAGGGGGGCACATGTGGCTGCTATGAGGCTGTCAGATTCTAAGTCTATAAATGAGATAATAGTTCCAGGAGGGCCTGGAAAAGCCAGAAAGCAGCTCTCAGATGTGAGGTAGTGGTTTTATTTTCCACTGCCCCACTGCTTTTATTTTTAAGTTCATTTATTTATTTTGAGGAGGGGTAGGAGCAGAGAGAGAGGCAGGGAGAGTGCCCCAAGCCCAAGTAGGCTCCATGTCGCCATGGGCTCAATCTCATGACCATGAGATCACGACCTGAGACCACAACCTGAGATCCGTGACCATGAGATCACAAAGAGTTGGATGCTTAACTGACCAAGCCACCTGGGTGCCCCATGTCTTACCTGTTTTCAGCCTCCTATGGTTGTGCAGCCTCTGAGCTCAGAGAGGGTCATGTGAGCATTTGTGATTTGAATCTTCAGACTGCCAGTGATGTAGTTCATGTGGGGCTGGCCTCCTTAGGGGCAGGTGAAAGCTTACCCCAGATGTTAGGGAGGAGGCATCTGGGAGGAGCATGGATGGGGGGAGGTGAGGGGGTGGGAGTGGGGAGTGTGTGGGGGCTCAGGCATGAGCTGTCTCTGGGCCCCTCAACTCAGGGTCTGCTCAGAGCTCTGCCAAGTGGTCAGGCCTGGGTGCTGGGCCCAGAGTTGCCAAGGGAATAGCTGGAGGAGGGCATTCTAAGCCCAAGGACCAGCAAATGCAGGGCCTAGATGGGGGAATAAATTTGGCAGTTTCAAGTGGTAGCAAACCAGCCTGGCTGGAGAGACAAAGGGGAAGAGGTCATAACCTGCTATAGGCAGCCGCACTTACAAGAAGCCAAGGAGCCTCCAGGGGGCCAGGTGAGGGATGTTCTCCAGTTCTTTTCACCACCCAGCTCTCAGGCATGGTCTGGGAGGCATTGGCCTTGGGAGGGATCCTCCTATCTTCCAAGGTCCCAGATACTCTCAAAGGAGTGGATCAATCCCCCGCAATGGGGCCAATAGCCAGCAACATCCAGCTCTGGCTGTGCTCCGAGAGCTCTTCCTCCTCTCCAGTTGTCTGCAGGATGGGGCTGGGCCAGAGGGAAGGTGGCTGGCAGGACTCAAGATGCAGCCTTGAAGACTTGGCTCTTGATGCCTACCCATTAGAGCCAATGCTGCGTTACCTAGGTCCCTTGGCCTCTATTTGTCAGTTCCAGAAACCCATTCACCTTGGGAGAAAGGCTTCTGGCAGCACAACTGGTATATCATAAAATCGCAGAATATCCAAACTGGAAGGGAACTCGGAGGTCACTGAGTAGAGCCGGAGAGATGGCTGTAAGTTACAACAGACTCCCAAGTGTCTTCCCAGGCTGTAGGCAGTGGGGCTCAACCAAGCCACACAATCTGTAAACCCATCTGGGGAGTTCACAAGAATTCCCAATTCCCAGGCTGCACTCCAGATTGATTGTAACAGAATCTCTCTGGGAAGAGGATTCACATTTTTAACGCCGCACCCAGGTGATTCCAATGCGCAGCCAAGGTTAGGGACCAGGGCTCTGGTCACTTGATGCCCTCTGGTGCTGCAGTCATTATAAGTGGGGTCTCTGTGGTCAGACAGACTTGGATTTGAGCTCCTGCTCTGCAACTTGTTCCACTGAGTGACCACAACCAACTTTCTGTGCCTCTATTTCCTCATCTGTAAAAAGTGCATCATGGTAACACACCTATCTGATGTGCTGTTCTCAAGGCCAAATGTATTAATCCATGAAAAGCACATGGCACAGTGCTTCATTCCTTGTAAAAGGCCAACAAATGTGTTCATTGTCATTACTTTCCCAAAGTCAAGCATTCCATTAGAAAGCTCTTCTTTAGGTTAACTTCAAATGTTATTCTTATGGCTGCAAGAGTGATCTCAAGCAAGTTCTCAAACCCAAGTTTGCTTCTATCACCCGCCCACTTAAAATCATTCTGTGGTTTTCCGTTATTCTCGGGGTCAAGACAGAAGTCTTCAGTTTGACCCACCAGTCTTCAAGATCTGGGCTCTTCCAGTCATCTCCTCCTCTTACACCTTTCCCCCCGCCCCGTGGCCTGGGGGAGGGGACTTTTTTGATTGCCTCCAGCTGCCAGGCTTTGTCACACCAAGTGCCTTTGCATGTGATCCTCTGCCCTGGAATGCCTTCTCCTCTTGGCTGCCCATGGCTAATTCACCCTGTAGCTCTCATCTTTGTCTTCTTTCTACCAGTTCAAGTTCTCCCTGACCTCTCTTATCAGAACAAATCCTCACTGCGATTCTCATGGGACCATGTCACAACTGACATTTCACATTTATTTGGTGGTCATTTGTCCAACATCTATCATCTGTGCTAGACTCTAAGCTCCAAGAAGACAGAGACCATATCTGTGTTTTCCTCATCCTAGTATTCCCAATGCCTAACTCAGTGCTTGGCACATAGCTGAGGGTCAATAATTATATGTTGAATAAATAAACTGGCCAAAAACAGTCACAAGATGAAGTGCAATAGTTGTTTAAGTCTGCCTTCTAGAGCTTCTCAAAGCACCCTTGACCCCAGGCCCCTTTGCAGAGGTGGGCAGACACTGTCAGGACTCCTGTTCCCCTCTCCTCTCTATTCCTTATAGAAGGTGGCTCTTCCAGACACTCCACACCCTGCCCTGGGCACGTTCTGGTTGTACGGTGCCTGAATGCGACAACAACTAGGGGATGGGGAGCCTTTCAAGAGTGATTCGCCCATACAGTTCTACCAAGTGATGAGGCAGTGAGAAGTGGTTCCAGATTTAATGCCCTCCTTAGCCTTTCACCTCCAGGGCCCTTGGTCTCCATGTAATTAAGCTCATACATTAAATGAGTTTTATTTGATAGGAGAGCCCCAAGTGGAATATGGACTTTTTATACGAGGAGGCCATTTTGGATAACTGTCAGCCTCAACTTGAAGATCAAAGACCACATGGGATAGGGCATGAATAGGTAAAATAGCCTTGCTAATTTACAAGGGCATCAGTGAAAATTAATCCCAGAGATAATTCTTCCTTCTTGTTTTTAATCAGGGCCAATCTGAGGGAAAAAATTATGAAGTAGATGAAGAATGGCTTTAAAAAAGCGATTTGGCCAGAGCCGTCTTTGTGTTTTTTCTGAGAAATTTTTTTCTAAGCTCTGTCTCTGAAGCCGGGAGTGTGGGAGGGACCAGGCCAGAAATTTCTCCAAGGTTTTTAGGAACCAGGGAGCATAGGATTGCCCTCAGGCACTGTGGTTGAAGAGTTACACCTTCCAACTCATCCTCAGAGCTTTATATTCTTTGTCCATCTGGGCCTAAGGACAGCTGTGGGAGTGGCACCAAGAAAGGGGATAATGAAAAATGAACACCCCCCATTAAAGAGCAGAATTGGAGCCTTCCTGTTTTAGTTTTTCCCTCAGCCAGGGGTCAGGGATTGGCAAAACTGGCTGTGCCATAGGGCCAGCTAACTGGCCTGTTAACAGGCCAGACAGGTCCTCCCCTCCCTGGGCCCTGCAGGCCCCACCAAGGAAACTGCAAGGAGGCTGGAGGAGGTACAGCTGTCTCAGCCCCTCCCATGCCCCCACCTGCCCTGGTGGGTTCTGACTCCCCAGGTCTGACTCCCTGCCTGACCAGGGGACCACTGATGCCTTGACCTGGCAAGTCCTCAGGAGATGTCTGCTGAATCCATCGTAGACTCGATCCTGCTTTGTAGGAGGGCAGTGTCTGGGGCCCAGCCCCCTCACCACTCACCAGATCAGGGCACTTCTCATTCTCCCTGGCTCTCCTTCTCCCAGGGGACACACAGGTGGCAGGGAGGGCCCACACATGGGTCTGCTGGCAGCCAGTATCGCTGAAAGCACACCCTCTGGATTCAGATGCCCTTGTAGTCCCGGCCTTGCATTTACCAGCTAGGCGACCTTGGCACTGACCTAACCTTTCTAAGGGCTCAAAATTCTCCATCTGTAAAGTGGGGATGATGATCCTCATAGCTGCTCACTGGGGTGTTGAGAAGCTGAAAAAATACAATACATGGAAAAAGCCAGCCTAAGGCTAATGTGAGAGAAAGTGACTTGTCTTCCAGCTCAGGAAACCTAGTACCAGCAGTTGGTTGAAACTCTTCAGTGGAAGAAGACTGAATTGGAAGTTCAGCCTTTCAGAACATGCTGGCTTGATTCATCCAGCTGTTTTAATTTATGTTTCATGAACTCTTCTCCTAGCTCTGCTTCAGAGACAGAAACATAGATGTTCAGTGCCAAAATGGATTCTGAGACCATCTGATCCAACCCTTCCTTGTACAGATGGTAAAACTGAGGCCACCAGATGGGAAATCACTTGGCCAAAGCCACTCAAGAAATCAAGGCGGAGCTAAGACTGGAACCCAGATTTCTTGTTTCCCAGACAACTGCTGTATTCCTGCACTATCCCTGCTATCTCTGCAATTTTGAGTGTATGTGAAATCCTTTAACTGAAAGTGTTAGGAAGGCACGCAGCTCTTGTGTTTTATTCCTTTTCTTTTCCCTAGCGGAAGGTCATGGCTGCATAATATCAATGGCCAGAATCTCTCTTTTTTCCCTTTGGCTCTGAATCTAGAAAACAGCCTAGAGAAAGACGAGAGAGGCTCTTCAAGCCTCTAAGCCTCAGGACTGGAGGTTTGTGTGGTAGACGTTCTCCCCCTAGTGGAATGATCGAAGATGACAGGCCGGAAGTGGAAGAAAAGAGAGTTTCCCCTTCCAGGGCCTGGCTGCCAGGCGTCTGATGCTGCCAGGGTCTGTGGCCTCCCTCATCTCACTGTAATCACAGCACCGTCAGATCCCAGCTTTACTTAAAATTCTGATATTTTGTTCATTGTAGAGTTTTTTTTTTTTTGCATAAATTTTGATTTATTAAAATATTACCTTAAAATACTATTCGTATTTGTTACTGAGGTTTTTGGCACCCCCTTAAATTTTGTGTCTGAGGTAAGTGTCTCATTTGCCACCCGCCCCTAGCCATAGTTCTAATTCGGATGTCAGCCCTGGGAGACCCCGCAGACACATGACATGCAACCACCCTCACTTGTCCGAGGAGCTGTGAAGTCCAGCCAGGGCCAAGGCTGGCTCGTCAGGGCGGCATGGGCCTGGTGCTCTTTGCACCATGATAATCGGAGCTGCAGATTGTCCAGGCTTTCTCCAAAGGAGATGGTGACAAAGACTCTTTCTTGGCCCAAACACCACTCACACTACTCGGAGCTCTCTTCTTGACTAGGCCTGTCAAGCTCAGCCTATAAAGACTTGAACGAACATTAACACAGTTTCTAATGTCAGGTCCCTAGGATGACCCTAAGCCTCCCTTAAAGTGGCTGATTGAGAAAACTCTAGGAAGCCAAAGGAATGTGCTATTTATTCCAGCCAACATGTGAAGATGGCACCCTGTGTCTCCCAGTCTCTGTGGGAGGGTAGGAACCCAATTTCAATAAACACCACTTAGCAGACCCAGGTGGGTGTCACATGGACCAGCTCCCTTCCTCTATTTTGTAGTTTTCCACTTCCCTGACCCCACAGAGCCCCCCATCCCTATTCCCTCCATCCCCCTTTAAAACACTTAGTCACCTCTGTACAAATGCAAGTTGGGTTCAGTTCACGTGGGACACTTTTCCCTATTGTAAGATTATATTACTGATTAAAATCTGTCTTTACCACTTTAACTAGGGTCGGCTTTCTTTATCTTTAATAGTGGCTGCCTTTCAAAATGTGCCTATTATGAGAAAAGCACTGGGGTTCAAGGGCAATTTTATTGCATTAAGATGCACTGGGTTCTGGGTCTTCATCAATGCCTACAAACATGAAGGTGTAAAGACAGGTCCTGTTTGCTGAGGCCCACAACGAGCAGCCAGAGGCAGGAGGAGGGGCTGCTACCCCAGTGTGCCTGGGAAGGCCACCTACTTGGAACGCCTTCCTCACTTGGGCCTCCATCCTGCCTCATCTGCCTAAGGACTTCAAGCGGGCCCCCCACAGAGGCAGCCACCTCAGAAGTGGGAGTGGATAAGCCAGCCCTCACCCTCGCCATCAGCAGGCTGCCAGCAACTCTCTCAACCATGTCACCTGCTCCTGTCCCACATGCCACAAACCTGGTGCTCCTATCACACCATCTCCAGCAGCCCCTGGACCACATCTAAGGAAGGTCTCTGCCTCTATCTGCCCCACCCCCCACAAAGAATGCTAAGATCTCCCCTCACCTTCCCCCCCTCCCCATCTCCACGGCCCTCCCTGGGGATTTCCCTGGCAGGGTGCCAATGGGACATGGGTTAGGTCAGGCCCAGAAGGGGCAACCACAGGGCTTTGGGATCCTGCCCATCTTGCTCAGGCTGGATTTATTACTTAGACTATAAAGGGTTAAGTCAACTGCCTTCAAATGACTAAATCCCTGGGGGAAGGAAGAGGAAGTGGCTAAAGATGCTCCTAAAAAGTTTTTTTTTTTTTTTTTTTTTTTAATAAAGGAAAAGAAACAAGAACTCTTCACAGACAAAGATAACCTTCCACCTTCCTTCCTACGGGGGTGATGGGCAGGACCACAACCCATACACTAATCCACTCGGGCCCCAAATCCCTTCCTGGGTTTCTTAAACCCATCCCAATCCCCTACTTTTTGTGGCCCAGAGAGAATGGAGTTATTTTAAGTAATCCTCATTTTATTTAAGGAGGGGCCACCCATTTCCAGGACCACCCCAGGCAGCCCTGCTGGTCCCACCTTTCCAGCTAGAGGTCAGTCAGAGCAACCTGCCAGCTCCATCAGAAACTTCTCTTCAGCAATTGACCTGTGGGGCTCTCTCAGTACCAGCCACTTCATATTGTAGCTTTTTCTGTCCCTCAGATCCCTGTACTTTGGAAACCCCTGAGGAGGGGGCAAGATTCACTTACACGTTACTCCTTCCTGCCATCTTCTCACGCACACTTGCATATCCTGGTGTATCCGCCTGATTGAGAAGTGAGCTTGTAGGTGATTTGTAACTAACAATAAAGTGCTTAAGTGTGAGACTGGCTTACTCATGCATTGAGCAGATTCAAGGTTATCCCCATATTAATGTCAGCTCACTCTTGCATTTCCATGAGATTTCCTGAGCAGAGTGAACTCTTTGCCATGGCCTGTGAGATTCTGTATCATATCCAGCCTCACACCTCATGCCTCCTGTCTCCTTTCTCACTTCACTCATCTCTCTGGCCTTCAGTCAGTCCCTGAGATATTTTCAACTCTTTCCTGATGCAAGGTCCTTGCCCCACAGCTCCTTCTTCCAGGAGGCCCCTTCCCCCAGACCTTTGTCTTGCTCTGTCTTCTGCTTCTGGACTCAGCTTAAAAATAATTTCTTCCTGGGGTGCCTGGGTGGCTCAGTCAGTTAAGCATCTGACTTTTGGTTTTGGCTCAGGTCATGATCTCACGGTTCGTGAGATTAAGCCCCACGTTGGGCTCTGCACTAACAGCGTGGAGACTGCTTGGGATTCTCTCTCTCTTCTTATTCTTCTCTCTCTCTCTCTCAAACTAAATAAGTAAACTTGAAAACAAATAACTTCTTCCTGGTGCTGACTGGGAGGGCACTTAAGAGAGCCTTGGGGAGTGGAAGAGGAGGAAATATTCTGTTCGTGACCTACATGGAAGTTACAAGCTGTGTGCACGTGTAAAAACTCATTGAGTTGTCCACTTAAGATTTATAGACCTTATGTAAGTAAACCTAAAAAAGTAAAATCTAAAAACAGTTTCAACTTCTTCCTTGTCTCATTACTATAGTAGTAATTCCTGTTACTCTTGACCATGGCATGTGTGTCTCCATCCTGGAACAATAATTATATTCTTTGATTGTTTATTTGTAAGTTGTATCTCCTACTAGAATGTAAGCCTCACAACGACAGAGCCTCTGTCTATCTTGTTCACAGAGGCACCTTCCAGAGCATATCATAGTGCCTGTCACACAGTGGACACTAAAAAAATTTAGTGAATGGAGAGGTGGGAGGATGAATAAAAAAGCTTGGATTTAATGATGGAGGAAACAATGGGCAGAGGAGGAATGTCCGAGGCTGGGAGGTCCCACTCCCACTCAGAAGAGAGTTGAGGGGTCTTATTCTGGAAGTCCACGATCTGGTTACCTCCCTGGAGACCCAACACCTGCCTGTCTATACCTCATTGGGGTTGTCCTGGTCGGCATAGATGAGGAAGCCTGTGAAGAGGCTATCGGTCCAGTAAGGGTCGTAGAAAAGCCCATTCTGCTCTGAGTAGAAGATCTGCAGCCAGACCTCATCACCCTGCTTCAGAGCCAGGATGGTGGAGCCTGAGGCCACATCATGGTTGCCCGTGTTGGCATCGAAGGTCCGGATGCGGTACTGGCCATTGTGCACCAGGCCGATGGCCAGGTGCTTGTTGGCCAGGGTGATATCGTAGGTGAAGTAGTAGATCCCCGGCACGCCACAGACGAACTTGCCACTGGATGCGTTGTAGTGGCCGCCCTCGTTCATCAGGATCTTGTCAAACTTGATGGGCAGCCTCTCCCTTGGGTAGCTCTTGGTCACTGCCACTGAGAAGGCAGACTTGGCGTGGCCACTGCCGCAGCTGCAGGGGCCTGGGAGGCCCGGCTCCCCCTTCCTGCCCTTAGGCCCCTTCTTTCCTGGTGTGCCGTGCTTCCCCGGGGCACCACTGACCCCCTTGGGGCCGCGAGGACCGGCCCGCCCAATGGCCCCGGCTTTGCCCTTTGGTCCTGGCTTTCCCCGGTTACCTGTCCGGCCAGGTGGACCTGGAAGACAGAGCAGCTGGTGTTATGGAGGGGCCTTCACAGAACTAGGCAGAGGCTGTGGGCCTTGGCTTTCCATCCTTGGAGCAGGAGCCTTTGGGTAATGGAAAGAGCAAGAAGGCTTTGGAGTCACATAGAAATGGATGAAAATCCTGCTGGTATAACCTGGGGCACTTCTCCCAGTCTTATCTGGAAAATGGGAATGGTGATACTTACCCTCCAGAACCACTGTAGATCAGGGCAAAAAAGAATAACTTATAACAGTTCACCCCTTTCCTTCTCCCTGCCTTCTAGGGAAGAGTCTGATTTGCCTGCCAGACCAGTCCTTCAATGGGCTGTGCTGGAAATGGGTTGACAAAAGAATTGGAAGAAGCCTCTTGACTTCAACATATCAATCTTAGTAAGAGCCCTGCCTAGTACACAAGGTCCCTGTCCATAGTGCAAGAGTTTAAGTGCAGCACTGTTTATAATAGCAAAACTAGGGACAACTAAATGCCTGTCCAAAGAGAAATGATTCATGGGGCACCTGGGTGGCTCAGTTGGTTGAGCATCCGACTTCAGTTCAGGTCATGATCTCACAGTTTGTGAGTTTGAGCCCCACATCAGGTTCTCTGCTGTCAGCACAGAGCTTGCTTCAGATCTTCAGTCCCTGTCTCTCTGCCCTTCCCCGGCTTGTAAATGCTCTCTCTCTTCCCCCAAAATAAATAAACATTCAAAGAGAAATGATTCCAAAATTATGGTCTACCCATACTGTGCAATTCTATACAGGAGTTTTAAAAAAGTGAGGAGATTTATGTGTACTATTTGAAAACTTCTCTAAAGTACACTGTTGAGAGGGAAAAGCAGGTGACTGAAACTTTTTTGTTGAAAGGAAACCACAACACGAACTAGTTCTACAACCATTTAAGTGCATAGGAGAGTTGCTGGCCCATAGTAAACACTCACAGAATATAGTTGGCATATCCTGAAGAACATTCCCCAAGTAATGTTTCCCTGTAGAATGACCCTTGGTTTTTTATACCCAGATTTCATAACATGTGCATTTCTCTCAATACAGTATTTTTGGCTAATGATTATACAGGAAACATGTCTATTTATGTCCCCTAAATTCAATATATCATTTTAAACAAAACAAAAGTGGGTAAAGATTTGAGTCATATCTAAATACACTTGTATAATTGGTATAATTGGTAGACTGGCAGAATTGGGTGTAGGTGTTTGAAGTTTGCTGAATGTTAATCGAGGGCCTGCTTCTGAAGTTTGCTGGTGCCAGAAGTCATCCTAGTATTATTGTACGCAGGTGACTGTTTGTAACCACCAAATGAACTGGGTGATCAAAAAGCAATGCTGTAGGCATTTTTCATTCTAAAAAGGTACTTTGCTTCTTATATGCATATATGTAGGCATTTTACTGTGTCTTAAACTTTTGAGTTAACATGTAATGCATTTAAATTTTTTCTATTTTACGTAATTGGGAAATAGATTCCCAAAGAGCATTTTCTCACTGAAATTTCTCATTTAATTTTCAGGAGCAGATTGCTTATGTTAAGGGCCTGGCAATGAATGCCTGGTATTACTATGCACATATATAAATTATGTAGAAAAAGGCCAGGAAGGATATACATCTATCCAATTAATAGTAATTACCTCTGGAAAGTGAGAAGAAGATGAGAAGGGTAGGAATTAAGGAGCTCTCTTGCTTTATTTGTATTGTTTGAATATATTACCATAAGAATTTATTTGTGTATTACTTGTAATTAAAAAAATTTTACATGGGGAAAAAGTCAGATTATAAAACTGTCCCATGAAAAAATAAAAATAAGCAAAACTTATTGCTTTAATAGAGGGAGAAAGGTGAGGAGGAATAAAGACTGAGTCATTTTGAATTGGAGATTTTGGGGTGAGACAAATAGATAAGAAAGCTTATCAGGAAGTTCTACAGTGTGTTATGTGGTGTACCTCCTTCTTGATACCTTTTCAAGAAACTTCAAGAAAAGCTGGTTTTACTTTTTAAGACCTTTTTGGAGATGGGTTTGTATGTGTATGTCAGGGAGAGGTGGTTGGATGATATCCTGTACTTGTCCCAGAGTGGCCCAGCTTTGCAGGTCAGGACTCTGTCTCTTAACACCACCTTCCTTGGTGTGTTGCCTTAATTCTCAGCAGAGACTCTCTGCATGGGCAGGAGAGATGGCCAAGCCTATATCCTCATGGCTCTTGATCAAGGAGAAAAAGTCAATAGCAGAGATACCCTCCCACCTCTGGGACCTGTAAGATGAATGTCAGGGAAAACTCGGTCTGGCCCTGCTTGGAGCACTAGTCCAGACTGAAGCTACCACTGGGGTATCCCATGGAATGGGATACCATGACATGAGTGCTTGACACACTGTGATACCTCCCCAAGTCAAAGCCATTACCATTATTTATATAGTTATTCTGTGGGGAAGGAGGTGCTTTGGAGGAGTTAATTTAGTATGGTAGGAGAAGGTCTAGATTTGGAGTCAGGTACCAGCCTATTACATGATCTCAGCAATCAATTAAGGGGAGATGACCATTTATTGTACATCTACTTGAGGCTGATGCCTCACACGTCATATTTTATCATCATCAGACCCCTGTGGGGTAGGTGCTGTTATCATCTCTATTTTAGAGATGAAGCAGCTGAGGAATGAAGAAAGGTTAACTAATTCACCAAAACAGGTCCCCAAGTTTGTTTCCAGAGTTCAGGTCTCGCAGCCATGACGTGCTGTTCTCAACTTAATCACCCTTGACCCTCAGTTTCCTCATCTGTAACATGGGGATAGTAAGAATACCTCCTTCATAGCATGGTATGGACAATCAGTGGAGCAGCATACTCAAAAGTGCTTTGTCAACGTTAAAATGCCATACAAATAAAAGTTATTATGATTCCCCTACTGCTTAAAACATACATTTAGGGATGTTGCTGACATTAAAAGTTCTGAGACAAAGAATGTCAAGGCTGAAAGGGCCTGTAGAGACTGTCCAGTCTGCTGGCTGCCTGGCATCTCCTCCTTCATGACTTCGTGTGGTCCCAGCAAGGCTGTCAACCACAATGACCAACTCACCACCCACTCACACACACCAGGGGTGGGCACATGACCCAGTCCTGGAAGATCGTAGTACCTCACCTCCATGGCCAAAAGGATTGGTGGTCCGGGATACCTATACGATTTAGAAGGATTAGTCATGCTGAGATTTGCTCTGTGGATCAAACCATGAAGAGTTAGACTCGAGCCCATTGGTAGCCATTTCAAAACTTCCAGCCTTTGTGAAAACAAAACCCACACACACAGATAAGCAGAGCCTTGACAACAGCTTTGAGCTCCCAGACCCAGCCATTGCTGAAGCTTGGCTCCTGAACTTCCTGGTTGCATGAGCCAATAAATTCCATTCAAGGCTATGAATTGAGTTCTGTCACTTGCAGCCAAAGGTGTTCTGAATCATATATCAGGAGACTTGCTTAAAGCAACTCAGCAAGTCAATGGTGCAGCTGGCGAAGGAACACAAGATCTGATACCTACTGTTCCTTTCAGGAGAATACACTGCTCTGTTTTTTAAAAAGACATTAATTTGGTTTATAATGAAATGGAATTCACACCGGTTTTCATAACTAAACTCCCTCTGTGCCAGAGGATGTCAACCCCAGGCAGGAATAGGAGAGACAGGCACTGGGCCTCTTACCTTCCTCTCCGCTGTCCCCCCGGTCCCCATCCTGGCCATCCTGGCCATCTTTTCCAGGAAAGCCCATTCTTCCCACCATTCCTGAGGGCCCTGGGGCTCCCGGGGGGCCAGGCGGGCCTTGGGGGCCAGGCAGGCTGCAGACAAGTTGAGGGGAGCCCTTTTGGAAGTCCCTGCGGGCGAAGGCACCAAGCAGCGGGTCAGCTGCACAAGGGAGGGCACAGGCCAAGAATACCCAAGGGATCATGGTGGTCACCTGTGGAAGGCAAAAGAGCTGTGAGCTGATTGGTGGTCAGTCAGAAAGGAAACCAGAGGAGGAGGGGAGGCGGCCGGAAGAGACTCTCTCTTCCATCATATACAAGTGGCTGGACAGTGTTCTCATGTCTTGAGGACATATTTGGATGAACCGAGTCACGGACGCAGAATACACTTTGGAGAAGTCTTGGGGGTGAGGCACTCATCATCGCACTGCTGTCCTTCAGTGTAGCTGAAACAGAGGTAGGACCTAATGGCCCAGTCAGGCCGATTGGGAGGAGCAGTGGGCGGAAAGAAACAAGCTAGGATTTCATTCGAATCCGTGGCACAAGTAGAAATACTTTGAATTTTAGGTGATGATTTGCAACTATGCTGCTTCTCCAGGGGGACTCAGGGTAGCACATGGCCGGGTGAGCACTGAGGCTCTGGTTCTGAGTCAAGATGCCCCAGACCCGAGCAGCACGGCAGGTCATGGTAGCAGCCTCTCTTCTAAGTGCTTCCTGCCACCAGGCATGGGCTAAGTGCTTTCTGTATGTTACTTACCTCAGAGCATCCTTGCCAGAGAGACACAGGTGAGGCAGTGGATGCCCAGAAATTTTAACAACAAGCCTAACTCCTGCAATTAGCACGTGACAGGGCTGGGGTTTGAGCCAGACAGGCCACATTCACAGTGTGTGCCCCTTTGCTGCAGGCTATAATGCATACTTTTTTTTTTTTTAAGAATTAAATGAAGGGACACCTGGGTGGCTCAGTCAGTTAAACGTCCAACTTTGACTCACGTCATGATCTCGTGGTTTGTGAGTTCGAGCTCCACCTCGGGCTCTGTGCTGACAGCTCAGAGCCTGGAGCCTGCTTAGGATTCTGTGTCTCCCTCTTTCTCTACCCCTCCCCAGCCTGTGCTCTGTCTGTCTCTCTCTCAAAAATAAACATTAAAAAATTAAAAAAAGAATTAAGTGAAATAATACACTTACATTGTTTGTGAAGTCAAATAATATTATAAGTCACACACAGCATAAAACTGTGATCTCCAGTCCTACCTATCCTTAACCTCACACCCTACCCCAAATCCTTTCAGCTATTTCTTCTTGTGTATATGGTTTTTTATTTATCAAAAAAAGTTTTTATTTTTATTTAAAGACTATTTTAAATTTTTAAATGTTTATTTATTTTGAGAGAGTGAGCAAGCGAGCACGAGCAGGGGAGAGGCAGAGAGAGGAGGGAGAAAGAGAGATTCCAAGCAGGCTCTGTGCTGCCAGCCCCCAATGTGGGGCTCGAAATCACGAACCTGAGCCAAAATTAAGAATCGGTTGCTTAAGTGACTGAGCCATCCAGGCACCCCCCGCAAAAATTTTTAATTAAGTAGGCAGCACGCCCAACATGAGGCTTGAACTCAAAACCTTGAGATCAAGAGTTGCATGCTCTATCGACTGAGTCAGTCAGGTGCCCCTTATTTATCAATTTTAGACATTATCTTCTGAATTTCATTTATGATAGATGAAGAATATGCCCCCTTCCAACACCCTAGCCCCGATTTCTTCTCCCTCATGTAGTTAAAATATAATTTGTGATAAAATCAAAATTTACACTCTGGATTATTATGAGTATTGTTTATTGCTAAGCTAAGCACTGTACTATAATTATATGTCCTTTCTTGTACATTTTTTCCTTACTGGAGATATTAACTTAATTTTTTCTTTGGCTTAGTTCCCTAAGTCACTATTTTCCACACTATCAAATATATCAGATAATTTGTTCCATTTATTTTCCTGATGATAGAAGTCCCGGAGCCCCCCATCCTCCTGTTTGGATCCCCACACATGCTAACCAGTTGCCATCCTAGCTTCTTCTTTATGATCATTGTGGCGATCGTCTTTGCCTCTCTCCTGGGTTATATCTCCTGTTTTAGGAATCCTAGGTCTTTCTCTCTTTGTTTAATTAAAAACAATTTTTAAAAAATCCCTCAGTTTGGTGGCACCCATCCTGTAAGAGCTTCCTGGAAAAGTGGTATGGGAAGTCATCTTTAAAGAAATGTTACAAGTCTCAATGTATTTTGATTTTGCACTGTGTCCTCAAGGCTGGTGGCTGCAGTAGCATGATCACCAGAAGCCAGAGTGTTATATGCTCGGAAATGATGCACTCCCAGACCCACACATAAAGACGCAGATGCTTTGGTCCAGAGCAGGAATAAGCAACTTGACCAAGATCTCTCAATAAATTGGCTCGGTCACTTTGCAATCAACAGCCTCTCTCTCAAGAACGAACTTTCCAGGCATGATTTCTTCCCGTGGGGATGAGCTCCAAAGTGTAGCTTGCTTTGTCACCTTAGGCAAGACCTCTTCCCTCTCTGGGTCTGTTTTCCCACCTGAGCAATAAGGGGTTTGAACTAGGTCAGTGGTTCCCACACTTCTGCGTGGGTCAGACTCACCTGGAGGGCTTGTTTAAACCTGTCTTGCTGGGCCTCGCCCCCAGGGTTTATGATTCAGTAGGTCTGGGCTGGGGCTGGAGGATTTGCATTATAAATGAGTATCTGAGTGATGCTGCTGCTGGTAGTTCAGGGACCCACTTTGAGAATCACTAGACTAGATGGTCTCTCAGGTCTCTTCACCTCTGGTGCTGAGCCTTTCAGACTTCAACCTGCCCTCTCGCAGATATGTAACCCTTGCTGGCTCCACTGTGACTGCACTGCTTTGGGCTACGTAACCAGAGCCTTCAAACAACAGGTGCTGTGGTGCTGGCAGGCCCCCTCTCCTCCTGGGCCCTCAACCTCCCTTTCCTTCCAACCTTGCTTTGCCCTGGTCCTAGGAGCCTGTCCAGACTTCAGGCTGCCTCTGGAAACAGGCTGACTCTACCTGTCCTCCTGGCCCCTCCAGAATCCTTAACCCTGGGGACAGATGAAGGGGAGAGAAAACCAGGCCTCTTCTGCCAGGGAGAGGAGGGGAGACCACAGTGCTGTACTGCCCCAGATGCAGGGGCTGTTCTAGTTCCAGCCAAGGCTCACCTTGTTTGGACCTCAGATGGTTTCTCTAGATAGGTGTCATAATGGGGCCCTGGCCAGGGAGAGGTGATTTAGTACTAGATGCTGTTTTCAATAACATTATGTCATATAATAACAAAGTTATTGTCTTTAAAATGTCTTTAATCCTGATTAAGTCAAGAAAATTATTTCAGTCTGGTAAATTATTTCACTATCTTTAATGCCTCCCTAGCCCTTTCTAGTAACCCTTTTTAATCAAGAGCACTGTTATCTGTGGCATTGCGCACCCGTTCTTAAAGACTCTCGGGCAGGCCCTCCCCCCCCCCCCCCCCACCAAATATGCACAGAGACCTTGGAAAGCCCCAGACAGGAGCACAGCACCAAGGACCCTGGGCAAGGGCATCTGCTGGAATGGAGGGAAGGCCTGAGGCCCCACATGGAGAAGGAGAACTGGACTAGGGCACAGGTGAGCTCTGGGCAACTTGTCTCCAAGAAGGGGGAAAAGCAAGACTTAGAGAGCGAGTGTAAGAGAGTGTTACAATCAAAACTTCCACCTGGGCACCAGGACTCATGAGAGGCTGTATGCTAAATGGAGTGGTCAGGCCAAAGCAAAGAATCGACAAAGGAACAGTGTGAGCCCACTCCATGACTCCTGGCGCTCTTGGCAGATCAAGGATTTTAAAATATGACCTGTGTCCCTGGGAGGGGGAGGGAGAGTGGCCGTGCCTCTGAGGCCTGTGTGAGAAAGCTGGAAGGTGAGAGACTGGCTGGGCAAAAGGGGAAAGAGAGCATGGGAAGGGGGCCAATTGCCTTCTCGTCTCTCCAGGAGATGGAAGGCAGTAGACATTCCCCAGTGGGAGCCAGCCTGGGCCAGAGGGGTCTGGACAGAAAGTGAGGGGCCCCAGCAGTGATAACCATGCAGGGCAGACACCAGAAAGCCGGAGGCCAAGGGCGAGGCTTGGACTTGCCAACAAACAGAGAATGTGTGTGCCCGCTTCAGGGCTGTTACAGTCAGAGTCCAATATGGCAACCCCAGGGAGCCAGCAAAAGGCACCCCCGAAAGAGGCAGCTTCAATGTCTGCCAGGCCCAGAGAGGCAGAGCATTTCAGTCCCTGTCTCTGCCAAGAAGCATGAAGAGCCTTCCTGCTTCCTGTCCCCTTATCTCTCCTTCCTTCAGCCTGGAAAGGGGTGAGCTGAGAAAGGGAGCGGATAGCCCTGCCAGCTTCACATCTTTGCTGAGGAAGTGTCACCTTTGAATAAAGATTGAAGATTGGATTTGATGGGAGTGGATTGCCAGGGCTTCCCTGGCTTCATCACAAAGGGGCAGAGGAGACAAAAATCAAGTTACAGTTTGATGTGCCTCTGGTGTCACACGTACTCAACATGGTTGGCCTAAATGACAGTAGAGGAAGTTGGCAGACCCGGTGAACACGCTGGAAGTGTCATATGCATGATGTACTTTCAGAGAACCGTGTCCCCAACGCTCCCAGGCCCCAGGTATCTCCATCTCCTCTCCTGGTCTGCTTGATGAGAGTCTTGGAAAACTGTCATTGTTACTTGTGAGCTGTGACACATTTGGGCGCCCACAAGAGAAACTCAATTCTCAAAGCAGGTTTGTAATGGTTTGGAAAAGTTGCAACTGCAAACATTTTGGACCAGGGACAGGGAGGAAGGAAGTGGGTGGGAGTGAGTCTCCCAGGCAGATGAGAGTCGTGCAAACAGCTAGATGAAGAAAGGCAGGAAGGAGAGACAGCTAGATGAGAGAGGAAGGAGAGAGAGGAAGCATCTGTTTCAGTTTGCAGCCCCCTTCTCTCTTCTGATGATCACTCTCAGCCATACAAGCCCAGAAAGAGGGAGCAGGGTCTGCTGTCCTGCCTACCTCTGCTTCTTTGGACAACAGGGGATCTTGCTCGATGACAGCTGGCCCAGAGCAGGCCCCAGTGGCTGGGTGGAGCAGCAGGGCTCTGGAACAGGCAGGGAGGAAGGGATTTCTCAGAGCTGGAGGCTGGTGGTTCCCGCAGTCTGAGCCAGGAACTGTTTTGGAAATGAAGGCGGGGAGACTAGATTCTGGAGGGAGAGGAGAGACTCTTTGCCTCTAGCACACCTCCAAGAAAAACAAGGCTCCAAAAAGTCCTGCTCCCAGACAGTGCTCTCACCCTCCTGAGTCTGGCCCCCATGCCTACTCTCCACACTATGGTGGTAAGCAAACCTGGGGGCTAGATGCTTGGAGGGGAGCCAGAGCCCCCCAAAGAATCCAGATAGGTTACCTCTTCCAAGCTCTTTTAAATAAATTTAGAAACTTGAGGAGGGCCCCAACAGACCAACCCCTTTAGTTACAGACAGGGAAACTGAGGCAGAGGTAAACTGACTTTATTAGACACCTACAATGTTCCAGGCACTGTGTGAGGCTCTTTGCATGAATTATTTTATTTGGCATTTATAATAAATTCTATGAGGGTGATAAACTTATTGTCCCATTTTTCAGAGGAAGAAACAGAGGCTTCGAGAAGTGAAATGATTTACCCAAAGTCACACAATTGGAGCAACGGGGACTACGTTCAAACCCATGTCTGAGGGATTCTGAAGACTACACTTCATCTATTACACCTCTCTCCCTTCCCCCTGCTATTTTTGTGTTTTATATAAGAGGAAACTGAAACTCAGAGAGGCTAATTTGCTCATATTTACACAACTAGTTCATGGCAGAAGTTATATTTGAACTTGGGTTTGGCTGACCCTAATGCCCAAATGCTTTCCATTATGTCAGCATTTCTTAGATTTTCCTCCTAAATATTCCGAATCACAGAGGAGACCTTGAAGCATTTGCCAAAGCCACACATAGCAATGGAGAGATTTCTTTCGTATCAGTTTACACACACACACACACACACACACATACACACACACACACACCCCTGTAAACACACACATACACATATACACCTGTGTATATATAATACATGACTGAAAATGTAGAAGTGATGCTTTTTCTCCTCAGGATACTTGAGGAAATCAATGCTTGGGAAAAACCTCTTGTCCTTTGAGAGGCCCACACGTGGCTTAGTCAAGGTGATGGGGTGGGGGTTGGGGGTCCTTGGCCCTGACATCAACAAGTCCCTTTGGAGTGTTAATAGGGTGTTCCCATGAGCTGAACCAAAAAATCAGCACAAAGCACAGCCCCAGCCCCAGCTCACTCCTTGCTTAATCCCAGCAGGAGCCTCCTCGCTGGTCTCTTGCTTCCCTCCACGCCCTCCCCCACCCCCAAAATGTACTCACCATGTGAAGCCAGAAGGACTGTTCAAAACCATAACTCAGCCACATCACTTCCTGGAGGGTCTTACTCCAGTTGTTGCCGGCTGCAAATAGCAAACATTGGAAACCCTGACGTGGCCCACAAGGCCCTAAATGACCTGGTCTTTGCTGTCACCGCCCCCGTCCCAGCTCCCCCTGCCTCTCCTGCTCCCCCTTGCCTAGCCACCCCACCTCCTTTAGGCCAGGCTCTGTTCTGCCAGCCTAGGAGCCGCACCCTGTTGGCTCCCTGGTTCTTTATTCCTCATGTTTCAGCTTAAATGTCACTTCCTCCAAGGCCTTCCCTGACATGCCCTCTCAGACAGCTCTCCCTCTGGACTTCAGCTCGTCTGTGTCTTTCTAGCCCTTACAACAACGCATGTGTATTCATTGTGTTTGCTTGTTAACCTGCTTACTGGGCCTGTTTTCTCTCTTAGTAAAGTGGAAACCCCATGGGAGCAGGGACCCCAGCTGGTCCTGCTATATCCCCAGGTCTTCCAACTTCCTTGCACACAGGGAGTGTTGGAGAAATCTTTTCCTGATTAATGAGTGAGATCCACACTCTACCCTCAAGAAAATCCACAGCAAGGAGAAGACAAGGCGATGGACTAAATCCAAAAGGAGTCCTTGGATTCAAAAACGTTTTCTCCCTTTCTCAGTTTTTCCAACCCAAACCAGATCTAATTCTAATCCCTTGTTCCTCCTGACCTCCTAAAGCACAGGGGGCCCCCACCCTCACTCTGGGGAGAGAGCTTGCAGAACATTTTACACACAGCAGGTGTTCCATAAGTATCTGTTCAATTGATCAGAGAGAAAAAAAGTATTGGTTCTTCCTCACCTTTTTAAAAGCTATCTTAGTTCCTAAATTCTCCTTTCTGGTGGGAGCTGAGTAAGAAGGCTGCATGACAGTCTTCCTGTCGTAGAAAAAAAGATACATTAGTAGGTCAACCTCCCAGAATGAAATCATGAGGTACTAAACTTGGATGAAGTTCTTCAGTCTGGTTTTAATTTGCTCAGTCCCTGGGCTTCTCATCTCTCAGTTAAGTCGCCAAAGATTCAGATACACATGTTCTAGGAAAACACTAGGAGCTAATGTAGGGGGATGAGCCTTCCTCCTTTTTTCTGCCCTTGGCCCCCAGGACATCAGCCCTTGGTTCACTCCCAAGGGCCCTCAGCCCAGACTGTGCCGAGAAAAGGGCCACAAGTGGGGACATCGGTGTCCTGCTGACTACACCGGAGTGGGACACTGTCCTGAGCGTTTAGCGAGGCTGCTGAATTCTGAGTCATCTTGCCTGGGAGACAGGAAGATACATATTATGCTTAAATAAATCTGGCCTGTTGGTTGTCAGGTTTTGACACACTGACAGGTAGTGGTAGTAATACACTCTGCAATTAAGAGCAACGGGAAACCAGGGGCAACTGGGTGGCTCAGTCGGTTAAGTTTCCAAGTTTGGCTCAGGTCATTATTTCATGGTTCATAGGTTCCAGCCCCGTATCAGACTCTCTGTTCTCAGCAAAGAGCGAGCTGTGGATCATCTCTCTCTGTCTTTGTCTCTGTCTGTCTGTCTCTCTCTCTGAATAGACATTAAAAAACAAGCCATGGGAAACCCACCCACTTAGTTTTTCAACTATCTAATGGAAGTAATAATATATCCAACTCCTGGAGTTTTATAGGAACAATGAGGTGCCGTACTCAAATCTTTGAGCCCAGTGTGCAGACCCTAACTGTTCAGCAGTTGGAGAGAACTTTGCCCCAACCTTAACTTCCTTCCTGTGAGCTCTGCCCCAACCCTAACCTCCTCCCTGTGAGCTCTGCCCCAACCCTAACCTCCTCCCTGTGAAGTCCACAGACAGTTGCCTGCCTCATCCTTCAAGGTTCAGTTGTACTACTGTCTCCTCAGAGAGACCTGCCTGGTCGCAGAACGAAAATATCTCACCCACCTCTGGTTTGCTTTTCCTTCAAAAGCACGTGGATCAAGTTGTGATTATATTGGCTTCTCGACCCACTAACTGTGTCTTCCCGCTGGTGTGGAAGGTCCAGGAAAGCAAGGCCCTGCTTGTCTTGCTCTTTATTATGTTACCAGAGCCCAGCACTGTGCCTGCCCCGCACATAGGACGTGCTCAGCCCAGAGTTGTTCCACAGCCTGAACAAAACACTCCTAATCAGGGGCAACAGGATCACAACTGTCATTTGCTTTGTGCAGATGACAAAGCCACACTTGGCCAGTGAAGGAAATAGGGAGAGATGACCGGTTTTGGATCGGAAGATGTGGGTCCCAGCCCTAGTCTTGTAACTTACTGGTTATGTGACCATAGGAAGTCATGTCCTTGTATTTGAGCTTCCATTTCCTCACCTATAAAATGGAGGTAGTAACACTCACACTGTCTGCCTTACAGCGCTGTTCTGAGAATCAAACAAGGTAGCGAATGTTGAAAGCAAACATGATACCAAAGTTAGAGCCCGAAGTTGTAATTGCCACCGCCTGTCTCTGAACTAAGAGCAAGCAGTTCCGACCTCCCACTAGGAGCCCCTGGAGTGTTTGGGGGAGTTCTAGGCCGGGGAGGGTATGTGAATCCCACCCAGCTAGCAATCCTCCTAGACTCTGGGGTTAAAAGGGAAGGGCTGGTGGCTGCAATGGGGTGGGGCTTGCTTGAGGCTGAAGCTCCCTGAAACTTCCCTTTGATGGGAGTGAGAATTCTATAATGAAAAACACCCCATGCCCTCCCTGAATTCCAGGAAGCAAATTGCAAACAGCCCTCTCCAGCTTCTCCGAAAAGCTGACAGACGGCCTGGAGGAGAGGGGCTGGCAGCAGCTCTGCACACGGTGCTCACAGAAAAGGCCCCTTTCCTGGGATTTGGAAGCACTCCAGCCGCCAGAGCCTAACGCAGAAGGTTAAAAGGTATGGGGTCCACTTGCCAAGAAGCCCCAGAAACTATTTTATCTGCTGTTTTTTTCCTCCTCCACTCCCCGCTTCTGGCTCAGTGTAGAAAAAGAGATCTGAGGACAAAGCGCGACCTAATGAGATCCCAGGGGCCAGGATCTCGCAGGGCTTGCCCTGCCAAAGGCACACGGGAAGTCAGCCTGGTGACCACTGTGCTCACACCAGAGGTAGACCTTCTGCTATACACACCCAAACCCTTGCAAACCAACCAACATGGCATGTGATGTGACGTGGGGGGCAAGGGGCCTGCCCGCGACCCCGGGTCCCCGGCTGCTTCACATTGGGCCTCAGCTGCCTGTGCGATGAGGGCACAAAGCCATCAACTTTGGAGCTGCCCACAGTTGTTTTCTGCCATGGAGACCAAGGACTCCAGTGAGCTAGAAGAATGCAGCTGATGTGCCAGATGTGAGGGGAGGGAAGGAGGCCTGAGGGTGTTCCGAGCCCTGTATCCAGCTTGTCCTGAGGCCAGCCTTCAAGTGGCAGGCCGGAGTGCCGGGGAGCGTGTTTGAGCAGCGCTATCCAGTAGGAATATGATGTGTGGCCACCGTTCAGAATGGGTCTCATTGCCATGTTCAAAAGGTAAAAAGTAGCAGTGAAATTAATTTTAATATTTTATGTAGCCTAACAGATCTCAAATATCATCTCAACATGTAATCAGTGTAAAAATTATTAATGAGGCATTTCATATTTGTAAACTAGCACACAGTGTTGGAGTCCTGGTGTGTATTTTACACTTGCAGCACATCTGAATTCAGACTGGCCACATTTCAAGTGCTCACCTGCCACATGGTGGCTACTGTATCAGCTCAATACACAGCCGCTTGAGTTGAGATCCCATGAACCAGCTGTGGGACCTGTTACATATTACTTCTTCTATCTCTCTCAGCCTCCTCCTCTCCAAAATGGGGACAATAATAATAGTACCTACCTTAGAAGGTTGTTATGAGGTTAGAATGTTCCTAGAACAACGCTTGGCATGTGATAAGGGATACAAGAGCATTAGCTATTATTGTTATTTCTTCTCCTTCTGAAGATCAAACAAGATAATGGATATTGAAAATAAAGCATGACTCAAAAATTAAGACCTTGTTTAAAATTGTAATTGTCACCAACTGCAACTGAACTCATGAAGAAAAACAGTCCTGACCTCTGAGTCCTGTGGCATTTCAGGCGGAGCCCCTGCCTTCTTCTATTTCTCCATTTTCATTTAAGGTGGTTTGTGTTGTGTTTCTGTCAGTTGCCACCAAAAGAGAGGAGGCTTGACCTTTGCTCCCGCCCTTGCATTGCGTCCTGAGGGAGGGATGGGGCTGTCTGCCTTGGCCACATGTCACTGAGCTATCTGGTGTGTTCATGCTCCGTAATACAAAGAGGTGAATCGATGGGATAGTGCTCAGCTCATCAAGTGACAGGAGGCCAAATGGGGTGTCAGGTGCTTGGTACCATGGCTTGGCACATGGATGCTCAGTAAATGGTGTCACTTACTCTTATCGCCTACGAGGCCAGACACTGAGGTTCCGGAGATGAAAAGATGTGACTGTCACTCTCACAGGGCACATGGTCTGGTTATACTGAGGGTCCAGCCTGGCACACCTGTGTGATCATTTGGAAAGCAAGCCTTGAACCTCCATTGTCTTTAAAACAAGCTATCTCTCCAAAGGGCATCCAGAACCATGCAGAAGGCAAGGGAAGGAAATTTGGGGGCTAGATGATCCCTTGGAATAGTATAGAAGGCACCACACTTGAAGACCCAGGAGCTGAGGGAGAGGAACAAATTCTGAACTCTGAAGGGCTAGGGAGGAAAGGCCAAGTTGTCCTTGACTTCTCTGGGCTTTCTGTCTCCATGGAGTTAGTCCCAGTCAGGCCCTGACAGGTATTCACAGTAACTCTAAAGACCTGACACGGGGCTGGCCTTCAAGAAGCACAGAGCTGGTCTGGTGCTTAGGAGTCATGTTATAGATGTTTGACCTTTGTTTTTTAACCCCTCTGGGCCTCAGTTTCCTTATGTGTAAAATGGAAAAAAACATACTGCATGGTCTTGTTTAAACCATTTGAATTTGAAAAAGCATGATAGAAAAATATCTATTGTTTCATTTTATGTGTAAAATCTGAAATAATTCAAAATCCCCAAATTAAAAGTTTGTCAAGAACCCTGGAAGGCAGTGTGAATTGTAAATTGTAAATTGTAAACCGTGCTTCTGCCAGAGCCACATGACAGCATTATTCTAATAGGTAAACAGAAATATCTGCATTTTGAGTTACATAAGTTTGAATTGTTTGAGGTCTTTAGGCATGTCTCCCTGAGTTATTAGATCTCTCATACCTCTCTGGTAGAATAATTGTGAACATCAAATGAGATAATGCAGTAACCAGGCGACAGTAAGCACTCCTTAATGGTAGTAGTATTCTGATACAATGATAATAAGTGAAAACAATGTGAGATACGATATAACGATATTATGGGAGGCTAACTGAGCAGACCTGGGTCTTCTGCTTCCTCCTCTGTAAAGTGTGAGCATGGGGAGTTGAACGATTGGGAACTTTGGGGTAAACAGCTGGAAGGCAGTCATAACAGCTGATATGATTTTACAACAAAGCACAAATGCAAAGGTCCAGGATTTCTGTATGTGTGACCTACTTTAAAGTTTATTTATTTATTTTAAGAGGGAGAGAGAGCAAGAGTGAGAGCGAGAGAGCACAGGCACACAAGTGAAGGAGGGGCAGAGAGAGACACACACAGAATCCGAAGGAGGCTCCAGGGTCTGAGCTGTCAGCATAGAGCTCGACACTGGGCTCAAACCCACGAACCATGAGATCATGACCTGAGCTGAAGTCGGACACTTAACCCACTGAGCCACCCAGCTGCCCCTATGCGTAACCTACTTTAAACAGGATTATAAACTTCGAATTTACTCATTCAGCAAACAGCTCTTTATTAACACTGCAGTGTGCACTGACCTCTGGTTGGAAGGCATTAAAAAGCTAGGGAGGAATGTGGCACCTGGGTGGCTCAGTCTGTTGAGTGGCTCAGGTTATGGTTTCGGCTCAGGTCATGATCCCAGGGCCTGCTTGGGTTTCTCTCTCTTTCTCTCTCTGCCCCTCCCCACCCCCTTTCAAAATGGATACATAAAACTTAAAAAAGTAAAAATAAAAAAGCTAGGGAGGATGGCCCTGCCACTGAGGGAATGATAATCTAGACCCGAGGCTTATCGGTGGCCTTAGGTAAACCACTGACTGATGCTTTTTTGGTTTTGTTTTTCATTTGAAATTGTTGTCAGTGTAAACCGTGGGAGGTCTTATCTTAAAATCAAGATTTCTGGGCAAGGGCATCAGAGTCTGGCTGGAGCCTGGTGCCTGCAAGGGAATGCTCTCTCACCGGCACGAGCTGCCCTGCCTTCTGCCTGAGCACCAGATCTACACCTGTGGCAAGAAATACGGGCAGCTGGCCTGCACCCCCCCGAACTGCATATCATGCCCAGCACCAAGAACCCACCCCAGCTGTTCTGCAAACTCACCCTGCAGCACATCAACAAGTCCCTGGAGCACCCGTTCAGGCCTACCCAGTGCCAGAGGTACCAGAGAGCTGTGCGAAGAGTGCCAGGAGCAGCGCATGGAATGTGTGCCCGTCTGCCTGCCTCTTGCACAAAAGGAAAAGGAGAGAGACCAGATGCATAGCTCCGAGCCACCCCGTCCGAGAGAAGCCTTCTGGGAACCCATGTCCAGTGATCACGGAGCAGCTGTGAGCGACAGCAAGGACAGCATGACACACCTGCACCTGCCTGAGTTGTTCACCAGAAAGGACCTGGGAGGGACTGAGCATGGGGACAGCACCGACGACTTTTTGCCAGAGGAGGAGGGTGAGAAGCCAAGGAATCCAGGGGAGAAGAGCCCTGGGGCCAGAGAAGAGATGGAAGTAGATAGGCACAGGGTTCTCAAGCACTGGGAGAAGAGCTCAATGGAAGCTCAATGGGCTCACGGAAGTTCAAAAGTCATCACCATAAACTTGGGGCACCTGGGGTGGCTTGGTTGGTTGAGCCTCCCCAACATTGGCTCAGGTCAAGATCTCACAGTTCATGAGTTTGAGCCCCACATCAGGCTCTGTGCTGTCAGCGTGGAGCCTGCTTCGGATCTTCTGTCCCCCTCTCTCTCTGCCCCCCCCCCCACTTGTTCTCTCTCTCTCTCTGTCTCTCTGTCTCTCTCAAAAATAATTAAACATTAAAAAAATATTTAAAAAGCCATCACCATAAACCTAAGAGCTTCAGCACTTTTAAACAGGTTAATGAAAGGTTGTTGGAGAAAGCAAAAAATAAAAAATAAATCAAGATTTCCAGGTGTTCTTGAGAATCTGGATTATTTCCTTGAAAAACATTTGGCAGGGCACCAATTGACTGCCCTTTGAGATGAAGTGTTACGGGCTGAAATGTGTTCCCCCAAATTCATATGTTGAAGTCCTAGCCCCCAGAACCTCAGAATGGGGCTATATATTTGGGGATTGGGCCTTTAAAGAGGTAAAGGAAAATAAAGTCCTACGGATGGGCCCTAATCCACTATGACTGGCATCCTTATAAGGAGATTAGGACACAGCACACAGAGGTATGACCATGTGAGGGACAGAGAGAAGGTGGCCATCTGCGAGTCAAGGGGAGAGGCCTCAGAAGGAACCAGACTGGCCCTCACCTTGATCGTGGACTTCTAGCCTCTGGAACTCTGAGAATAACTTTCTGTTAAGTCACCTGTCTGTGGTATTGTGATGGCCGCCCTAGCAGACCACTACATAGGACCTACATTCTGTGCCCACAGTCCTTGCCACTCCCAAATGACATGCATTCTGCTTACTTCGGTGTCACACGCGGCCCCTGCTGGCATCTGAGCTGGCAACCTGTGGCCTAGAAGAAAAGGGTGTTCTCCATGTATGTTATGTGTTCTGATTTCAAAGCTTTGATGTTCCTTTTTTCCTTTTACTGTCTTTACACTTCAGTAAGGCTAATACTATCATCCTCACTTGGCAGAAGAGAAAACAGGGCTCAGAAAAGTGAAGTCATTTTTTCCCAGTTAAAGCTGGGAGGGGACCCAAGCCTGATGACTCAGGGACCAGGGCTCATGTCCCTCTACCATGCGCTGGGCACAGGACCCATGAGCATAAAGCCTTAACTAACAGGGCAGCTATGTGTGTGTATGTGTGTGTGTGCGCACGTGCACGTGTGTGTTAATAGAGGTAAGCCATTCACAGCAATGCACAAATCCAAGGAGGATTATTTCCTTGTAAAAAGACTTGGCATAGAATTCCTTTCAAAAGTAAACCTAGAATAGAATTTGAGCTGAAATCTGCTTTATGCAGGAGTTCATCTCACAGAGGCAAACCCGGCTGGCAAGCCTCTGATGGGGGGAAGGGTGAGGGAAGCCGTGAGCGTGTACATGGACTATCAGCCTATGCTGAACATTTGGGAGCAGACAGCACTAGAGCCTGGTACTGTAGGAAGGAAGGTTCAGTCCCCTATGTCCAATCAACGGATGAGGACGAGCAAGATAGGGAAGAAGAGGGATTTGCCGAGAAAGCAGTCACTTCCTGGGGGAACCTGCTGACTATTTGATGGAGGCAGAATAGCTTCAGAGATGACCCCAGACTTGTGGAAGAGACCTCAATTTACTCGTACAATGACACACTGTGATGCCTTTATGAGAATAAAGTAAGTCCAGACGTGCAGATGGAAAGACGGCCAACATACACAAAGTGAAAAAGGCAAGTTGCAGCATGGACTGTAAAGGATGATTCTCCTTGAGCTAAAGAAAAAAAAAAAAAAGGGACACACACACACACAGAATTTGTGAAAGGACACAGCTTCTTGATAAACAGGTTACCTCTCAGAATTAGGAGCAGGTGTGTGGGCTTTTACTTTTCACACCCCCCCCCCCTTTGTTGTACTGTCTGAATTGTGATGAGCGTTGTTAGTTTTATGTCATTTAAAACAAAATGTAACCCTAACATTTAAGGATCAGAAGGTAGGCAAGTTTGGTGTCCCTGCTAGGAGATGGGGAGAAGTCAGACATTTGGGAAGAAGCAAACTCAGTGGCACACTTGATGCGTCAGAATGAAGGGTAGTAGTGATGTTCTGAGAGGTGTGGGGGGTCTGAGGAGTTAGCAGTTGGAAGTGGACTTAATGGATACAATTACCAGATAAAAGAGTAAATCAGGAAAGAACTGTGCAGACGGGGGAGGGGGCAGAAGGGGGTGGGGAGAGGAGAGGACAGACTTTGAACAATGCTAACTGAGCATCAGCCATGGGCTGACGTATGCAGGATTTGTTGCTATTGCTGCTGGTTGGGTGGGGGTAGGGACAGGTCTGGGTAGGATCAACAAGGTCTCTGGGAGATGGCGGGTCTAAGACGGGGAAATTTTGAAGGGTTCAGGTAGGAGAGTCTTGTGGCCAAAGAGTAGAGGATGCTGAAATTGTGCAAAGGCTTTGTGGTGCTGGGGGAGAGAAGCGGACTGGGAGACCACTGGGGGCCATTGCAGTCCTTCAGCTGAGAGATACAGTCCTGGAACAGGACCGTGTCAGTGGGTTGGAGAAATAAGAACACAGTAAGACAAGGTTTGGAGACAAGTAGTTTGGGGGAAGAGGGAGGGTGAAGAGAGTTGTAAAAAATTGGGTGCAAACCTCAGCTTGCCATTTAGTACCTTTTGAACTCAGTTTGCCCATCTACATACATATTTAATTAATATAAATGAGATCACGCACTCCATAAATAACAACTATGATGGTTAGCTTGGGGCATTGGACTGAGACTTACCAGGGTTCAATCCCCTTTACCACCAGTTACTAGCTGTGCAGTCTTGAGTAAGTCATTAACGTCCCTGAGCCTGGTTCCTCTTTTGCAGCTGGGGATAACCTGTCGTCATGGAAGTGAAACAGCACACCAGAGGGCTGGCAGAGCCTGGCACAAAATAGGCGCTCAATCAATGGTAGAGGTATTACTATCAACAGGTAAGCCATTGAGCACAGAGCCTGGCATACAGTAAGCGCTCAGCACATGTTAATTCATGTTATAATTCATAAAGCAGAGGTCAGGAGCTGGGAATCCCGGGGTTGCCCGGCCTGCAAAGAGGGGACGTTTGCAGCTCTCCACCTCCCTGCCGCGGACACACCCATGTCCCCTCTCCAGCACCGGATCCTTCCCCTCCCACCAGCGCTTTCCGACCCCGCGGGAGGGCGTCGGAGGTGGGGGCGCGGGTAGCTCGGGTAGCTCGCCGATACTCACCCTAGCAGTCTCCGCCACGTCCAGGGGCTTCCGGAGCCACGAAGCTATCGGCGCTGCTCCGCGTCCCCGCCTCCTGCCGCAGCAGCTCGGCCAGCGCCCGCCCCAGGCATACTTTTCCCATCCCGTCATGGGCGGGAGCGTTTGGTTCCCGGTCACGTGGGCCAGCCCGCAGCTCGGAGCTCTCCTTCTGGCAGCCGCATCGGTTTGGAAAAAATTTCAGCGCTGGTGACAACTTGAGTGTGTCAATGCATGTCTGTGTGTAGAGCTTGTCAGTGTATTTGAAGGTTTACATGCACGAGAGTGATTGCTACTCAAGCGATTGCAAGGGTGTGGGTGCTTGTGCCTGTGTCTCAAGAGACATCTGTATTGCTTTCATGTGAGCATTCATCTGGCTGTGGATCAGAGGATGCTTGTGGGCGTGACAGCTTATAGCAGCGTAAATTCCTCGGTGTACCGAGGAGAGTGTACCGAGTTGAGAGTGATTATGAATCGTGTGTGCATGTTTAGTTGTATGTGTGTGCATTCATAAGCGCATGTGTCCAAACGTGCATCAAGGCTCCTGTATGTGCGTTTATAAGCACATGTCCAAGATTGCAGCTCCGTGTATAACTGAAGTGTACTTCATTTGCTGGATGTACACATCAGTGGCTGGATATCTGTGTGTTGGGTACATGTTTAAATGTGTGTATGAGTGTGCACAACCACATATCAGTGTGTATGTGCATGATTTTCTGTGTGGCACCTGTTTGTGCAGTGGCTCACTTTGTATATGTACACATGCCTTGGTGTAGATTTGTCCAGATGTGAGTGTGCATGTACATAATAGTGCCCCTGTGTTCCAGCCCTCATCTCCCTCCTCTTAGAAGCAAAGGCTCACTGGCTCCACAAACTCTCTGGCCTGGAGTCAAATTGCTGAGTGTCTCAGAATAGACAGAGTGATCTGTTTAGGTTGCAAGCAGATACCGGAGGAAAGAAAAATCATAGAGGTCTGGCTTTAACTTTTTCCTGTTCTTTCCACTGTTCTTTTCTACAAGCTACCACTATTTCACTCAGCTGTCAGAGCATCTGGTTAGCAGATGATACATGAACCACATTCAGAATTTTAATGCAGGTATGCATTTGACCTCTGCGGATTCCACCACCTAAGTCAAGTCAGTACTTGATGGATGGTGTTTTATTTTCTGAAAAGTAGAGAGTAATGATTATATTATTATATTCTCTTTCCCCCCAAAGTTGGGACACTCACCCATACAGGTGTTTGATAAGCCACTGAACTATGTAGAGAATTATTACTAACATTACATAAATATTGTCTGAGGATGAAAGTTAGTGGGCTCAACAGATATTCATTCAACAAACAGTTGATAATATCGGTTATGTGTTATGAGTTAGGTGCTGGAGATGTGGAGATAAGCCAAATAGGTTTGGTGCCTGTCCTCATGGAGCTTAGAGTCTAGTAGGGGTGACACAAGTGGCTACAAGTGAAATGAGTGTTACAGAGAAGGAAAACACTGAATATAAACCTGGGTGTTCAGAGGAAGGCCTGGGTTGAGCCCTGAGGGAGAACTGAGACTTGTCTGGGAGTAGGGGAAGTATGAGGTCTAAACAAAGGAAAGATGACCTATGAAATAGGGTTTAGTGTGTTGATTCATAGATGGCTGGAAAGGGGACCTCTGTCCACCACTCCCTCTGGGCACCTTGGTTTGTTTCTACATATTTCAGGAATCAGAAAAGGTAAGGAAACCCTCCTTTGAATGATGCATGGATGCCATTCTCAACCTAAAAGACTCTAGGGTAGAGTAGGAATCTCCATGTGTTACCCATGGGGCTCCACTGCCACAGAGGTTGAAATTCCTGACATGCTCTTGTTGGTGAGGAAATGGTTAGAGAGAAGCACAGGAAGAGGCAGTGGTGCCACACTCAGTACCAGGGAAGCACTTAATGGATGTTTCCTGGCTGAGCGAATGGGAGCGGATGTTCTTCCAACTTATGGAGGAGACCTGAAACCTAGGAGCCTAGTGGTGATGACTTCATGTGGCAGGAAATCCAAAAAGTTCATGAAATGGTTGTTCCAGGAGCTGCAGGAGCTGCCTGAAGCTGAAATGGCGCTCAGAACTTCCTCCTCTAGCCTGTTTCTGCCTTTAATTCAGTCGGCAAACATTTGTTACCTATTATGAGTGTGGGGACAAAGAAGTGAACTTCTGGTCTATAGGGAAAATGAATCAACACAAATTGGTCTAAGAGGCATAATGCAACAAGCGCTGAAGGAAACATACAGTGTACAAAATGAGGATTTTCCTGTTTGTTTGGTTCAGTTCAATTCATTCTGTAACACTATTCATGTTTGGAGAACATGCTCAGCATATTGAGAAGATGAGTGACATTGTGACATTTATGGCCATAGAGTGCTTACAAACCAGCAGGGGCAGCCATGTGCCAGGGGTGGGAGATTGGCTTGTTCCACATCTGTCCAAACCTTTCTTGGTGTGTCTTCCTATACTACAGAGGCTGGAAAGCTAAAAACTCACTTCCCAATGTTTCTACTGCTGGGGTTCCCATTGTAATTTATGTTTAGCCAGTCCTGTGCACTTGTGTAAACCTGAATTCAAAATTGAGTTAAGAAAACAATTGAGTCTGGGGGAAAGGAGGCATCAGTCTGAGAGGGATCCATTGTGCTAGTGGTGAGCTAGCATATGTATTATGGCCCTGGAGTGTGGGCAGTAACTCCTGGTCCCAGATTACACCCCAAACTGTGTATTCCTGTAGCTAGAGACTGGGCCGGCGACTCCCTGAATGCCAGCTTCCAGATTGTGGTAGGAATAGTAGCTTCCTTGGGTGGTCAGTACTGTGTAGTGTTCTGGGAATCATTCTCGGAGCACCAGGCCAGAACTTGCTCTGCAAGGATTCTGAATTTACTTGATTCTCTTTATTAATGTGTGTTTTCTTAAAATAGCTACAGTTGTGTGCCTTCACAAGAGCCCTGATACGTCATGCTGTGAACCACAGGTGCTGAGAGTGTCAGAGAAGGCACATGAGTGCCCCCTCTCCCCCTTCTCTCTCTGCCCCTCCTCCACTTTTTCTCTCCTCTCAAAATAAATAAATAAACATTAAAAAAAAGAGTTATGAAGGAAAAGAAGAGGGAACCATGAACCATGGGAGAAAACAGTGGTGTAGAGTCCCATGAGAGAATTTACTTCACTGGGGGGTCTGGGAAGATCTCATGAATAGGTGACATCTAAGCTGAGTTATGAAGGATGAAAACGAGCCAGCCATGCAAAGGTGGCAAAGGAGGAGTGAGAGAGTCACAGGGCAGAAGGACCTGTATGTAACAGCTACACTAGCTGTTCCCAACACCTTTATAATACTTCCCTGTGCAATGGTCATAGGATAAATCCTCAACCCGTCAGCCTTTCTGTAGCCTCACTAACTGGAAGCCTCTGTGGTTTGACATCTTCCTAGACACTTCTATTTTTCCTGTGTCAGGATCTCTCAATCTCTGCACTACTTACATCTGAGGCTCAGTAAGTCTTCACTGGGGGGGGGGCTATCCTGTGCATTGTAGGATGTTTAGCAGGATCTTTGTCTTCTACTCTACAGATGATAGCAGCAATCCTTCCACCTCCAGTTGTGACAGCCAAAAATATCTCCAGACATTGCCAAATATCCCAAGGTGGGTAAAATCGCCCTCCATTGAGAACTACTGCCCTATGGGTAGCTCTGCTTTGGTCAGAGTCATCTTTTTGCAGACTCCCAACTACTCCTTCAAGTTTTATGTGTCTGTACCTCCATTTATGCAATCCCTCTAACTAGCACCCCTCTTCTGCCTCTCCACAACCTTACCCATATGTCTACTAGAGATTCATGGCTTTTACCTGCCCATTATTCCTCTGTCCATTGGGGAATTCTATTTGGGTGATTCTCATGTGTATTGGGCAGTAGAGAAAAAGTGGTCCATCTTAGTACTCTCCCTGCCCTCTAGCTGCAGGGGCAGGGGCATGTGGACCAGGTACCCCTTCCTTTTGTGCCCAGTTAAAAGTCCAAATGGTGGGCATGAGACTCAAGCAGAGATAATCAGTCTTTCCATGTGATTTCTATAAAGGAATACTGCTTTTCTTTTTAATTGTTAATTGTAAGGATACAGCCCTGGGCTGCACTAGCCATTTTTTCTGCCATTTGGAGGGAGCCTGCTTGAAGGAGGAGTCAATGACATCAATATACAAATAGAAGCAGATGTAAGAACTGAAAGATGGGAGGAGTGCTCTGACTACATTATTGAAAACCTTTGTGCAGATATTGTGCTACAACATTCACATTCTCACATTCTCTTTCCTTAAGCTGGTGTGAATTGTTCCTGTCACTTACCATGGGAAGACTCCTACAGCACTATCCTTCAGTGCCTACTTCAAATCTCTTCTCTTTCTTAATTTTTTTTAAATGTTATTTTTGAGAGAGACAGAACACAAGTGGGGGAGGTGCAGAGAGAGAGGGAGACACAGAATCTGAAGCAGGCTCCAGCGTCTGAGCTGTCAGCACAGAGCCCAACACGGGGCTCAAACTCACAAACCCCAAGATCATGACCTGAGCCGAAGTTGGATGCCCAACCAACTGAGCCACCCAGGCATCCCCAAATCTCTTCTCTTTCATGAAGGGCCTCTCAACACAGAACAGTCTGAAGAAAATGCTTTCTTTGAATTCCTAACTCGTGGTTAGCTGGAGACAGCAGCCAATTCTGTGCTTCCCTTTCCAATTCTGAGTTAAGTGACATATCTTAAGTTTGTAATTGTCATAATGGGAATAATTACAAGACAGAAATCAGCAAAGGCTAGAAATCAAGACTCTCTTCCTTCAACCCAGCCTGCAGCCTGATTACCAGCACACCACTGTCTAAATGTCTTCTCAACAGATTTATGAAATCTCTTGCCTTTTCAATATGGCGAACTTGGGAGAACAAGTGCCCCTGAGATACACTGCATCTGAATCTTCAAAGGAGGGAAGGTCCTGAGGAATAATTTGGTCTTTGGTTTTCATTTCATTTCATGTCTTCATGCAGACAAAGAGGGCAGAGTCCTTCAGTGACTTGTGGTAATGAGTTGTGGAATCAAGACAAAGAAAGTCCACAATCTTTTGACTTCCATCCATGATTAAAATGTAGGCATTCCTGGCCTTTCTTTTTGCCTTTTCTTCCACCCTTTCCTTTCTCCAATTTTGGTACAAAAGAGGGTTAAAAATGATTAATGAATCATTCCAAATAGCTAATGGCCAAGACCCAGATTGTCAATGTTTACTTTCAGCAAGGGGCTTTGGGGCTGTGGAGTTCTCCAGGATGCGATAATTCCAGATGGGGTCTTGCTAATGTGGCAGCACTGGGGAGACAGCTGCTGAAAGAGAGAACTTGCTGCCATTCCACAGAAAGATCGTGACGTTGGAGTGAGTGTTGGCTGCCCTGGGTACTATGTCACTTAGAATCAGACAAGATGATAGCTGAACTGCAAGGAAAGTTTGTAGATCTGTAAAAATTGAAAATACAGTTTATTTTTGGCACAGCTGTTTTATTTCCACAACTCATCCTGGAAGTGTGCATGAAGTTATTCATTGCAACTGTGTTTGAACTAATAAAAGACTTAAATAATCTAAATGGCTAGCCATAAGGAACTAATTAAATAAGCTAATTAAATAATTAATCATTATGCATACGTACCTAGAGGCAGAGTTCTATGTACTACTATGGAATTATCTGGAAGCTACGTTGTTTAGGGGGAAAAACAAGGAGCAGAACAGTGTGTATAGTTTGCTATCATCCAAGTTAAAAGAAAAAAAGGTGAGGAAAATGCACACAAACACACAAGGATGTATAAGCATAATCTGTCTCAAGAAAGATAGACAAAACATTGTGACCCAAGAAGTTGTCTTTGGGGAGGGGAACTGGAAAACACTGTTAAGAGGAAGAGTTATTTTTCACAGTATGGGAAAATTTGGCTTTTTTTTTTTTTTTTTAATAAATGTAAGGTGGGTCCCAATCTTTTTTTTCCCCCAAAGTTTATTTATTTATTTGGGGAGAGAGAGAGAGTGGGGGAGGGGCAGAGAGAGAGGGAGAGAGAGTCCCAAGCAGATTCTGCACTGTCAGCGTGGAGCCAGATGCAGGGCTCAAACTCATGAACCGTGAGATCATGACCTGAGCTGAAACCAAGAGTTGGACACTTAACCGAATGAGCCACCCAGGCACTCCTCGAATAATTTGACTTAAAAAAATTTTTTTTAATGTTTATTTATTTTTGAGAGAGAGACAGAGTGTGAGCAAGGGAGAGGCAGAGAGAGAGGGAGACACAGAATACAAAGCAGGCTCCAGGCTCTGAGCTCTCAGCACAGAGCCCAATGTGGGGCTCAAACCCATGAACCATGAGATCATGACCTGAGCCAAAGTCGGACGCTTAACCAACTGAGCCACCCAGGCGCCTGGGAATAATTTGACTTTTAAACCATGGGAATCTAGTATTTATTGTATACCCTTCCCCTCAATAAAATTAAGAAAAAAAATACAGAATATACTGTGTTGCAGTTCTTGGAAATTCTTCCTTTGCTCTGATAGATGAGTTGGATCTGGGGATGTGTCAGAGAGTTGAGAGAGTTAATAATAGTGACCCCCCCCCCACAATTATATAATTTCTGTTAATAAAAAACATTTCACAGAGTATTCTGTTCTATTCTTCCAAGTTTGGGACTAGTATTTCTCCCATCATACAGCTGAAGGAATGGAGGCACAGAAGCAGCCCATCTTCTCAAGGTTACACAGTGAGCAGGGGCCAGAGGTGCGATGAGAGCGCAGCCCTTGTCCAGCCCTAAGTTCTTCTACTGGGGCCACAGTCAGCGGGACAAGGGCTTCCACAAAATCTTCGCAGGAAGACTTCAATCAGTCTTTGCAGGAAGGAAAAAAACCAGAGAATTCAGAGAGGCTCCTTTGGCCTAAGGTTTCAGGAGAGTTAAAGCCCCGGGCCTGCAAAAGTCCCAGCACAAATGAAGTCAGACCAAAATAGATATCACTTATGTTCAACAGGAAATGACCCAGAAAAGATCCAACCACTTTCCAGATGTAACTCGAGGGACTTCAGTTGGAGAGACATTTTGGAGTCTAATGCAAAAAGCTCTTGATGACGTTTTTCAAGTCAGTGTGGGGACCAGAAATGAACAGACATTTGATTTCAGGGACATGCCCAGCTAGGAAAGTCTGAGGATTTGCAGAATCAAGCTCTGAGAGAGAGCATCATGGGAATGAGTAAAGAAACCAAGGCCTTGCCACGTTTTGCCTGCATAATTTGAGGGGGGATTATGAGAAATAATGGAAAGAAAAACAGAACTCCCAGACTGAGGAAACAAGGCATAATTTAACTGCATAGGTGAGATTTAGCTAGTGGATAGGAAGTTCTTTTTTAATCTATCTGCTATTGTGCAGTGAAAGGAGACTAATTTCTCTAAATCTTGTATTTCAAAAGACTTCTACAGATTGCTTTGAAATAACACTCAGAAGACACTTAGCTCTCTACATGTCTTATTCACTTAATAAAAATAAAAAATAATAAATTTTTAATAAAATAAAAAATCCTTATGTGTGCTATTGCTTATGAAGAATAAAGCTTCTCTCCCTCCCTCTCTCTCTCTCTCTCTCTCTCTCTCTCTCTCTCTCTCACACACACACACACACACACACACACACACACACACAGTTTATGTGTAACTATCTCTTTAAAGATAGTCTGGTAACAGCAGCTGCCTCTGGAGAGGATATGTGGGGCTGAGAAATGAGGTAGGGGGCACGGCCTTCACTGTGCTTTTTCCATTTCCCACATGCCTGTATTCTGTATTAGAAATAAAACACATTCTTAAGAAATGGAGACATTTGGGGAATGCTCTGTTAACATGTAAGGAAATTCAATATTACCAAGGATATAACAGTCTGACATTATATGATGCATTAAGGATTTTAACTTGAATATAATCTAGCCTTCATAGCTAAATTCTGATTAGCAGAAAATAGAGAACAGAGGAACTGGTTAAACGATATAAGAGAAAACAATTCAGAGAATGGAACATTCTTTGAAACGTTAATGTCATTAAAAAAACTAAACTGTGTTTCAAAAAATTAAAAAGATATTTGGGGGGCAATTGGAGGAACTTTGAATATGACCTGAGTATTAGTATTAGGGAGTTATCGTCCAGAGATGCATGCTGAAGTATGACACACACACACACACACACACACACACACACACACACACACAGCTATTAAGCTATAGTTTCTTAGCTTCAAATGCTGCTGCTCTATGATGCCCAGGCTGGGACTCCACAAATGGTTTCTTCTTTGCCAGCTGGCCTTCTGTTGTCTGCCAACAGGAGGCACTAGAGGGAGACTGGAACTCTAGAGGAGTGGCAAGGATCTTGCTCTTTTCTCTTTTGCTTCCTGTTACAGTCAGTGTCACCCAAACAACAGTTCCTCACTCTGGCAATGACAGAATTATTTCCTATGGGAGCAGCTGGTTCAAGTTTACATTTTTCCTCACAATTTCAGAACCAGCCTCATTATGCTTCTTCAGACATACTGGTAACAGCCTGCAGATGCCTTTCCTGTCCCAGCTCCATGGGACCCTTTATCCAAGCTACCAAATTTTATTAATCCCAAGCTCTTCTTTCTTCCGGCCGTCAGGTTGGTAACTGCTTTCTATGTTTTTACTACAGTATTACTTTTGCTTTTCCAGTTTTCTAATACCTGGGTAACAATTCTTTATATTAAATTCTCTCTGTGAGAGTAATCAGTAGAGTTTGTGTCTCCTGACTGATACAGAAATTGGTACCAGAATTCTCAGGAAACAGATGCCCAAAGATGCAATTTTTGCAGTTGTTTGGATACGTCTTTAGACTTGAATGTGATATTGAGCTTCTTGTCATGGCAATGGGATGCTGGTAACCCATGGCACAGAGCGGTACTGATTAATCAAATTATTGGCTGCAGATTATTGTGACGAACAACTTCCTGAAGCAGGTGCCTTGGGAGATCAAGTGGCTGCTGGGAATAATGAGGACTTCGAGCTCTGTGGGGTGGGATGCTTTCTTCTAAGAATGCAGGAGTGCTTACACAAAGAAAACGACATACTCGGGTCTTCAAAGTCTCAGCTCAAGTCCTGGTTAGGGAGAGTCCATGGCAGCCCTAGAAGTACCTCAAATCTTTTGTAGCTGCAAACTCAGACACAATATTTGTGAGGGTTGCAGAATTTAAATGTAAATTGAATTCACAGTCTATGTCTTCCACTGAAAGCTTGGATGAGAATTGGGACAGTGTCTGATTCCATGACTTGGGATGAGGACATCTGCACAGGCTTAGAGGAAGTTGAAAATCTTAACCCCTAAGTCACTCTGAACCTTCCTTGTCTTCACATTCCGTGTCTGAGATTAGGCTTCCTTTGCTTAAAGTCTGTGTAACAACCTCACCTGAGGCAGGTGCTTTTCAAGGAGTCGCTTTTGCTCTTCAAGATCTATGCCACTGCTCCTTGTTGCCACTAGGCCTATAACTAGAGTCAGATCCTGCGTATTACAAGGAAACAAGTTCAGAGTCTGATCCTGAAGGAAAGATTTTATCATCCAAGATAACGGCAAGATTTTTCTAACTTATATAGGCAGAAACCCAGTGAATATGTGTGGAATGGAGAGCATTAGACCCAAAAAAGCAGAATATAACAGCCAAATGACTGATATGGGTGTACTTATCAGGGGTTCTCTAATGTGGTAACTTGTACTAAGAATTTGCTTATTTGGACTCAACAGTGACCTGAATATCAGGAGTTTCAAATCCCAGAACTTCCTTGGCATAATGTAGAGAAAGAAATTAAAAGATTTAGGGAGAGAGAAATGTTGGGGTAAATACACTGTGTGTGACCTTCAAATTCCCTCACCCACTACTGCCCCCTACGGTATGGTTGAAGAGGACCCAGCGGACACTCCTTCATTAAGGTATTGAGCAATACATTAAAGAGATCATCCATATTCTTGAAAATCTCTGTGGTGGTTGTTCTCTGTTAGTGGGTATAATGGTAGAAGATGCTGTCATTGATTCAATGCTGTTCATTAATTTCATTGGGTTTGAAGGGATGTAGAGTAGCAGAGGCCAAATGGCAGTGTTCAGTTGCTAGAAACAAGGCGGATGCACTTAACATAATACACAGCAGGGACAAAACAGCCCTCAGAATGTTTTGACCACCAGGGATCATTGATAGTAGCTGTTGATGGTTACTTTTATGTGTCAGTTTGGCTGAGCAAATGTTATTCTGGGTGTGTCTGCAACGGTATATTTGGATGAGATTAACATTTAAATTGGTGGACTTGGAGTAAAGCAGATTGCCCTCCAAAAGATGAGTGTGCCTCACCCAATTAGTTGAAGTCCTGAATAGAATAAAAAGACCAAGTTTCCCAATCAAGAATGCAATCTCTAGCAGACTGTCTTCAGACTGGATCCCTTTCCTGCCTATCTGGCCTATTAGCCCACCCTGCCAATTTTGGACTTGCCAGCTTCTATAATTATGTGAGTCAGTTTTTTATAATAAATCTCTTCCCATGTATATATACACACATCCTATTCTTTCTGTTTCTCTGGAGAACTCTAATGCAGTAGGTAGTTGGTATAGGGACCTAGGAATGAAATAGATGGGAAGTCTACTAAATATTACTTGATTCATACAATAGGAAAAACTTTAGGTCTGGTGCTCAGAAGTCTGACTAAAGTCACTAGACAGAGAGTCATAGCCTCTTCTCCAGCTTGCAGACATAAACCAGCTGTCAGACCCAGAGCCCCTTGACTGAAGGACATGCTGAGTTCTCTTAAGAACTCAAAACTGCCACAATAGATACTATAAACCTTCTTTCAATACCTCCTCAGAGAGTTGCAGTCTTGAATGGGGTGACTGTATACAGCAAAAAAAAAAAAAAAAAAAAAAAAAAAAAAATCCTCAGATCTGTTGGGGATTAATAAGCACTAGTCCTGAAATGGCACTAATTTCTGGGACCTCAAAACACTACGATGGTCCACCAGCCAACATGGGGGCTAATGGTGGTCAGGTAATGAATGGAATATTGGCCCAACTTAAAATTAAAGAAAGCCTAGTAGGTCTGTGAACCCAGTGGTTGTATCTCCAGTTCTTGAACATGTTAATTACACATACATCATAACTGGCAGAATCCCCAAATTTCCTCTCTGATCCATGTACTGAGGGTTATTGTTGTAAAAACGGTCCAGTAGAAGACCCTAGAAAGTCCTCTCCTCACCAAGGCAGCAAGCCAAAAGCAACAGCACATCCTTATAGGAAATTGAAGAGATTCATGCACCACAGGCTTGGTATCTATCATGTCTCCACTTAAATTCATCTGTTTGTCCTGTGCCAAAGGTTGATGGATCTGAGACTTACTATGGATTACTGTAAACTTAAACAGGTGAGGACTCCAATTACAGCTGCTGTTTCAGGTGTGCTATCTTTATGAGAGAAAATCAACATAACCCTTATGGCCCTTCATATACCATTAGTGATCTGGCAAATGCCCCCCCCCCCCCCATATCAATTTGCAATGATGACCAGAAGCAGCTTGTTTTTACCTTGCAGAACCAAGAGACCACCTCTACCGTCTTCCCTTAGGGCTACCTTAACCTACTGTCTGTTACAATATAATCTGCAGAGACTGGGGTCATCCTGACATTTCAGTATATCACAGTGGTCCACTTCACTGATGAAATGCAGACTGGATCTGACACGAAGGTAGTAAACAGTACTTGAGATGCCTTAGTAAAATGCATGTGAGGTTGGAGAGTGAGAGGTAAACCCCGTAAAAATCCAGGGACTCATGTGGCTTGGTGAAGTTTCTGATGTGCTAATGGTCTGGAGCATGTTGCAATAGATCTTTCGAGCTGAAACCCAAGTGGCTGTATCCTCTATCACCTACCACTGCAACAGAGGCATGATGCTTGGTGGGCCTTTTGGCTTTTATAGGCAATATATACCATATTTGAGTGTATCACTCTGACCCATTTACCGTAACACTGACCGTTTTGGGTGGATTGGAAAAGGCTCTGTAGAAAATCCATGTGGTAGTGTTAGCTACTCTTGTCACTTGAAACTTAAGATCAGCAGATCCAACGACACATAATGCGGCAAATCAGGATTCTGTGTGGAGCCTGGGGCAAATGCCAACAGGAGAATCAAAGCATATACCTCTAGGGTTTGGGAGCAAATCCACACCCTCTTTTGAAGATAGCTGATTTCCCTTTTGAGAACCAGCTCCATGGGAGCTGTGTGATCCAGCAAGCCATTAACTGGACTGTGCACAGAAGCCATCAATCATCAAGGAGAAATGGCATACAAGGCAGAGAGATCAAGCAGGTCTAGAAAGCACAAGCAAGTGCACAAAGCAAGGGTCAACTCCTTGGACACTTACTCCTGTTACAAGGTTTCCTTTTCCTCAGTCTTTAACTTTGGCTACATGACCAGTTACTTATGATCAGCTGACTAACAAGAATTTTAGGTCTGGTTTATAGTTTATTTTTGCCCAATAGGCTGGTGCATTACCACCTCAATCGAGTACGTTTCTGAAATACCCTAAGGAGAATTCTGAGCAGTACAATTGGTTGTCTACTATTTCTGAACCGAGCACTGTCCATAAGTATGATCTAAACTCTAGTATCCCAGGGCAGTTACTAAGGGTTTGATGACTGTTCAGGACTTGGAAAGAACAGATTTATAAGACAAGTGACAAGATCTGGGGTTGAAGTATATGGATGGACCTCTTAGAATAAGCAGAGAATTGAAGATTATTGTGCTCCAGTGAATGTTCACCAAAGGACACTGTACATCCATAAGAATGTACTTTCTAGACACACAACTACAGGGGGACATAATTAACCATGAGCCCCAGCTGTTGTACTCTGAAATTCATCACCACACCTGGGCTGGTTCACACTTCCCTGGGCTGCTTCCAGCAAATGACTGAGAGTAGCAGGAATACTAAAGTATATATGGGTCTCTTATGACAGCTGACCTTGGCTTGAGGGCTTCTCAATGGCCTAGCTGAACCTACATAAAGACAGAGGAGGCTCTCAATAATTAGGACAAGATGTATCTATTAGCCTCTTTTTCCAGTCATCCTAATGACAGCTCAATGGGCCCAAGTACAAGAGTGGCCATGTTGGCAAGGTTGTTGGCTTATACACAGGATCAGCAACATGGACGTCCCCTCACCAAGACTGACCTACTGAGTGCCTGACCTGCCAACAGTAGAGACCAGAGACCAACAATGAGCCCTGATATGGGCACTTAGTGGCAGGTGTATTACATTAGATCTCTTCTATCATGGAAGTGACAGCAATTTACTCTCACTGGAAAGGACACATTATCTGGGTATGGCTTTGCCTTTGGTACTTCTGTTAGCCTTATTAACTGTCATGGAATAGCAAAGGAGTACGTGCTGACCTATCCACCCACTTCAGGTAGCTTTTGATGGCTTAGAAGAGTAGCTAAGATGTCAAAAGATTCATATGCTCAAGTCAGTTTTAGAGAAAAAGCCATTTATATGTTCTTTTTCCTACCAGTTTCTCAATGCCCCACCATTGTTCTGTCTGCCAATTTTGAGCCAGGAGAGGCACAGGGGGACATTTTTAATTTGAGCTACTAATCCTTTTTCTAGAGATGTTTAAGATCAGATATTTGGCAAAATCTATGATGCAGTTACATTTACTCTCAACCCATAATGTACAGAGAGTGACATCTGCTGGTCACAAAGACTACGTCTTCATCCTGATTCCTTTTGCAATTTTCCAATGACTTTAATTGTATAGTAAAAATAAAATTATCTCTTTCTTGGGAGAAAAAGAAACCAACACATGACTTATAAGTGCCAACACATGTATCATTGTGGGAGATTTTTTTTAATTAAAAAAAAATCCAAGTTTCTTCTCCATTTAGCAGACACTAGTTTCTTTAATTTGATCAGGAGGAAATAAAACTGTTGAATTCAAAAATTAATTAAAAGCTCTGCTATTCCCTTTAAAATATCCTTTTAGTTGGAGCACGTGGGTGGTTCAGTCAGTTAAGTGTCCAACTCTTGATTTTGGTGCAGCTCACGATCTCGCGGTTCATGGTTTTGAGTCCTGCATCGGGCTGTGAGCTAATGGTGCAGAGCCTGCTTGAAATTCTCTCTGTACCGCTCACTCTTCTCTCTCTCAAAATAGATAAATAAACTTAAAAAAAAATCCTTTGGGTTTTTGTTTCAGAACAGAAATTAATGAATTTAGTTGAAGACAGAATTCTAGTGGACTTAATGAAATACTGGCCACCAAAGGTCACTTGCTTCTGGCTTTGTGTTCTAGTCCTGCTTTTTTGTATTGCTAGTTTCCACGCTTCATTACATGCACTTGCTTCCATCCTTCTTCCTTCCTATCCTTAGATACACATACGTATGAAACTTTATACATTCTCTTCCAGATTTATTCCAATATTAGCTTTGGAAATTCTTCCCACTGCTCTTGATGTTAGATTATATTAGAAAAAAAAATAGGATTGATATTATGCAACTACGTTTTTAGATGAAAAGCATATATGTATGTTTATTGATAAAAGTATTTTGATGGATAGCGATGAAGTCGAGTTTTGTGTAAAAAATACAAACTTCAATTTGAAGGTGGCACCTAAGTCAGATTCCATTCCCCTTCAGGACCTTTTCTCCCTATTTTTCACTATTACAAAAATGTTGTAACTACCTGCCTTATAAATAAAACTTTGCGAATATCCCCAATTCTTTCTAGGAGGTAAATTCCCAGAGGGAAAAAAATCCCCAAAGGGCAATGAATAATCAAGAAGGGAACTAAAATTAATACTACAATAATAAAACATTGGGAATAGGAGAGATGAACATTTTATAAATTCAATAATTACCTATTATCTAGAGGAGCTGATAAATTGGGGCGCCTGTATGGCTCAGTTGGTTAAATGTCTGACTCTTGATTTGGGCTCAGGTCATGATCTCAGGGTTTGTGAGATGGATCCCTGAGCACAGAGCCCGCTTGGGATTCTCTCTCTTCCTCTCTCTCTGCCCCTCTCCATTTGTGCTCTCTCTCTCTCTCTCAAAATAAATAAACTTAAAAAAGTTAAAGCTGATAAATCAAAACTGGCATATGTTGGGGCACCTGGCTGGCTCAGTTAGTGGAGCACACAACTCTTGGTCTCGGCGTTGTGAGTTTGAGCCTCATGTTAGAGTTTACTTAATAAAAAACAAAACAAAACAAAACACAAAACTGGCATATGTGTTTGTTATAAACACGTTACTAACACAGAAGGGTGGAACCACAAAAAATTAAAGCAGAGACGGTTACAGTAATTGGGCAGGCAAGGAACTGTGGCTTTTCATTATAAGACCCATTTTTTAGCATGCTACTTTGATAAGATAATAAAGTTTTGAAATAAAAATGTAAGTTTATTAAAATTAAAAAGCATATTTTACCAAATTATTATCCAGAAGTGTATTAACTTAAATTCCCATAGGGATTTTGTTGATGGCCCTGAATTACTACAGTGATTTCATGCCAATTTATTTATTATTTATATTCTGGTCTATTCAGAAGTTTTGAACTATGTTAGAACAATACACATAGCATGAGATGTAAAATAAGTGAGAAAACTGGGGTAAAGGAAAAATAAGATGAGGCCAGAGGTCCAAAGAATCCATCAGAACCATCTAGAAAGCTGGTTAAGAATGAAGGCCCTGAGCTTATCCCAGGCCTGCTAAATCAGAATCTCTAGGGTGAGGCTCTGGTATCTTCTTTTTAACAGCCTCAATGACTTGGGGTCCTGATACAATTTAAAAGAAGACAAAGAGTGACTAATAGGATATTAGGATATTTATTAATGTCATGATATTTAGAGCACGGGAGTTAGAGGAATGGACATTGTAAGACTAACTCCAAAGAAGACATTTAAAAGTAAATCTTATGTAAACTAGAATCATCCGTTCTCCCACTATAACATTTCATAATCCTCTTCTGATCCCATTAACCTCCCCATAACAACACTCACAGAGATGCAAGGCCTCAGTCTGTCATTTGGTCCTTCAACTTTTACTCTTAAGATGAAGAGGCATGTTCTGGGAAATCTTCTCTTTTCTCTGGCTCCATTCCTAGCCTAGTGTACCATTTAGCTGGATAGTCTAGTGCTTGTGAGTCTTTATGTATCACATCATCAGGTTAAACACACACTTAGAATTAGAAGAATTCTATGTATCAACTAGGTGGTGGTACTTAGTCTTTACTGCTGCTTGTGTTTTTATTCTCAGAACAGTTTCACATGCCTCACGTGAAAGTGAAAAGTTAAACAAGCCGAACTTTTCCATGGGATTTGGTATACCATAAATAGAAAAGAATCAGCATTGCAGTTTAATTTTACAATGAAATTAAGAATATATTAAAAATTATACATTAAAAAATGTATCATCTTATAGTGACTTCTGTTGTAGCTGTAGCTTTTGTTCAATGATGTCTGAGAAACGAGGAACTTTTTTTGAAATAGCCACACGGATGTCATCATTCATATTAAAGCAGCTTCTGGACTTTGTTTTAAAATGTAAAAGTGATGAAAATCCCAACTCACAAAGGTATGTGGTTGCAAATGGTACAAGGATTTGTAGAGCTGTCTTTGCCAGGCTTGGAAACACTGTGAATTGAGCACACCAGAAATCCTCAAGCTTCATGGTCTCAAATTCCATGAGGATTTGGCCACTAGCTCGTAATTCAGCAAGATCATTTTTCATCAGATAACCATCATCAACAAAATCAAGATTAAAAAGAAATGGATCCAGTATCCATTTACTTGCCTCATCAAGATCTCCAACAGAAAAATATCCATGGAAGAAGCTGTTCAACTGTTGCAGATGCAGGGTTATTTCTGCTCCAATGCTGGCTGCTTCATTATCTGAAACAATTATTTCTTCAAGAAAAGGAAAGTTGGTAAAATTTCTTTTCTCAATTCGCTTTAGCCAAAATGGAAACTTCCTAACAAAAGCAGATAACTTTTCTCTAGCTGATACTGTGTTCATCCCAGTCCTTTGCATAGATGCACTAAGTTCATTTAGGTGTTTGAATAAATCTGCAAGGTATGCTAAGTGAACTTTAAACTCTTTATTTTCAAAGCCATCAACTAAATTACTACTTTGGTGGTGAAGGAACTGATTTATTTCTTCATACATTTCAAAAATATGAGTAAGTATTTGACCTCGGGAAAGCCACCTCATTTCAGTATGGAAAAGGAGGACACTATACTCTATTCCAATTTCTTCAAAAAAAGCCTGAAAGAGGCGATGATTTGGAGCTCGTCCTTTGATGAAATTTATTACCCTCACCACAGTAAACAGAGCATCTCTCAGTTTTGTAGGCAAGGTCTTTGTGACAAGTTCATGGGGATTCAACAAGCAATGTGTGATCATGATATGAGGTACCTCTTTTTTCACACAAGCAACAAATTCTGAATTTTCTCCTAGCATAGAAGAGGCACCATCAGTACAAACAGAGCCGCATACATCAAGTGCTATCTTATGCTTCAAAAAGAAGTCTCTGAAGAGATTGAACGCATCTTTTCCTTTCATTGTTAACTGCAATGGTTCACAGAAGAGAAATTCTTCTACGATCTCTCTTTCTTTTATGTATCGTACAAACGCCATTAGCTGACTGCAGTCATCCATGTCAGTTGTCTCAGCAAGTTGAACACCCACTTTGAGAGGACTGGCTTTGATGTCTTCTAGAACTTGCTGTAAGATATCCTGGCTCATTTCATCAATTCTAGAATGGATCACATCGTCTGATAAAGGTACCTGCTGAAGCTTCTTTTGTGCATCTGGTCCCAAAACTATTTGTGCTATTTCCAATGCACATGGTTTCACTAATTTTTCAGCTATTGTATGAGGATTCTTCTCCTTGGCACATAAATACGCAAACTGATATGATGCTTGTAATAAGGCATCCTCATGAGACGCAACTCCAAATGCTTTCAAGGTTTCTCTCTGATCCGATGGTGCTGGCATATGCTTCAGGCTATTGAGATCATGCCCACCTACACCACCATGCTGTCTGTTAAAATGGTCAGACAATTTCGATGGTCTGAGGTCAGCATTTGAAAATATCGAGTTACACAATACACATTGTGGGCGTTGAGTTCCATCAACCTCCGTTGTACAGGTGAACCAGTAACGAACATAGTCATCATCCCATTTTCGCTTCTTCGACATGGCACCCCAAAATTCTCAGGTAGTATTCCAGAGATGCTGCAGAATTTTGCTTTGGGAGTAAAATATAACCCACACATTAAAAATCAGTGGCTAACTGAATTAAAACAAAGCCACATCACATGCCATCCTGTCATGTGTACAATGTCAAGAAATATCCTATAACATGTCCATTCAAAGTGAACCATGACAGCATGGCAGTCCAACTTAAATCTATCAACTCACAGCTAATACCCTGGAATAAATGACTTGCCAGCAAGCTACGTATGGGAGATGTGGACTCACGTAATTTGTCAATACTCCTAAATCCTCTATTGGTGAACTGCAGTTATGGCTTAATTTGTTCTCAATGATGTATGTTCCAAACAAAGTTGCTACATTTTGTATTCCATGAAATGGCATTTCACTACCACCCCCTCCTTTCATTCTACACCAAGGACATACGACACCAGCAGTTATGAATAAGGATATAGAGAAGGGAATCATTCACTAAGCGCTGTAAGGGCATATTTTGACACAGTGACTAGTTCTTTTTCGTAGTTAAGGATTAGACAAGTCTGTAAAACTATTTGATGTTTGAGTGGCTTTGACTCCAACTTAAGCAGAGAATTTCAAATGGGTCTGATTAAGCAGCCTTTGACACAGATTTGGCTCAGAGCTTCCTTGCTTCCAAAGTGTAACACACTACCAGTCCATGATTCATATTGTCCATGCACAAAAGGAAAACAAGTTGCTCAAGAGAAACACAACTATTCTTGTTACTGAGACTTCAGAAAAATGTCTCATAGAAGGACACCCTTTTTACAATAGGAATTTCATGATGCTTTTTCATAGAACTACCCATCAGTAAAAGCAGTCAAGAAAGAAGCTGAAACAATGGAATGAAAATAAGCAGTATTCCCAAGATTAAGATTTGTTTCAATCTGAGGACAAGAACCAGAAAGTAGTGGTTCCTCCTTAGTAAATGGAGGAATCAGCAAAGTTTTTTGTTAACATTCAAATTCGTGGCCCCACCCCCAGAGATTCTGATTTCCTAGCTCTACAGTAGGGGCCCAAAATCTGTATTCTACATAAACATTTTAGATAATTTTACAAATAGTAACTAGAACAGTAATCTTTAACATTTTTTTTTAACGCTTATTTATTTTTGAGACAGAGAGAGACAGAGCATGAACGGGGGAGGGGCAGAGAGAGAGGGAGGCACAGAATCAGAAGCAGGCTCCAGGCTCTGAGCCATCAGCCCAGAGCCCAACGCGGGGCTCGAACTCGCGGACCGCGAGATCGTGACCTGAGCTGAAGTCGGACGCTTAACCGACTGAGCCACCCAGGCGCCCCTAGAACAGTAATCTTTAATAAGAGATACTCATCATAATCACTGGGAACTCCTTTGAAATTATGTATCTCCCTGCATATCTTAGAACTAATAAATCAGCTTCTTCAGAAGGACAAAAGACTCTAAATCTTGGGGCACCTGGCTGGCTCAGTTGGTACAGTATGTGATTCTTGATCTCAGGGTTGTGAGTTTGAGCCCCATGTTGGCCATAAAGATTACTTAAAAAAGAAAAGACTGTAAATCTTGTCCTGGTGATGCGAATACATATCATAGTAAATAGTCATATTTAGAGGAATAAAGACATATCCTTTGGGCCAACCCCTACCTTGCAGATATTCTAGGTTGCTACGTAAAGTCTAAATGCTTTAATAGGCATTTAAGTTTCTGAGTTGATGACAGCCTCCTAAGAAAGTCAAAGGACCTAAAAAGAAAGAAAGCCAGGCCTTTTCTCTTTTTCTCCCTCCTTAGCAATGAGCAAAGGTATAATCCACAGATAGGCTCAAATATACCTTAGAAAAATAGTTCTGGGACATGTGGGTGGCTCAGTGGGTTGAGCATCCAACTCTTGATTTCAGCTCAGGTCATGATCCTAGGGGTGTGCAATCAAGCCCTGCATTGGACTCTGAACTGAGCATGGAGCCTGCTTAGGATTCTCTCTCTCTCTCTCTCTCTCTCTCTCTCTCTCTCTCTCTCTCCCCCTCTCCCTCTGCCCCCACTTGTGGGTTCTATCAATAAAGTAATAAAATAAATATATAAAAAAGAAAATAGTTTTATCTCCCAGATAAACAAGTGACCCTCTAAGTGTCCAAAGTCCTACACTACAGAATGTCGCTGCAATAACTTAACAGGGACACATTTAAATCCAAATGCCCATTTTGGCCATAAAAAAACCTCACAATAAGTAAGCCAAGAGTATTAACTTAAAACACTTTCTAGTGGCTGTGCCACAATTAACTAGCTTTAAAATGTACTTCTATGTAAACTAATAAGTTGACATGCCATATAGCTGTCTGTTGAGTCAATTAAAAATCAGAAGATGTCTGCCACTCAATACAGACGATTTGAAGTTTAAAGGTTGACCTTAAGCTTTCTTTTGTCAAGTGATGAAGACTAGAGGGACAACTCTGTTTAGAAACTCTCCTAATTGATAATAAAATTATGACACCAGCATAAAAATGCTTATCTTTCTATATTCTCTTATGTATATTTGCTATGTGTGTTTTGGGGAACAGAGGAAGTGAATGGAAAAGCTTTGCTTCAGTCTCATTAGAAATTATTACAGGACCAGTTAAGGGTCTATTCCAATCCACCCTGACTATGCTACCAAGTATGTTTTGACTGACAATGTACCTGTTTTGAACAAAAGAATTTTTAGAGAAATTCATTTGCAGCATGCCTCCTATCCCCCTCAAAAAGGGAGAATGGGTAGCAGGAATTTTCAAGATCCTTAAAGATTAATTTACCGCTCAAGAGGCTTTCTTGCATTTTAGAACCTCACAATTTTCATTTGCTCCTCTGTGGTATTTAGTAATCACAATATCCTAAAATATGTAAACGTTAAAAAGGCATCATCATGGTAAGAAATTATTGTTCATTTAAATAGATGTGATAATGGTATGCTTGTGTGAAAAAAAAAAAAACACCTCATTTATTGGAGATACAGACTTACTGGTTTACAAATGAAAAGACATCTGGGATCTCCTTTGAAATACCCTACTTCAGCGCGCGCGCGCGCGCGCGCGCGCGCGCACACACACACACACACACACACACACACACACACACAGAGTGGGGTGGAGACAGAAGGCATAAAATTGGCCTTGAGTTGGTAACTGTTGGAGTTGAATGATGGGTTCGTATCACTACACTATTCTATTTTTATGTTATGTGGGGAATTTTCCATAACAGTAAACAAAAAGAGCATTATCTTATTCAAATAGACATACTTCGTTTTTAGAATGATTCTTTTGAGAGTTTGGGAGTTATCTCAAGATGCTGAGTGAAAGATGTGATATAACAAAAATGTTTTTGCAAGTTCATCAGGCACAAGGGTATATATGAAAAGGTATCACAACAGTTAAAAGTGAACATTCATATAACAGAAATCTTTGGGAAATGCTAAAATATATATTTCAGCAGTGACAACAACCCAAGTGCAACAGTAAACCTGTAACTCCAAACCAAACGTGACTCAACTTCTCTCTAGCCATCGCCCATGCCAGTCCAAGGGAGGTGGGGGTGTCCGGGGGACGGGATTCATCAGTACACTTTGCAGTTAAAGGCAACAGCCCGGAGAAAGGGGGCGGAAATATAGTAGCTGAGCAAACACGCTCCAGAGGCAAAAGCCTAGGATCCTGGCTTTGTCACCTGGAGGCTGGGTCCCTTCCAAGCCTCGATTCCTCAAGTGGGGATGACAATAGTACCTACCTTACAGGGTTGTTGGGAGCTTTAATGATTAAGCGTGCATGTAAAGCACACGCAGCTCGTAACTGGTAGGACCTGTTGGTGCATTATTAAGGACGGCGCGCTTGGGAAGCGGCCCGGGCGAGCTACGGACGCCGGCGGCGAGAAAAGAAGACTCCGCTCGGTCTCCACCCGCCCGTCTCCGAGCCTGGGCGCAGGCCCAAGGGATGCTCGGGCTTCTTTTAGGCGCCCGTCTCCGGCTCCAGGTCGCTCTCCGCTAGGGCTGGGATCCAGCCTGTGGGCGCCGGAACCGGGCAGGGCGGCGACTCCTCTGGTCCGGTCCCCGACCAGGAAGCTACGAGGCGCGATGAGACAGAAGCGTCCGCAGCGACCTCCACCCCTGCCGCGCCAGGGTTCCATCCGGGTTCTCCTTGTGGGTTCCCGCCTGCAGACAGAGCGAGGTGTCTCTCTGCACGCAGGCGCGTTGAGCCACCGGCGGAGGGCTCGGCTGACCTGAGTAGGGAGCATGCGCGTGGCCCTCTCTCTTTTTTTTTAAATTGTGTACGGGGGGGGGGGGGGCGGGGGGCGGGGGGGGTGCTGGTGGGATTTTTTGTGTCTGCCAGAGAGGATGAATGTAGAATCTAAGGAATGGAAAGTATGGTAAAGTCCACATAGTTCTTCAGAGCATTAAAATAAGATTTTGTGTGCGTCAAGCTTTGGGTTTGGATTGTAACATTCAATAAATTAGCATTTTCTATGTGTGAGCAAGGGGGAAAGGGAAGGAAACTCCTTGTACCCCATGTTAAACATTCGGACAAATGCGAGGCTGTAAATTCCATTAAGATACTCACAGTGGAGATGAACTTCTAGAGCTTGCGTCTTGTTTGCCCATGAAGGTCACCCCTTCCCGTAATTTAGAGCATGTGGATGAATTTCCTCAGAAAAATTCAATTTGGAGAAAAGATCTTCAATTTTATTTAAAATTCGTTTTAACATGATATTAAAGTTATGAACCCATATTAGATTTTTAGAGGAAAAATTCCAAAGTAGAAACTAGAAAACTGCAGAAAGACCTCCTTCCTATTTGGGGGATATTTCCTTCCAGAATTGTGACAAACTTAAAGAACAATTTAATAATCTTTCTATAGTCAGTCTTGTTAGAAGCATCCCATTAAGACTGGGGAAAGGGATAGTATCAGAGAATGTGAGATAGATGCATCATTTTCAGGTGTTCAGGGTGAACCTGGTAGACTGAAGCCTGCTTGAGGTTTCTGTCAACAGAAGAAATTGCAAAAGACCAGTCTTTCTGGTCCAGAAAGCAGGGCTTTAAGTACTAGAGAAAGGAGTAGGCTTTAGAGTCAATAGATACTTGGCTTTATGTCCTGGCCCTAACACTTTTACTTATCAGGACCTGAGCAAGCTACCTGGACTAATTAAGCCCTTGTGCTTATTATAAAATAGATTATCCATTTGTCCATGAAGTTCTTTTGCAGAGATAATATACAAAAATTACAGTACATAGTTCCAACACTCAACAGGCAGCTATTAGGGAAATAAAATCAAAGTTCACATAATGAATCATGTTCCAGGTGTTATCTTTTTTCCAAAATGAAGAAATAAGACGTGAGTTCAGATATTATAGAATTCTTCCTAAAATCAGTAGATTAGGTTTCATGGAAGAGGGAACAGAGACCCAGAAAAGTCAGGTGACACATTTTTTGACTTAAAAAGATCCTGAAATTTTTTAATTCAAAATTAAAGAAGCTATGGGGCGCCTGGGTGGCGCAGTCGGTTAAGCGTCCGACTTCAGCCAGGTCACGATCTCGCGGTCCGTGAGTTCGAGCCCCGCGTCAGGCTCTGGACTGATGGCTCAGAGCCTGGAGCCTGTTTCCGATTCTGTGTCTCCCTCTCTCTCTGCCCCTCCCCCGTTCATGCTCTGTCTCTCTCCATCCCAAAAATAAATAAACGTTGAAAAAAAAATTAACTCAAAATTAAAGAAGCTAAGCCCCCTGACAGTCCCATAAACTGCTTTTCTGTTAAATATTTGAAATAATGCTACAAACCACTCAGTTTTCTAATTATGTATCTTTATTACCAAAAGATAAATAAAATACAAAATAGACATTGTCACTTTATGGAGCCACCCCATGGTAAGGTAGGAATATGAACACGTCATTGACTTTCTTGAAATAGGTTAAGAATTACCTCCATTTGCATTGCTTTTTTAATTGCACAGTAGTCTGAATCTACACACTATATTCATAGTACTTGACAATTCGATTGTTACTATTTCTGAGATGGTAACTTAAAGCTGTATCCTAATCAGTTTTGGTGAGCTGTTAAAAAGCCAATGTACTTCTATCAGGGGTTTGAAACAGGCTGTTTTCATTGAGCCCACTCTGTCAGTATTATTTTCATGATGGTCTTAGAAGAGGCCTGAGGATCATGGCGGTCTCAGTTATTAATAGCCCTACAAGCTATCCTTCTAATTCTTTGAAGAAACTTTCAACTTCAGGTTTTGCTTTTTGCAAATTTTACAGACACCTGCTTACTATAGATATTAGGTATAATGGATATTCTACAATCTTTTAAAATTTAATATTCATTATTTTTACATAAAGGCAATCACAATTAAAGCAACAAATAGTATCACAAACTGTATTTTCTATGATAGAGGAAAGGATTTCTGTGTTTAAAGGCTCAAGTCCAGAATGATAAAAGACCATCACAACACTGGCTCAAAGATGACAAAATATTATTTTTCTGTTATTCTGGATGTAAGGTACAAGGAAATATTTTAAAAATAAAAATTTTATAACCAAGTAGAAAACAGAATTATTACTATACAGATTGACATGGGAGATAAAGTTACTCATATGTTCTACAGGTTTCCTTTCAGTAACCCAAAACCCAAGATAGAATAATTTTTTTAGTTTCAGACCAGGGAAACCTTAGAAGGCAAAAACAAAGGATTCTCAAATAACTATAATCATAGTTACTAATAATTTGAAAAAATGAAACCCTGATTTTGAGAAAGAGTAACTAATCTGCCTTCAAAATGCATGTTAACTAGATAAAGGGCCATATGAATTGTGGAGATACAGTTTAAGCCTTAGTAATGTTGAGTAGAAGACATTCTTGCTAGGTAAAGAGCCAAGGCCTCTTTCCACATCACCTAATATAAAATTGGAAAAAAAATCTTAACATACACTTAATGAATTGCTCTTTGTTTTTCTTATTTCTTCGGTGTACAAAGAAATGAATTTCAAAAGGACTTCTGGAAGCTTTATTAAAGTCAGGCAGCAAAAAGAGTAGTCAAGGGGTTTTCCACCTACAATTATCAGCAAGAAGCTGAAAAGAATGTATCTATGTGTCTATCTTGGGTGACTGTCTATAACTAGCTACTACTGTCCAAGGAAGGAGGCCATGGGGTCATCCGGCCTCTGACGTTTCATTCTATAGGCCTCCATTTCCTCTTCAGTGGGTTCCCGAGTTTCATATATGCTATTGTAAGGCCGCTTCCTCTCATCAATCTGCATAATCTCCTTGACGTGAAGAAGGCGGGCTTCCTCTGCATTCAGGGCCTACAGTGAAAGAAAAAACATGAGTACCACCAATAGTAGCAGAGTACCAAAAGACCCCACTGAATGTAAACTGCTATATGAAAAACCTAGATTATCTGAAAGAGCTTGAGAGTCAGCCAGACTACCTTCAAGCTACAACGAATCACTGTTCGGCTGATACAATATTTTCATACAGCAGGAAATAGTCTACCACATTTTCAACGTTAAAAAATTTTTACTTAATAACAAAGATTCAATGAGATTCACTTTACTAACATAAGTCCAAAACTGATACTTCTGGTGGAAACTACAACTCTGACTTTTCCCAAGGACTTGCTGACACAAATTTTAGAGCTAGAAGGCAATTCTTTCTGGACATATGTCAATAACTCTTAAAGAACAGCTTTACAAAGAACATTTCTTCTGTACATTAGTGATTTTTATCAAACATTCTGAGAAGCAGGCAATACTAAGACAAAAAAATCTCCATTTGCATTCTAGGCCTGATACAAGGTGACCTGAGCAAATCACCCAGACTTGGGATTTTTAAAATGAGCTTGGAGACAGGACTAGATAATTTATTAAGGTCCATACAAATAAAGAATACTGTCATTGCTCTGACTTCATAAAGTACCTTTTTCAATTTTTCATGTTTCTTTTCTTCATCATCACTATCTGAACTGCTCTTTCGATGCTTCTTCTTCTTCTTCTTTTTCTTCTTTTTATCTTCTTTTAGTTTTTCCTGATGCATCTGATAGGGAGGATTGAAATATAGGGTTATTAATGCAAAAACAAAGTTCTGGTGCAAATTTTGAAGTCTGCCCTCCAGCACTTAAAATTTTTGGACACATGGGGTGCTGGGTGGCTCAGTCAGTTAAGTGTCTGACTTCAGCTCAGATCATGATCTCAAGGTTCGTGAGTTTGAGCCCTGAATTGGGATCTCTGCTGATAGCACAAAGCCTGTTTCGGATCCTCTGTTCCCCTCTCTCCCTCTCCCTCTCCCCATGCATGCGCACATTCTCTCAAAAATAAATAAACATTAAAAAAAAATTCAGGACAAATGATTATAGACTTACCTCCATGAGCGTTTGAGGTTTTTTTACAGATTCTTCTCCAGTTATATCATTTATAATACATTCCTCTGAATTCTGTGGGAAAATATAGTCATTTGACTTGAGTAATCATAGTTACCGATCATTGAAGAAAAAGTTAAAATTTGAAACATGAGAAGTATGTTTCATACAGATTCTGACTTAAGAACTTTTGTTGTTTTACACTTGCAAGAACTAGAGCACAATTACTTACAGCAATCTCCTTCCCAGCTTCTCCCGTGCAATAGGAATACTTGAAAAAGGAGTGACAGCATTTGTATCCCCATCGGCCATCTTTCCAGTAAGATCCCCAGATATGCTGCAGAGAGAGAGTTGTTACTTAAAAAGGAACCTGAAACTAGGGACTCTCATACACTGTTGATATGAGCATAAAATAATACAGTCCTTTAAAAGGTTAACTTGGGAGGAAACTTATGGGGATTCCAGGGCTAGCTAATAGGGACAAGGTGGCCTGCTCTCAAGTGTGACAAGCAGGCATTAAATTATAATGGTCTTACATTTTATTCCTAAAACTTTAAAAAAAAATTAGGATATCTGACTTCTCTTTAAAAATTAAGAAGGACTGGGAAATTCTGGGCCCACATTCCTACTTGGCAAGGACTGGCTGTTGCTGACCAGTGGATGCCCCTTTCAGACAGGGTTTGTGTTCTCTAGTTTGTATAATTTGCCTGAGTCACTTCACTCATATGATTTAGCAGCCTGGCTCCTATAGGTAGTTCTGTTTTTGATCCAACTTAGACAATTATAGTTTGGGTACACGTGTTTTATAATGTGATGCAGTATGAATTACACTGTATCACTTATGTTCTTGTTAAAATATTTAACTTTAGTCAAGTCTTTAGATCTGAATTTGTTTATAGGAAATACAGAGGATAGAGGAATAACTCGTATGATATCATACAAGTAATTGAACCAGTCAAAATAGAATGTGAGTTTACAAAATAACTGTCCTGATCTGTTTAGGAGTCACTGTCCTGAAAAAGGGGAGTTTCGATAGAGGGAGATAGAGAAAAAGAGACATAACAACCAGAATAAACTTTGATTGGATTCTGACTCAAAACAAAAACAAAAGCAAAAACAAACCACCTATTTAAAGGCATTTTTGTGTATATTTTGGTAATGTGATTAAGAATTACAGATTAGAGGATATTAAGGAGTCCATGATAATTTTCTAAAGTGTGATAATGTAGGGGAATATCCTTAATTTTAGGAAATACATGATATAGTGTCTATCAGTGAAATATCATAATATCTGTAATTTTCAAGTATTTTAGTAAAAAAAAAAAGATACAAAATATATATGTGGGTATATGTATATACCAGCATGCATATACCCCTCCCTCTGTCCAGACAGAACATATATGGCAACATGCAAAATATTTCTGAATCTAGGCGGTGGGTATGTGGGTGAACATAATAGTATTCTAAAGTTTTTGTATTTTTAGAAAAATTTCATAAAATAAAATTAAAATGTAAAAAAAAAAAAAAAAAAGGAAAACAAGCCCAACAATGATTCGCTATGAAGCTGTAAAAAGAAAATATAACTCAGAGAAAAATGCTAACAAGGACACCAGATGGTTCTAGTTTAACACATACTGTGTGATTGTGGATCTTCACATCCTCCTCATACTTAGAGCAGGCGACAGCCCTCTCCTGTCCTTTGATGACTGTCCCATGTCTTGAGTACTCCACATAGTCTTCAGTCTGAGCTAAAAGCAATTCAGCTGGAGGGGCATCCAAATGTTCTTGGCCACCATACTAAAAGAACATTGAATATTATTAAATACATTTTACAGCAAAGGTTTTCATTCAAATCTCTATTGATCAGTTTGTTTCTAATCAGAAACATGAAAGCAATATTTTTTATGGGCTCTGTTATACAAAGTACGGTGAAAAAGAAAAAGCCACATGATTTTTATAGGCAAATAAAAGATGTCTCAGTTGTTATCTATGTGTTGAGCATGGCAAATTACCAAATGGCCATCAATTCCTCTTAACCTTGTATGCGTGCCCATTTGCCACATGACTTTGCTACTCTTCCCCTCAAGAGACAGACAGTCTGTTTCTCCATCTTTGAATCTGGGCCTGGCCATGTTACTTGTTCAGGCCTGTGGGAAACTGGGCAAATGTGATGCAAGCAAAGGCCTGGAAAGCACTTGTGCAGTGGGGCATATTTTTGTTGCTAGTCTCTGGTACCCCAAGAATGCCATATGAGGCTGGACTAGCCTACCAAAGGAGGAGAGCCCACCCTGGGCAGACATGAGCTGTTCCAGATGAGGTCTCTTAGGACAATCAGCCTGCTAACTGCTAGAGACCAGAATGAGGCCATTCTAGATCATCCAGCTTCAGATGGGCAGGCCCAGACCAGGAGACCCAGCTGACATACAAAATCCTCAGAAATAATCAATGTTTCTTTTAAACTGCTATGTTTTTGTTGTTGTTGTTGTTTTCCCCCCAAAGCTTCCTGATACAGCTAAACTGATAATGTATACACTTGATTTCAAGTCAATGTGAGGGTAGGACTGTTCCTAACAAACTAAAAGGGACTTTATGTGCATTGTATTCCAAATGTAAACTGAATGATCATTAACTAGTCATTTCTCTTTAACGAACATTCTTTTTTTAAGCATTTTGGTCAAAATTACCTTTTCCAGGATGCTTTCTTTCTGCTGTTCCTTGAAGTCTTCTTTTTTGACTTTGAAGGACTTGTACAACAGCTCTAGTTTTGTAGGATCGGCCTGCAGATGCACTTCAGATCCCTTGTCATAGGCTTCCCAAGCAAACACTACAAAAATCAAAGACATTTTAATGACTTGTCAGCTACGTTTATTGCATGCTTGTTAATAACAAACTTTTAAAAATGCCCCCAAATTTCTTTTGAGCTTATAAAAATACCTTGACTTAGAGCCAACACTTACACTGTGTCTGAGCCATTGAAATGGTATCTCCTGTGTATCTAACGAAGTTATCCCCTGCATAGCTCACTCTGTAAATGCAAATTTAAAAAACAAGTTGTTTCAGAAATTGCTTTAAGGAAAGTTCATTCTTTTCTGACCCAACCATAGATGATGTTTATTTTAACTCAGATTCAGTTTTATGATTAAAAACTCTCCCTCCACCCCCGCCCTACCTTGAAATCTCTCTATTTTTTTAATGTTTATTTATTTTTGAGAGAGAGAGAGAGAGAGAGAGACAGAGAGAGAGTGCAAGCATGGGAGGAACAGAGAGAGGGAGACACAGAATATGAAGCAGACTCCAGGCTCTGAGCTGAGCTGTCAGCACAGAGCCTGATGCCAGGCTCAAACCCACAGACCGTGAGGTCATGACCTGAGCTAAAGTTGGATGCTTAACTGACTGAGCCACCCAGGCGCCCCAAAATCTATACATTTAACTTGATACTTACTCATCTGGATTCTTTCCTGCATTGGCATAGGGATTCTCTCTCATCGCTCTAGTTTTGGGATCATAGTAAGCAGAATTTGGATCTAAATTCCGCAAATACTAGAAGGGAAAATGGTTTAAGACTGCATTAATGTTTACTTCTGTCAAAAAAGATTTCAGCACACTAGGCAGATGAGTCAATCACGATCAATTGTGTGTATACATTTCCGGGTACAGAAGATAAAATACAGAATGATACCTAATCTTGGAATGACTATATTACCTATATACTATCCAGATACCAGATGAGTAGACAAAATTTGGGGTGGGAAGACAAATATTTTTTGAGTGTGTATGTTAAGTTGGCAAGGCTTACTTTTGCAATATCTTCTCGAATCCTGAGATTCCGGACAGTAATTCGCCTCTTAGAGTCAAAGTTCTGTCCAGGCATGTCAATGTCATCTGCGTATTTATCTTCATCCTCATCTTCACTGTTATGATCTTTTTCCTGAAGGAAGTGGAAAGAGGGAAAACCAAATTATAAGAAAAAAAGAGCAGCATCTAGTTCTTACTTTCCTTTAATCCAACACTTATTCAGTTATATTCCTTAAAGCTATTATTATTAGTTATTGTTATTAGCCATTAGCCATCAGAAATTGAAAAATTTGCCAGACAAGGCAAATATTTATTACCGTTTGAGAATTTGGTTCCTCTTCTCCCCACTGGTGTTTTGGAGAATTCTGCATTATGCAAGAAGAAAAAGAATTTGTTATTTTATTCCACTGAATCTACTGATTCACACTTTATTTTTTTATTATCATTTTTTTAATGTTTAATTTTCAGAGAGAGAGAGTTAGAGCAAGCACAAGCAGGGGAGGGGCAGAGAGGGAGACAGAGAATCCAAAGCAGGCTCCAGGCTCCAAGCTGTCAGCACAGAGCCTGATGCAGGGCTCACACTCATGAAATGTGAGATCATGACCTGAGCTGAAGTTGGATGCTTAACCGACTGAGCCACCCAGAAGCCCTTATTGATTCACATGTTAAATACTTAGGTAAAATAATATAACTTAAATCTAACTGAACAAATCCTCCTATTTCTCATTGTAATGAACACATAAGTTCTGAATACAAGTATGTACTTATGAATAATTTTATCAGACTGTCTACAAAGCCAGTAAATTTCTAGAGAATTTTCAATGATATAGGATTATAATCACACAAGGGTAGGAGGAACATCAAGATGACCAATGTAATCAATATATATTCATTTCTTATATGTTAACCTTTAGACACCATTTTTGCTAAACCTTACTAGTTTTCTATCAAGTCCAAAAAGAAAATGTTACAGGATCATGTAATAAGTATCTTTAGAACCAGAACAGCTTATGTAAAATTTAGGCAATGAAGGAATCTACTCAGATGACACCATACTGTAATTTAAGAAGGGTGAGATCCTTGGCACAAAGATACTCTTTCTTCATTAGCAACTGGTCAGGATTTTCTCTAATTCTACAAAATGCCTATACCAAAGTAATCAGTATTTTATCATGTCCCTTTAAAAACCTTCAAAGGTTAAAAAGAGTACCTTATAGTATAGTGGGGGAATATGAAAATATGTGTGTGTGAATCAATCTATCTATCTATCTATCTATCTATCTATCTATCGATCTATCTATCCATTCTCCCTATATAAATAGAATGATAGATATAGATACATATACAATATATTGGTGAGAGCATAAATTTGAGCAGCTCTCCTGAATGGTATCTAAGTGATATGACACCAAAATATTAAATAAAATACTCACTGTGTCAACAACTACACATTAAGGAATTTACTCTAAGGGAATAATACATCAATTATATAAAGAGATATGTACAAGAATGTGATTTATAGTGTCGTATATAGTATGAAAAATTTGGGAAAAAAAATCAACTTAATAATAGATAATTGGTTATATACATTACTATACTTGATGAACACTGAACATCCATTAAGGTGATTCTATCTGGGGCACCTGGGTGACTCAGTCAGTTAGGTGTCCAACTCTTGGTTTCAGCTGAGGTCAAAATCTCACGGTCATGAGATGAGCCCATTCCTGGCTCCACACTGGGCATGGAGCCTGCTTAGGATTCTCTCTCTCTTTTTTCCTCTGCCCTTCCCCTGCTCATGCTTGAACTCTCCCCCCTCCCCCAAAAAAACGTGAAAGTGATTCTATTCAATCTGCAGGAAAAAAACATATAATTTGCTACCGCCTTTCTTTTTTGCTGTTATTTTTTTGCTGTTAAAAAGGGAGAAAGAGATGGGAATAACATTATATATTTGTTTTTGTTTGTATTTATGTAAGAAACTCTGAAAGTATCCACAAGAAAAACAGATTATGGGGGGGTGGTGAGGTTTTGAGATAGGATGAATGGAGGCAAGGATGGGAGACTTTTTACTGCATATCTTCTTAAATTACTCTGAGTTTTATATAATACCATGTGAATTTATATAAAAATAAATAGGTCTATATTTATTTAATTACACAGAAAACATGATCTCATTGCCTCTATCGTTTAACTGAAAGAGGTGATAATTAAGTATGCAAAGATGAAATCCACATAAAAAACAAGTTGGATTATCATTACACACATATATAGATATATGGGGGTAAGTGGAGTGGGACCTAGAAAGGCCTACCTCAAAATGTTAATAGTTAAAATAGGAGATACTTTCTTCCTTATAATTTTTCTAAAATTTCTTTCACTGCATATGTGTTACTTTCAGAATCATTTTTTTAAATAAAGATTTCATTTTTTAAGTAATTTCTACACCCAACATGGGGTTCGAACTCACAAGCCTGAGATAAAGAGTCACAAGCCTTACTGACTGAGGCAGCCAGGCCTCCCAGAATTATGTGTTCTTTTAAATGTTCTTCAGTTATTTTTATTTTTGGTTTAGAGAGTAAGAGAGGAGGAGAGGGGCAGAGAGACAGAGAGAATCTTAAGCAGACTCTACACTCAGTGTGGAGTGTGGAGCCTGGTGTCGGGCTCGATCCCACGACCCTGGGATTATGACCTCAGCTGAAATTAAGAGTCAGACACTTAACCAACTGAGCTGCCTAGGTACCCGTTTTTTCTTTTATTTTTTAAGTTTATTTATTTATTTTGAGAGAGAGAGAGAGAGAGAAGAGAGTGTACGTGAGCAGGGATGGGGCAGAGAGAGAGAGAGAGAGAGAGAGAGAGAGAAAGAAAGAATACCAAGTAGGCTCTGTGTTATTAGCACAGAGCCTGACACAGGACTTGATCTCATGATCTGTGAGATCATGACCTGAGCCAAAGTCAAGAGTTGGATGCTTAACCAACTAAGACATCCAGGCACCTGTTTTTTAAAAAAAAAATTGTTTTTTGGAGTTCCCACAAGTTGCGAGTTCAACAACAAAAAAATTTATGATGCTGTATAGAAAGTTCAATCTCTACAGTAGACTTTTCTCCTATGTATGTAGTTAATATCCAAGTACTGAAGTGGTCAAAAATCATCAGTCCCCTGTATACATTTAAGTATGCTTACTGGGCAACTAAATTATACTGTTTACGATAAACAACAGAGAATATATTAGAACAAAAGAAACAGGCCATTTTCCTTTTTCCAGAATTGGTGGTAACAACAGTTATGAATTACCAAATGTTTACTTACTATGTGATATGAATGCTAAACCTCCTGAAAGGTACATGTTATCTCTGTTTGAGAGATGACAAACTGAGGCTCAGAGAAGCAAATTAATTTTTCTACGATCACCTAGCTAGCCAAGGACAGAGCTGGATTTTAGCATCTATCTGTTAACCTGTGCTGTGAGCCTCAGGGACTGTTCGCTAAGTGGCCTCAGGGACTGTTCGCTTGGTGCTTACTTAGGTCTGTTTCTAATCCATACTTGGCAAGAATTCCTTTTAGAAATTTAAACTCCAAATGTTTTTTATGTGTGCCATAAATTTGTTAAAAAAAAACTTTTAATAAGCATAATATACATTAACTATTAAGTTGTCATGAATAAAAAATTGGCTGCAATACATCTTTTTACTATAAAATTTTTTTAGTCAAAAATTTTGTTTTATTCACCTATAAAATTATTATAGTCATTATGGAAAATGTAGGAAGCAATAGTAAAAATACAAAGAAAAATTTACTAATTCTACACTGGATGAGAATTAGTATTCTAATCTTTTTTCCTATGTGATATTACAATATTTTTTCATGTGTTATTTAAATGTAAGTGTTACCCACTGTTGTTATAAAGATTTTAAGAGCTATGCCCCAGGGGCGCCTGGGTGGCTCAGTCGGTTGAGCATCTGACTTCGACTCAGGTCATGATCCCGTGGTTCATGAGTTCAAGCCTCATGTCGGGCTCTGTGCCGACAGCTCAGAGCCTGGAGCCTGTTTCAGATTCTGTGTCTCTCTCTCTCTCTCTCTGCCCCTTGCCTGCTCACGCTTTGTCTCTCTCAAAAATAAACATTAAAAAAAATTTTAAAAAAAGAGCCATGCCCCATTCTATCATGCAGATGCAGGACAATTTACTTCACCAATTCCCCATTCCTATTTAAGCTATTTCAATTTCTTGCTATCTTAAAAAGTGCTACAGTGAACATCTTTGCATATATGACTTTCTCCTGATTACTAGAAAATTCTTTAGGATTGAAAGATCTACTAATTTAATTCCAGAAAACGTATACAAATATTTTATGGCAACATTCTTTACAAAATGGTTGTGTCAAGGTATATTCTCATGAATGGTATGAGTGCCAGTTTTACTCTTTCCTCTCAATAGCACTTCTCTATCCCTAAAATCTTGTGTTTTTTTTTTAATGTTTATTTTGTTTTTGCGAGAGACAGAGAGAGAAGAGAGAAGAGAGAGGAGAGAAGAGAGAGAGAGAGAGAGAGAGAGAGAGAGAGAGAGAGAGAGAGAGCACGCGCATGTGCACACAGGGGAGAGGGAGCCAGAGTATCTGAAGCGGGCTTTGTGCTGACAGCAGATAGTTGAATGTGGGGCTCGAAATCATGAACCGTGAGAGATCATGACCTGAGCTGAAGTTGGATGCTTAACTGACTGAGCCACTCTGGCACCCCTGCTAAAATCTTTTCTAACTGGAGAGATAAAATGAGTTCTTGTTTCAATTTTCATTTTTGTTTGCTAAGAGTTTGAATTTTTTTATTGATCATTTTTATTACTTACAGCTTGTTCCACTAATTTCCCTGAGGCTAATTCTTCTTGGAGTTTCTGGGCTTTCAGTGTTCGTTTTGCCTAATAAAAAAGGAAACATTTGAAATTAACTTTACAACATTCAAATGAACATTTAGTTTTTTTATATTTAAAATCAACAAATTTATTGCGTTCAGAAAGTTCACTAAACAAGGTCGTCTCTTTGGGATTTCTTGTAGCTCCAGATCTATGGTTTCTAAACAGGAGTTACAAACTCCTGTTTGAACCAAGCATTAATATAAACTGAGCCAAACAGCAGCAGTGATTAAACTGCAGAGAACAAGCTAAGTTCAGAAGGAGCAGCTGTCACCTGACTCCAGATGACTGGCTCTTGCCAGGCAGACCCAGGATTACCATATCATTGTTCAAGAAGAGATGAAACTTACATTATACGAAATCCCATGATTTTTAAATGTAAACTCTACTTAAAAAAAAGAAAAAGGCAGTGTGACTATGGATTTTAAGGAATGGGGATGAGTAGGTAAAATCCTAACAGAAAAAAACTGAAATTGAATTAAAATAAAATTCAATTTTCTGAAATGAGTTATCCTATTCCCCTCTCACCTCTCTCAAATGCTATGCGAGACAACGGTAAAAATAGGTCTATGGGCAAGATGCAGTGTGTGTGTATACGGGGGGGCAAGAGTTTATAACCTTAAAAAGCCAAAAGCTTTAGATACTAATCTGTTCTCATGCTTCCAATATCTTCTGCAACCTCAGGAATCAAAAAACAATATAAGAATCAAATAAGACACTGCTGCCAATAGGGCTAGCCCATTTCATCTTCACTATTCCATTAGGCCTACTACTACTATTATAAAAATGCTACCATTTTTATATTGCTTGAAGACAAAAAATAGAGTTGCTAAACCAGTGATACAGCAAAATGTACATTCTTTAAGGAGTGTGGGAAAGCAGGGAACTTTGCTTACCAGATCAACTTTGGCATATTCTTCTACAATTTTCATGTGTTCCTCTGGATTGTAGCCATTCCACCGGTCCCTCTTCCCATCATAGTCAAACATCAGCTGGGGCTGGACATGCTCATCTGGAGCTATATTAGTACCTGTAAATTTTGCTCCAACTCGCCTAGGTCTCTGGGAAATAAAATAAAATAAAATAAAATAAAGTCTTTCCCTAAGTTCCTGTAGCCCAGAGGAAAATTTCAGATGACCTTTACAAAGCAAACATAAACACACCATGGGAGTTTATGGTCTGTTCAGTTATCAGTTACTCTCCCAGCAGTAAATTCTGATGGTGCTAATCTAATTTCACTCAAATTAATTTTTTTTTTAACTTGTACCAAAATTTAGGTAATTTTAGAAAAATAGAATTAATCTGACGAGGAAGAATAAAAGAGACTCTGACAAGTTTCTAAAATTCTCAAAGGTGAGCTTACCTCAAAGCAGTCTTTCTTTTTGTGTGTCATGGCCCCACAATTTTCACATGCTCCCTTGCGGTACTTAGTAGTTATGGAATTCTATAAATGGATATAAAGAAAAACAAAATATTCTAATTATCTGAATAAATTATAAATAATTTTGGCTCTCACTACTATATTATCTCATGAAGTGACTGACTCATTAAGAGAAAAACGAGTTTGAGTCTCCATACTTTACAAATGAGAAAATTAAGTACTTTAGCAACATAAAATTTATAAAAGAAAACACAGACTAAAATAGTATGTATTGTGAATTTTAATCTCAGGTAAAAGATTATATAATCTGTTTCAATTTAACATAGTATCCAAGGTTCTTATATTAAGTTCTTAAAATAAAATCTCCATTTCCAAAAGGATATATACAAAAGTTGCCCACATACCTCTTTTACACCCCTCTTGTACCATTCTCCAGATGAGCTGTATTGCTTCTGTTTCTCTGGTTGTGGTCTCTGGTGCTTTAAAGTAGGTCTTTTTGATGGATCAATATACCATGGCACTGAAGAAATATACTGAGGTATATGAGGGTTGATGTCTCTGTAATTAAAAAAAAATATATATGTTTTTAAAGAATAAAGTTTGGGGGTGCCTGGGTGGCTCAGTCGGTTGGGCGTCCAACTTCGGCTCAGGTCATGATCTCGCGGTCCGTGAGTTCGAGCCCCACATTGGGGTCTGGGCTGACAGCTCAGAGCCTGGAGCCTGTTTCGGATTCTGTGTCTCCCTCTCTCTCTGACCCTCCCCTGCTCATGCTCTGTCTCTATCTGTCTCAAAAATAAATAAATGTTAAAAAGAAAAAAAAAAAAGAATAAAGTTTGAGGGGTGGTTGGGTGGCTCAGTTGATTAAGCGTCTGACTCTTGATTTTGGCTCAGGTCATGATCTCACGGTTCATGAGATCGAGCTTTGCATAGGGCTCTGTGCTGACAATGTGGAGCTTGCTTGGGATTCTCTCCTTCTCTCTCCGCCTCTTCCCACTTGTGCTTACTCATGCTGTCTCCCTCTCTCTCTCAAAAATAAACATGTAAAAAAGAAAAAAAGTTTGAAAATAGTTGATATTACAATTACAAAGGTAGCCTTTATAAACTCTAAGGCCAGAGATAATGCAGTGGGAGGGAGAGGGAAGAGAATATGCTAGGTATCTCTATAATATAGAAAAAAAAAAGAAAAATAAGCAAAGTAATTTATACTTTATTTTAGATTGAAAAAAATTCCAATATAGAAACTAAGAATAGTGATAGAACTGAAGTGAGGAGCTAGATATGGAAGACACGGATGTATGTTAGTAAATAATGTCTTATAAAAGAGTAAGAAGCTAGTTAATAATGTCTAGAGTTGATTAAAACAATGATGTAGGTACATTATTTAGAGATGTGGAAGTATCAACCAGAAAAACTCAAAACAGAAAGATTTAGAAGATTTGCAGAGCTGGAACAAGGAGTGGGAGGGGTTGAAAGGGATGACTGCTGTTCATTGTAAGTCCTTCAATATTTTTTTATTAAACCTTACATATATGAATTTGATAAAATAATAAAAACAAAAAGAAGATAAATGGTAAAGATAGCTTCCTGTCAAAGCAAAGGATGAAAAACTACTCAACTACGTGGACATAAATTTGAATTTTTAAAAAATGTTTATTTATTTACTTTGAGAGAGAGGGAGAGAGAGAGAGAGCACGTGCACATGTGCATGAGGGAAAGGCAGAAACAGAAAGGGAGAGAGAGAATCCCAAGCAGGCTCTACGTGGGGTCAGCGCAGAGCCAGACATGGGGCTCGATCTCACAAACCTTGAGACCGTAACCTGAATGGAAACCAGGAGTTAGACGCTTAACTGACTGAGTCACCCAGGAGCCCCATAAATCTGAATTCTGAATGAACAGATCATGCAAATAATGAAATAACTTACTTTCCTTCTTCATCAACTTCTGCAGGAGCATTACCCAGTTTCCGCTGCTCTTCTAACTCCTTCTTCTTTCTCCAGTCCTCTCTGGTCATCTTCTTTGGTTCCTCCAGACTCATTTCTTTGGACCCCGACAGGGGGGCCGCATTAACTGCATCTACAGCTGCAGCTGACATGGTTATCTGGACCCCTCTATGAAAAGAATGAAATACATATTAGTATAAAGTAGGCCTTCATGAATTCATCAGTAAAACTATTAAAAGTACATCCGAATAACATATACTACAGTCTGGCTTATATATTTCATAAGTTCTTATAGTATCTGTAAGGGAAGGGTCTCGTTCCCCTCCACAAGGTCTCTATTTACCATCTGTAGTTCCTCCCTCAACTCTAATTTATAAATGCAGAGAAATATATAGACATGTACTCAAAATTTCATAAGACTCTTTCATTAACGTTCCTGAATTTCTCTATGTGTGTCTCAGACTTTACCAACACATTACCTTACATGAGTAAACAATGTCCTGTTTTCCTTAAAGACGAAATGCCTTAAGAATTATCTATATCCACTGACTCTATTTCCTCATCTTCTACTTCTCTCCTCAATCACTCTAATTTAGCTTCCATTCCCTACCTCTCTAAAGAATTACCACTAAGTTATCAATGATCAATGTACTAAATCCACTATACATTTTTCAGTTCTGTTCCTTCCCTCTTGAAATATTCTTACCCCTTGGCGTAAGTAACACTATACTCTCCTGTTTTTTCTTGACTCGCTCTTGCTGCTCCTGTCTCCTTTGCAGGTTCATCTGGGTCTGCCTAGTTGTTTGATTTTGCATTCTACAGGGCTCAGTGCTAGAGTCTCTTTCATTACTCAGGACTCCATCAGTAGACTAGGTCATCTATTTCTAAGGCTTCATAGCCACAATATATCACTGTTGGCTCTCCAACTTACATCTCCTCTCCAGATCTTTTATCTGAGTTTCATATACATATATTCCAATTGCTTACTTCATAGCATCTTCACTTAGAGGTCTTAGTGATACCTAAACTCAACAAATCTTAATTGAAACTCATGATCTCCTCCATGAAATCTCATCTCCATTCACTGTTTCCTCTCTTTTTAATTTTTTTTTTAACGTTTATTTATTTTTGAGACAGAGCATGAACGGGGGAGGGACAGACAGAGAAGGAGACATAGAACCGGAAGCAGGCTCCAGGCTCTGAGCCATCAGCCCAGAGCCCGACGCGGGGCTCGAACTCACGGACCGCGAGATCGTGACCGGAGCTGAGGTCGGACGCTTAACCAACTGAGCCACCCAGGCGCCCCTGTTTCCTCTCTTAATGAAAAATACCATTCATTCCTTTACATATGTGTCCCAGCTAATCTCCACATCTATTTCATCACTAAGTATTGTTATTTTCACCTTCTGAATACCACTCAAATTTATCTACTTCTCTCTATTCTCAATGCTACCATTTCAGTGTAAGTTATTACTTTCCTTTCTTATGGGTCTTCTGTCAGTCTCTCCAATCAGTTCTCCACACTGCAGTGTTATTTTTTCAAAACACGTATTTAATCATACCATGTCCTACTACTGCACAAGCTTAAAATCCTTCAATGTGGCACTGTCCAAGAGAAATATAATGCCAGCCTCATACATCATTTTAAGCATTCCAGTAGTCATATTAAGATAGTAAAAAAAAAAAAAAAAAAAAAAAAAAAAAAAAAAAAAAGCAGTTTCTCTTAATATAAGAGAAACTACGGTAAGTCTTTAAAATCTGACAGATTTTTTTGGGGCGCCTGGGTGGCTCAGTCGGTTGAGCGTCGGACTTCAGCTCAGGTCACGATCTCACGGTTTGTGAGTTTGAGCCCCGCGTCGGGCTCTGGGCTGATGGCTCAGAGCCTGGAGCCTGCTTCCGATTCTGTGTCTCCCTCTCTCTCTCTCTGCCCCTCCCCTCCCCCATTCATGCTCTGTCTCTGTCTCAAAAATAAATAAACATTAAAAAAAAATAAAATCTGACAGATTTTATAGGTATTCAGACTAATCCCCAACAACACTGTCCCCCTAACATAGCTGGACAGTGCACCTCCAACATCTGATAATTCATACTCTAAAAACCACTGAAGACGCACTCCTGGTCTGGCTGGGCACAAGTGAAGTGTCTGAGGCCTAGGACGGCGGCTTCTTTCTCGGTCCCCAATCCCCGTTTCCCCCTCGACCTGGCGTTCATCACTTCCGTAAGGATATATCTAAGAATTAGGAGCCTTCAGCCTATTTTCCAGAGTTTTCTAGCTTCACTTCTTCTCGATCCCCAAATTCCCACATTTCCTCACCCAGTCCGGCCACAGCCGACCCCAAAGAGGCTTCCGACAGAGACGAGATCAGTCCGTCAATGTTTACTTCCTGTTGTCCCGCCCTCTCCCGGCAGCCACTTCGGTAGTTTCCGGACGAGCGGCAACATGCGCATTAACATCTTGTGGAGGGGAGGGAACTCAGGCTCCCACGCGACGTTGAAATCGCGAGAGCTCGAGGTTCCCCGCCCCCCCCCCCCCCCCCCCGCGCCCCAGGACTGTGAAGGGAGTTAGTTTCAGCAGTTGTTTTCCTGTTGCCTGCTTTTGAATTATTGTTTCTTTTAGAATCGCAGAATCTTAGGATGTTAAAAAAAAAGTCCGTAGGAAAGGCAACAGCTTAAGTTTTTCTACAGAACTGTAAAATGAATGGGGAAGTTCGTGACGTATTACGGGGGAAAAAAAGGCAGTTACAATTAGTATTAGTAGCCGCGTATTGTGTAACAAGTTGGGGACGTGGTGAAGAAAAAGTGACTTTATGTCCTCGAATTTAGTCATGCAGAGTGAAAAAGACACTTAAAATAATTTCATATAATTTACAGTTGTAAAAAGTCTCTGTGAAAGGAATACCAGGTGCTATGAGAACATAAGGGACTAATAATAGGTAATTGTGACTTTCTGCACCCAAGTGATCTTGTGTTTTACCATTAGAAAAAAATACTATAAAACAATTTCTATTTCAGGAAACCAATAGTATCTGATATCCCAACCCTCCTTTTAAAGTGCACATATGAAGTAAGATAAAATACTGGAATATAAGCATTTTGGTAGTAGAATTTCTTGGGTTTTCTTTGTGCTGTTATCTTTTCTTCCTCAAAGTAACATGTATTGCTTTAATTTTTTTAATTTTTTTAAATGCCTATTTATTTTTGAGAGAGAGCACCAGTACAGGAGGGGCAGAGAGAGAGAGAGAGAGAGAGAGAGAGAGAGACAGAATGAGAGAATCTAAAAGAGGCTCCAGGCTCTGAGCTGTCAGTACAGAGCTCCATCGGGGCTGGAACCCATCAACAGGGAGATCATGATCTGAGATCGTGACCTGAGCTGCAGTGGGAAGCATAACCCACTGAGCCACCCAGGCGCCTCAACATGTATTGCTTTTAACAGTAAAAGTGAAAATAGTTAACATCCTTGCCTCAATAGGAGCCAATCGTAATCTATTTTTTTCTTATTAAAACTTTGCAGTGCCTAGAGTTGAAGAACGTAAACACTAATTTTGATTCCACAGGGCAGTTGGTGAAGGGATAGAAAAGATCAGAGAATGGCCTGAAAGCGAGTAGTCTCTGAATCACCTATGTTTTATTTTTATCTTTTAAAACAATTATTGCAATTTGCTCGGAAGGTTTGAGGCCTGTTTAAAACCACCAGGCACAAGGCATGAGGCTGGCTCAGTAGGTGGAGCATGCAACTCTTGATCTTGGGGTTGTGATTTTGAGCCCCATGTTGGGTGTAGAGGTTACTTAAAAATGAAATCTTAAAAAAAAAACCCAAAAAACAAAAACAAAAAAAAACCAAACAGGCACAATCCAGGAAGCATATCTCCTAGAGGAATCATAAAATATGCTGGACAAGAAGGAAGAGTATTTTGTAAGGTTTGGGTTCCTCCTGGAGGATTTTGAGGAGGGTTGTAGGGAAGCAAGGGTCAGTACTAGATGGGTTGCTGTTTGTAAATCTCAATTAGAATTAACTGGGATTGATTAGGATCTAGGTGCTGTTATAAGGTGAGGGTGATTTACTAATTGGGTAATTCCAATAATAGTAGGGAGTCTGGGGCATCACTGGTGAGAAAGCAGTGATCACACAGAGAGTGGTTTATAGCATTTTACATTTACTGCATGACCTTTGGAGACCATGCTTCCTGTTGTAGGGGAAGACTGACCCTGGGGAGATAAATATCTTGCACCCAAAGACCTAAGGAGATAGAGAATCTCCACTTTGAAGCTTTAGTACTGTACAGATTGGTTTCGAAATGAACACTTTTGTGTGCTGATGATGTAATATGGAGCTGAAACATTTAGGAGGAGATGCAGGGTGAAAATAAGGGGAGGAGTAGGAATCAAAGAAAAAGGACAGGGAAGGGGCAATAAAGGTATAAATGTTTTTTGTCCTCTTTACCTTCTTGAGTTAGGATCTTTTTTCCTTGATGCCTAGCTCAGTGTCTAGCATTTAGTTAACATTCAATAAATATTTATTGAACGAATTAATCCTTCAATTCTGGTCCTGAAATGCTAGGGAAAAAGGGCCAATGAACTGACATATATTGAGAACTGCATCTATGCCAGGTGTAGTGTGAAACCTTTTGTGAAATAATGTAGGCTCAACTGCTCTCTCCCAACTTACCTCCAAGTTAGAATGTATCTGGTGACCTGTGGGGAGTAGGGATTGGATGACACTGGTCAACTTTGGTCTTTTGAATTAATTCCTTTACCTTGTATTTGTTCAATCTGTTTCCATTTACTATAGAAATAGGAAAAGGTCATTAATTTTTCCAAGCATAATTTCTCTCCTTAACTTGGAAATTAGAATTCCTTTTCTGTATTTTTATTATTCCCCAGATCTTTTTCTCATCTTTCTGCCCTCTCCCACCAGGCCCTTCTAGGCAGCTTTGATGACTGTATTGTTGAGATGTCAGAAGTTTAAAATAATCCTATTAAAAATAGAATTTGAAAGGAAACCTGAATTATGTATTCATGAGGATCATCATTTTGTTCATGAGCCAGATTCCTGACGCGGCATCCTAGCCTGAAATGTTAAGGGTTATTCTGCAATTAGGGAATAATCAGTCTATTCTTAATCACAAACCTAAAGGAATGACACAAACATTGCTGTTTGATTTATCTGTATTTACGCTGCTTCTTAATTTTTAATTCTGCTCTTCTGGTGTTCCTTAGAGGGAATAAGTTGTTTTCCCACTCGACTATATGTTTGTTTTTTTTCTTTTTTCATACATCTGTTGAAATACAACTGTATGTATCCATAGTTCCTCAGTTATTTTTCTAAGGACTGCAATGCCTTTCCTCCAGTACTGCCTCTTCTTTTTTATTTGATCTGGTCAATTTACTCTTTGGACAAATAGTTAATTGAAGACTTTAGGAAAATACTTCTGTTGCCACTTTGCCTTGACTTTTTGAACCTCACAATCACTTAAGAACTTCCTGGCTGTCCTAGAGTCTCAGGAAAAAAACCCCAAATCTCTGTATCTTGATATCATGATAATCATTTACTTATTGGAATAGAAGACCATATTCACTCCCTTTCTATCTCTGTGAGGAGCATGTTAAAAACACCTACAAGTAAAGGTGTCAGAAGGTTTGATTTTTTTTCTTCCCAGGAAGCAAGCTACTAACTTCCCGGAAAAAGCTTTCCAGGCGGTGAGCTAGGAGCTTAGATTCCTCCCATTGGTTCTTCCTGGAGCCCCACCCACGGTTCCGCCTCCTGGGCGGATGAACCAATAGGGGCGTGAGTTGTGGTTTAAACGCCGGGTCTGGAGCGACCGCGGCAGGCTGTCTTGGAAGAGTTTGGCTGTTGGCTCTTACGTGGGCGAACCGAGTGGTCGTGAGTGTTGGGCGCGCGGGGCCCGCGAGGAAGGAGGTGGGCTGGGAGCTGGAGGTTGGGAGGACCTGGGGCTTCCCGGGATCTTCACTAGCGCCGAGCTAGGTTGAGCCGCGGACTGGGACCGCGGACGCAGCCCTCGGCAGTTCGATTCTGATGAGTACTAGGACCTGTGCCAGCCCTAAACCGCCGACTCTTCTGGAACTTAGAGCCTCTGACCCAGGCTTCAGGAGTTAAGAGCTGGATTAAATGCCTGTTGCCTGAAGAACGGGCTTCGCTGTCTCCTTAGTTCTAGTTTTTGAGTGGCGTGCCCAGGGTAGAAAGTTTGGTTTTTGCTACCTACATCATCGCTTCTCTCATCTTCCTAACCCCCAGGGTCTAATATGTATTTCGCACCCGCAGCTGATCCATAATGGCTACCCTGATCTTTGTTGATAAGGAAAATGGAGAACCGGGCACCCGTGTGGCTCCCAAGGACGGGCAGAAGCTGCGGTCTAAGCCTCGTAAGTAAACGGGCTGCAGTCAGTCACCGTTGAGTCCGGAGTCACCGGAATCAATTGTGGGCGTGGCTTGGAGTCGGGAGCAGAGGGGAGGCATCAAGTATTGGGGAATGCTCCTATTGCGATTTGCTTATGTTGGGTTTCTTTTATTTATTTATTTTTAACTCTTTACATGAAAGAGTATCTTAAGCGATTAGTTAAGAGCGTACAAAACTGAAGTACTGTTAGGCATATGGCCAAGCCACTGTCAAAAATTGGGATTGAGTCTGGGGATGAGAATTAGGCCAAGTTTATACACACAATCAGTCTTCAACTTGGGTAGGTTTTACTGCCTGAATAATCTTATGGTAAGACTTTTTCTTCAGCAGTCAAAACTTTAGATGGGAGATCTCAGGTTTCAACACCACGTGTAGGCAAAACGTTTGATGCTCAAGCAACCTTGCCTAAAGTTACCAGAAAGGCTTTGGGAACTGTCAACAGAGCCACCGAAAATTCAGTAAAGAACAATGGACCTCTCAAACAGAAGCAGCCAAACTTCTCTGCCAAAAAGGTAAGTGTTGGCTGCAAACTGGTTGTCTAAACACTTTAGCACTTTTGACTCTTAAAATGACTATAGGCACCCTACCTTTCTTGTGAGTAGAAGGAAATATAGGCTACCAAACACCGATTAGCAGGAGGGAATCCTGTTCTCTTTGTGGACTTCCTCTGTGCCTCAAGATTAGAAGTCTCACAAGCAGCTGGTGAATGTTGTTGCCTCACCTGCTCTTAACTAGCGTTGAAGCAGATTGGTTGGTGGTATCTACTTACAGATACAGAAAGTACTGAGAGGGAGGGTACTTTGCAAGAGGTCACATAGCTAATATAATAGCTCATGTGCTGCCACCGTCCTCCCAGTCTCTTAGAGTGAGCGCCAGGTACTCTACTTTGCAAACATGTTGACCTTTGTGTGTGTGCATGAGTAGCAGGTCAGTGCATCCCAGACTAAGAAGACTTTGCTGTGAAAGATGACTTCAGCATGTAGATTAACACTTTATTTGAATAATTGTCTTAATGTATATTAGGAGGAACACTAATAATTTAGATCAAAATAAAACTTGTAATGTGGTTTAGGACAAGATATGTTTTTTATTTTTATTTTTTTTTAAATGTTTATTTTTGAGAGAGAGAGAAGGGGAGCGGCACATAGTGAGAGGGAAACAGAGAATCCCAAGCAGGCTCTGTGCTGCCAAGACAGCCTGATGTGGGGCTTGCACCCACGAACCATGAGATCATGACCTGAGCCGAAATCAAGAGTCAGATGATGCTTAACCGACTGAGCCACCCAGGCGCCACCAAGATGTCTTTTTTAAAAACTAAGTTGAGTAAGAAATGTTAAATTCAAGTATTGCAAGGCTATGACAAAAATAATGAGAATGTGACGTAGCACTGAAGTGTGGGAAACCCTAATTTAGAGATTTCCTCTAGGGGTGCCTGGGTGGCTCAGTCGGTTAAGCATCTGACTCTTGGTTTTGGCTCCAGTCAGGATCTTGGGGCTTCTTGGGTTCAAGCCCCTCATTGGGCTCTACACTGGCAGTGTGGTTCTCTCTACCCCTCCTAACCCCCGTCTCTCTCTAAATAAATTAAAGAAAATATTTAGTATACACATATGATGTAAGATTAAATCAATAATATGTAGGTTTCTGCTTTGGCCTATTGTAGACTGCCTACCTGCCCAATTTAGGCTAGAGAATTATCCAGGCTACCAAAGTCCTTGACTGTCTTTTGTTGGCTCTTACTCAGTGTGTATTTCAACTTAATATTAACTAAGCAAATAAATCAGGTGACACTGATGGAAACACAAATGGAAAGCACACTTCCAAAAGCCAAAAATGGCTTCTAGGATTAGTCTCTATTTGGGTGACTCCTGCCCATTTTCTGTGTCAGGTTGAGTGATTGAGTTGATTAGCTCTGAATTAACTCTGTATTCTTGGTAACTTAGGCTGAGAGTTGCTGATACTTAACAGACTAAACTCTTTAGCCGTGCTACTAGAATTGCTTGCTGAATTGTATTTGTATGTAATTAATGAGAACTAAGGATTACAGTTGCTTAGAAGTCCGTGTGAAAGTGGTGAAGCAGTCACATGTCTGGAAGACTTATGATCTCTTGTACTAATCTATTGACAAGGTTTTCACTCTCATTCATATTTTCTTGGGTGGTTTTAGGTAACTGAGAAGACTGTCAAAGCAAAAAGCACTGTTCCAGCCTCGGATGACACCTATCCTGAAATAGAAAAATTCATTCCCTTCAATCCTTTAGGTAATATTTTTTTTTTTTTTGTATTACAAAAATGCTTTAGTCTTGAGTTTCTCTTAGAATCCTGTTCAGCTCTAATTTGATATGAATAGACCTCTGACCCCAAATTGTAATAAGACTCTCTGAATCTGGTCTTTGCACAAATGTATTTGGTGGTGGATTTCTTTGTAAGGAACCTCTGAGGTCTGAAGGGGAATTGGTGCGAAGGTGTGGAGAACATTGTTCCCGGCCTCAAAAACTTCCCACATAAGGGAGATAAGATGTATTCACTAATAGTGAACAAGTGTAAAGTGGACATTATTCCTGGCAAGGGTTTTTGAAAGTGGGTTTTATGTTGAGTTGAACAATGTCTGAAAAAATCCACATAGTCTGTGAAAACGTGTTTCTACTCCTTCAACCTGCTATGTGAATCAAATATTTTCTGTTACAGAACCACCTTTTCAAGCTTTTCCCATTTGAGGAGAGGCTACTGTATCCAGGCTTTGGGTACAGTGGTTAACAAAGACAGGTCCCACCCTGAGGGAGCCCATGATTGGGAGGGAAACCCCAAACGAATCCTCTCACTGTAAGTGAGCAAGGAGAAAAACTGGTCCCTTAGGGGGAACTGAACCTCACCTGGAAGAGTGGGGAAGGTTTCTTTTAGGAAGTGACAGAAGTTGAGTTTTAAAGGCTATCTGGGGATAGCCAGGTGAAGAAGGGGAGGGGCAGGGCAAGAACACAGCACAGAAGTGTGTGCAGAGATCCTGAGGTAGAGCCGAGGACTGGAGGGGTTCTGGGAAATGAAGGCAGAGAGAAGGACAATATGGATGAAACTCGGGAAGGTCACACAGAGCCTTCTGCATTTCTGAACTGGAACTTTCGGCCTTTCATCCAAAGGTATTTAGTCATCCTGTACACATCCAGCTTGTCCCTGGCTTTTATATAATACAATTCTGCAGTTAGTGTCCTCGAAATTGTACTGTGAGTTTGTGAGGATAGCTGGAAAGTGGACTTGAAGGATTGCTGAGTCATCTCAAAGGGGAGGTGATTAAGTTTTGATACAATGTAGTGCTTCCATGCTAATGATTACAATTCAGCCATTAAGGAAAATGGTGAGGTAGATTTATGCATATTGATCAAGAAGGATGACTACAATATGCTGTGTTTGAGGAAAGAGCTACTAAGTTGCCCCCCAAAATAGCATAAATTACTGAACCCACCTGCAGTGGATGAGGATGCCTGCTTCCCCTACAGTGTCTAACGGCAAATGTTTAAAAACTCTTAACCTTATCAAAAAGGCAGTGGGTGGGGCGCCTGGGTGGCGCAGTCGGTTAAGCGTCCAACTTCAGCCAGGTCACGATCTCGCGGTCCGTGAGTTCGAGCCCCGCGTCAGGCTCTGGGCTGATGGCTCAGAGCCTGGAGCCTGTTTCTGATTCTGTGTCTCCCTCTCTCTCTGCCCCTCCCCCGTTCATGCTCTGTCTCTCTCTGTCCCAAAAATAAATAAACGTTGAAAAAGAAAAATTAAAAAAGGCAGTGGGTATCTCATGGTTTTAAATTGGGGTGCATGTCCATGTAGTGAGCATATTTGATCATTGGCCTTCTATAGTTTTTTTTTAACTTCCTGTTTGTATCTTTGTTTTCCTTTGATAATGACTTTTTCAGCAGCCTTTGTGGATAAAGGAGATTAGCTTTATTAGGTTGCAGACTTTTTCTTCTGGAGTCTTTTGTCTGTTTATGGTTTCCTTTATAATTCATTGGTTTCAGATTAAGTAGTCACCATCCCGCAGTTCCTTTTTAAATTCTGGGTTTTAGCAGTCTTGGAAAGAGTAGGGTAATTCCTAGTATTTAGGCTTTAGAGAAGTTTCAGACTAGAGAAAATAATGGTTCTCCCCCATCTTTGTTCTTTTGAGGAAATGCTAACCCCCTTGAAAAAAGGAAAGACTCAATATTTAAATTCTAGTTTAGTTACTGTCAAGAAAAATCTATTGTATTTTTTTAATTAAAATTTTTTAAGGGCACCTGGGTGACTCAGTTGGTTAAGCATCTGAGTCTTGATTTTTGCCTTGGGTTATGATCTCATGGTCTGTCCTGGGATTGAGCCTCCATGGTCAGTCCAGCATGGAATTGGCTTGGGATTCTGTCCCTCCTTCTCCCTCTGGCCCTCCCTCACTCGTGTGTGCTTTCTCTCTCTCCCCTTTCAAAATTACTTTAAAATTTTTAATTTTTTTGATCTCCATGCCCAACGTAGAGGTCGTACTCATGACCCTGAGATCAAGAATTGCATGCTCTACCAACTGAGCCAGCCAGGTGCCCTAAGAAAAATCTTTTTGAAATAATTCTAAGAAGTAAGACACTTGGATTATAAAGAGTGTTACTTAACACAATGGTTCTCGATTTTTTTTTTTTTTTTTTTTTTAACGTCTGTGACCACTCTTAAAAGTTAGTGAAGACCCCAAAGACCTTTTGTGTGTAGTTTAAATATCCTGTATTGGGAATTAACACTGATTAAAAAAAAAAAACCAAACCCTCAAAAAAAAAAAAAAACCCCATTATGTAACTTTTTTTAAACATTTCTAAGACATCTAGACATGGTTTTATATATATATGTATATGTGTGTGTGTGTGTATACATATATTTTTTTTTGGTTTTTTTTTTTTTGGTTTTATATTTTTGAAAACTTGGTTAATTTAGCTTAACATAAAACACCTGTATTGTAAGTCTGCATTCAATCCATTGCATCTCTTGTTTTGGTTGAAGTACATGGAAAAAAATTTGGCTTCCTGAAGATATGTAGTTAGGACAGGGAGGAGCATTTTAATAGTCTTTTTAGATAAGTGTGGAGAGTTCTTTCCTATAACACTAACACCTAACAAGTGGCAATTTCTGAATGTATGGTTGAAATGTGTAATCTGAAATCCTGTCAGTGAACATTTTGTACTCTGAAAATAAAATCCATTGGGCTGTTCTGCATTTAAATGCAAAAATAAAAGATGCATTTAATCACGCATTGATCATGTAGAAGTGATGATTCACGGGGAAATGTAGATCATCCAAATGTTGAAGTGTTTCATTATGCAATGTCAAATATGCACTCATTAATGTCACCACTGATCTCATTGGAAAAGTGTAATATTAGGAAGTTGTCAAGCTAATGATTACAGATAAGTTTTTCAAAATTCTAGTGTTTTTTTTTTTTTCCTTGAAATTGTGTATTTTGTCGTTGGCAACAGATACTGTTTTCCTTGAGGTGATGGACTTCTTTATTCCTCCAAGGAAATGTGCTACAAATACCCAAGTCTAAGCAACTACAGTTTGTCTTTCCATTGTTATTTCAACTAAACAGTGTTTCAGGATAAAGTCCTCTAGTTTAGCTTGAAAACCAAATAATGGCACAAATCTTTTTTCTTTGAGCTCACCATGGTACTTGAGTATGCAGCAGAAGTGCTTTATGGAGTACTTCTCATTTCATCATACAGAATACTAAAAAGACATGTTCTTAAGGGTCGAGAGCTGACAAAATTAATACTTTTTACTGCATGTGGTAAAGTGATATGTGAAGCTGGCATTTTTTACTGCAAGCCAGTGGTATTGAGGAATATAAGGAGTACAAAATACAGTTTATTGTTGCTGCCTTGATTTGTGCTAAGGCACAGCAAGCAATTCCATCCATTACTGCTTTTGTACCATCATTGCAAATGTCAGCACAGTGGAAGAATGTGTTTATGTTGTTAACAACATATTTTGACCTCATGCACCCACTGAAAGGGTCTCAGATCCCCAGGGGTCCACTGACCACCCTGAGAACCACTGCTCTGATAAAGTGCTTTGTCTTTGTGGCAGATTTTGAGAGTTTTGACCTGCCTGAAGAGCACCAGATTGCACACCTCCCCTTGAATGGAGTGCCTCTCATGATCCTTGATGAGGAGAGGGAACTTGAAAAGCTGTTACACCTGGGCCCCCCTTCACCTCTGAAGATGCCCTCTCAACCATGGGAGTCTAGTAAGTGAACAAGAGTCCTTCTAGAAGAGCTGCAAATTACTTGTGTCATAATACTTTCATTATCGTGGGGGGCAGAGTTGTATGGAAGGTTAGCCTACAGGTAATTTCTGTCTTTCAAACTTCAGGGATAGGGTTTCAGAGTAATGAAAACTCTCAATTGGTACTGTTTGCAGTCTCAAATGCCCAGCCAAAATTAAGTCATTCTGGAATGTAGACAGTCTTAGATACAGAAAACAAGATTAAGTTTAGCCTATGGCTTCTTAGGTTATAACTTGAAGTATAACAAACTTGCTTGGAATGAGAGTTCCAAGTTATATCTAAAGCTAATCTAGAACCAAGACCCCTGAGCACAGTAGCATAGAATGACAAAACCTTACGGCCAAGGTTTGAGGCCTTGGTTCAAACTAGTGATCAAAAACCATCAGTGTGTTTTCTATTTGTTCTGATGGGATAGTGTATTCTATTTTATAAGTTAGTGATATTGTTGGCTCTTGTGTGGGTCCTTAAAAATATTAGTTTCAGGCATGTCTAAGATTCATTTCCTAATGAAGATTAATTCTGGGATCTTAGCCACATTCAAAGCAGTGTGTGGGTGTGAGTGTGTATGTGTATGCATGCATGCGTGCAATGTCTAACTGGGGTGGGGTAGGGATTCAATATGCAAAGGGGAAAATAAGAAGATAAAATTGACAACTAATGTCTATGTTGAGATGGACGATGACCTAAGGGTTTGCAGATATTGAATAAGAAATTCCTGTTTTCTAGATCTGTTGCAGTCTCCAAGCGTTCTGTCGACCCTGGATGTTGAATTGCCACCTGTTTGCTATGACTTAGATATTTAAATTTCTTAGCACTTAATAGTTTGTATGTTTTGTATTAATAAAGAAATTCTTTAATAGACTCTTCCTAATATTGTAGTTGGTTTTCTGTGGAATTTACTTAAAACAGTATGAAAATTAGTGGAAGTGTTTGATAAGGGTCTGTCATCGGACAACGGAAGCGTATCTGACTTGAAAAGCTTACCTTAAAACCTTTTGGTTTGTTTTAATCGTGAATTTAGCAGCTGCTTCCCTTCAGAAGCTGTTTTCCCTGAAACATACATCCCTAAATGTGTACTTTATTGCCTTTCTGTGGCTATTAACTAGTGACAGTTATTAGATCTCTTAATTAGAAGAGCCACTTCCAGCTCGTTAAATATCTATTGCTAAGCATTCTTTATAGCTGGTTCTGTTTGGTTTCTAATGACTTTAAATCTCAGTATTCAGTAATCAGAATTTGAAAGGCTCTAAATCTTCTGAGATCTTCAATTAGGTCCTTTAAAGATTGCAGCAGATAATTTACGGATGGTAATATCCACTCTTCACCTGTAGGAAACTCCGTTTAGTTGTTCACACTATATTGTGACCTGGTTGAAGTGTTTATAATAAGCATTATTGTGTTTATGACCCTATTTTTCAGTTGAGGACAGTGAAGCTCAGAAGTTCATTGATAGGCTAGAGACATGAAGAGTTATTACTTTGATTCCAAATCTGTGATTGGAATCAAAATATTAGATTACAAACAGTTGCTCATGGATTTTCTTTTTGGGGGGGATGAGAGGGATGATCCCCCCTTCCCCCCCAAAAAAACAAATGTTGCCCCCATTTAAAATTCCAAAATTTCACATACCTTCTGGTTTTGGAGCTTCTCTTGGAAAAGCAGATTTGGTGATAGTTGGCCCTTGTTTCCAATACTGAGACTGGCAGCGGAGTGTAGGCTACCTTGCAGGTGGAGTGTGGGCTTTCTGTCCTACAGACCCTTTGCGAGATGGCCTGAAAGGAGAACTCAAGTGTTGCTTCTGTCTCTTCTCTGATCACTTTACTTGCTTGGTCCATGTAGGCAATTAAATTGATCCTTGCTTAATACCAACCTATATAGGAAGTCTTTCTCCTGAGAGGTCTGTAACATACATAGTCAAGTTAAAATTTGAACCTTTCTTTTCCATCATTGCTGGTATCCTACGTAATTTGCTTGAAACTGAAAACTAGTGGGAATGTTTAACAAAGGTCTGTAATCTGATAATAGTTTATTTGATTGAAAAAGTTACCTTAAAACCCTTCGGTTTGTTTTAACAATTTATTTTAGAAGCTGCCACTTTTCCCTGAAACATACACCTCTCAGCATGTACTTTATTGTCTTCATTATTAGGAAGCAAACCAGGAAGTGGCAAGATAGGCTTGAAATACCAGGAACACATATAGACACTGATGCTGAATTTAAAACTTTTACCTTTTAGGGGCGCCTGGGTGGCTCAGTCAGTTAAGCATCTGGCTTTGGCTCAGGTTGTGATCTCACAGCCTTTGGGTTTGAGCCCTGTGTTGGGCTCTGTGCTGACAGCTCAGAACCTGGAGCCTGCTTTGTATTCTGCTTTTCTCTCTTTCTCTCTCTCTGATCCTCCCCCTGCTCAAGCTCTGTCTGTCTCAAATATAAACAAATATTAAAAGTTTTAATCATAGGTTTAATTTTTTTTTTATCTTTTAAATATAATTGAATAAATCTGACTCGAATTAGAGACATTTTTTTAATTTAATTTTTTAATTTTTTTTCTTAATTTTTAAAATGTTTGTTTTTGAGAAAGCACAAGTTGGGGAGGGGCAGAGAGAGAGGAAGACAAAGAATCTGAAGCAGGCTCCATACTGTGAACTGTCAGCACAGAGGCCGATGATTAGCTCAAACCCATGAACTGCGAGATCTTGACCTGAGCCGAAGTTGGACACTTAACCAACTGAGCCCCCCAGGTGCTCCTAAAAAGACTTTTAAAAGAACATAAAATAGGGCTACTAGGACACATGGCTTTAAGGAAGAGTATTGGATCTAGCATCCTCAGATATAGCAGGGCCATGTGAAAAGCAGAGCATGATTGAGTGGTTTTCATACTCCACAATAAACTCAGAAACTTTGGGAAAGGATCTCTTGTGGTGGAGTGAGCAAAGGACAGAGCGTGCCAGCTAGTCAGTCCTTTACCAGCTAGTTAACTGTCCTTGGTCAGACTGAACATGGAGTAATCTCTCTTCATCTGCTGTCCATCAGAATACAAAGCACTTAATGTTGGTTGAAACTTGAACTTTAAACAGATGCTTCTTCGTTAATATAATTTTTATTTTGTGGGGATTGTTGCTGTTTTGTATACAGTTTCCTAAATATAAGGTGTTTGGCTTTATTACTTGAAAAGGCTTGGGGTGCCTAGGTGGCTCAGTTCATTTAGTGTCCATCTTCTGCTCAGGTCACGATGTCATTGTTCGTGGGTTTGAGCCCTGTGTTGGGCTCGGTGCTGACAGCTCAGAGCCTGGAGCCTGCTTTGGATTCTGTGTCTCCCTCTCTCTGCCCCTCCCCCACTCATGCTCTGTCTCTGTCTCTCAAAAATGAATAAATGTTAAAAAAATAAAAAAAAAGGCTTATGAGAAGCCCTGTTTGCAATTCCAGTCTGTCTAACCGATGATGCTCTAAGATTAAAGTTCATTATTGTCAAGTTGGACAGTTGGACCACACTGGATCTTAAAGGTGCTCTGATCTACATAAGGTTCACCCATACCTAGCATACTCTTCTACTGGCATTTTTCAGGTTTCAAGTTCCAATTAACCTTCAATAGGAACACAAAGCTTTTTAAATATATTAATGTTAATATTGTCTATCATACTAATTCTGAGCAACATTATCAAGTCACAAAAGGGTTGGTACAACCATGGAAATTCCCCAGTTGACTTTGTTCTTGCCATTACTTTAACCAATCATTTACTCAGGCCCTTTTGTGCTAGGGACCAAGACTGTGATGGTTAAGTAACACGTTGCCCTTGCCCTCAGGGGCTTGTTGTCCAGTGGGGGAGAATGGCATGAAATGCCATCATGATATAGGAAGATGAATGTAGGGGCAGGAAGAACCAGTTGCTGGTGAGTGCTTGCCAGTCCAGTTTAGGGAAGGGCAGGGAAGGCTTCCTGAGGAGGAACATATGGATGAACACTTGATGGAAGAGAAGTGTTCTGGGCTGAGGGAACAGCTTTTGCAAGTGCCAGGAGGCAAGAGAACACAGCCTATTAGATGAACCCCCCCCCCCCCCTTTTTTTTTTCCCTTTTTCTACTTGAGATTTGGGCAAGGAGCATAGTTGGTAACAAAAGAGTCTGGAGAGTTAAGCTAGGGCCACGTGGCTTTGTAAACTATAGAAGGGGGTTTAGCGTCTGTCCTAGGGGTGTTGGGTGCCATGAAAAAGTTTTAAAGAGGGAAGGGACAGGGCCAGCTTTGTGTTTCAGAACTTCACTCTGGAGGCGGGGAGACCAATTTTGGAGTCTGCCATAGATGATGAAATGGCCTTGAAGAAGTGATGGGAGAGAACAGTAAGGCTTCAAGAGGAATTGGCATTGACAGGGTGGCAAATGGTGGAGAGAAGGCACAGGAAAGCATCAACAATGCATGGGGATACCCCTCACATGTGGGTGCTCAGATGTGTTCACAAAGATGTTTATTGCTGCTTAGTTTATAATGGGTAAATATGATACAGATGGTACATTGGGATGACATGTATTCATTAAAAAGGAACTATGTATGTGGACGTGGAGAGATAACCATGGAACTTTTTCAGTATCCCAAGTGGGTTATATTTAGGATGACTTTTTTTTTTTTTTCTTTTAGTTTATTTTGAGAGAGAGAGAGTGTGCTTATGCATAGTGGGGAAGGGGCAGAGAGAGACACACACACAGAATCCCAAGCTGTGCTTTCAGCACAGAGCCTGATGCAGGGCTTGATCCCACAAATCATGAGTTCATGACCTGGACTGAAATCAAGAGCTGGATGTCTGACCGACTGAGCTACTCTGATGCCTGGGATCCCTTTTATTTAAATATGTTTGAGACAGAAAAGCATAGTGATAAGGAGTAAAAAGTGAGATCCTGGCTCAGCAACTTTGTTTGCAACCTTGAGCATGTCCTTTAATCTCCCTGAACTTCTGTTTTTTCTTCATTCATGAGACCCATGATAGAATTTATCTTGAAAGGTTGTTAGGAGTACATGAGCTAATGCACGAACACTCAAAATGGGCTTGACCTCTTAGTTATTATTCTGGTTAGGTTTATTTGTGAGTGTAAAAATATCCATAAAGCTATCCATTCATTCCTTACCAGAGTTAATCTTGCATGTGTCTATGGAAGACTAGCATTGTTTAAACTTATAAAAATTTACATATTAATAGGATTATACCACCTAAAGAGAAAATGTGGGGTGCCTGGGTGGCTCAGTTGCTTGGGCATCTGACTGGCTCAGGTCATGATCTCACTGTTCATTTGAGCCCCACATTGGGCTCACTGCTGTCAGTGTAGAGCCTGCTTAGGGTCCTTTGTCCCCCACTCTCTGCCCTTCATTGACTCACGGTTTCTTGCTCTCAAAAGTAAATACTTAAAAAAAAGAAAAAAAGAAAACGCTATTTTCTCTGGAGGCTGGAGAGGTAATACTTTTTTTTTTTTTTTTTTAAAGAAAAATATCTATTGTTCCATTTGTCTTTATAATGGTCAAATGAATCCCTATCTTCTTCCCCACAGGCTTCATTGTGGGGTTGGGTGCATCAGGTTTGAGCCTTACCTAGAGCCCCTAAGGTTCTGGGAAGCCTGAACACCCAGTTTGCGACTTGGGTTGGGCTGGTGGAGCTGATTTTGAAACAGCCTGAAAGGAGGCTGGGGTGGGATATGATGCTTTGGCATGGGAGCCTTTAGAGAGCTGAAGATCATTCCTGGGGAAAATGACCCAGTGGGGTCAGTGGGCATCTGTACGGGTTCAGGATCAACCAACTTTGTGTGTTGACCTGGGCATGCAGCGTTGCCTGGCAGGTTTACATAATCTCCGTTCTTCCTTTGTGAGTCTGCTGTATTCCTACTGCTCTGCTCTTTAAACTTATTTGTTTCTGCTTCCACCCCTGTCTCTCAAGTTCCTAACCTCCCCCCTCGTAGAGCATGTGGGAGCCCACGGTCAGGAATGTCTTCTTGCTGCCGTTTGTTTTACAAGCCACCTGCATCTTGCAACAGAGGTGTTCGCCCTGTCATCCCTTGACATCTGCCCTGGGTCACCTCCCCTCTTTGGTTATCTCCCCCCGCCTTTTCTCGCATGTGTTTGCTTTTTGGTGGGGCCTCCAGACTCTATAGTCTTCCTTCTGTACCTAAAGACCCTTCTTCGTTGCCACATCTTTCTTCAATGTCCAACCCTAAGGGCTCAGTCTTGGCCTCTCTTCTTCACAAACTCTGTATGATCTGTATTCCCGTGGTTTGAAATCCCACCTCTGTGCTGCATTGGTATCTCTAACCCAGGTCTCTCCCCTGAACTCTCTCTAGTTGCTTACTAGATTTCAAATCTAATATGTCTAAACTGGAGCTCTAGTTTTCTCCCTCTGCGATCTGTCCCTTGCTGGCCTTCTCTACCTCAGTAAATGGCGTGTTTACTCCTGTTACAAACCCGGGAGCTGTCTTTGTTACTTCCTTCTCTTCCCACATCCATCCCCACAGCCAGCCTGAGGTTTCTGCTTCTAGTTTATATTCCTAGTTAGTTCAATTCTTTCCACCCCTTAAATGCAAACTATGATTTCTTTTTTTCTTTCAATATATGAAATTTATTGTCAAATTGGTTTCCATACAACACCCAGTGCTCATCCCAAAAGGTGCCCTCCTCAATACCCATCACCCACCCTCCCTTCCCTCCCACCCCCCATCAACCCAAACTATGATTTCTTGTGATGACCACAGCCCTCTAACTGGCCATTCTGCTTCTGCTCACGCCCCTTCTTACCTGTTCTCCACCATTGCCAGAGTGATGTTTTAAATGCAACTATAATCGTCCCTCACTTAAAGCCTTTTAGTAGGTTCTCACTGTACGTTGGGGGACATGTGAACTTACCTCCTTGGCCTGTGAGGCTTTGCATGATCTGGGCCCCTCCCGGTGCTTGTTCCCTGTTCAGGCTCCCTCCCCTGCCCTTCAGCTCTTCAGGAACCATTCCTGCCCCTGGCATGGCCCCTGCAGGTAGCATGAATCCTTGTTGCCTCCTGAATTGCATCTGCTCTGCCCATTGCTGATCCCACCTGAGGCACAGTTGGTGCTCTGGAGTTGAGGAACTGCTTGCTGTGTCCCATGGTCCTCCTGACTTCCTCACCCCAACTGATCACCTGAGCAGTCACCCAGTCCTGCCACTTCCACGGCCTAAATATTCCAGAAAGGCTCAGGTCTTTCCAATGCTGGTGTTCTTCCTTTTCAGGCCACCGTTTCTCCCCTGGGATGTTCTAACAGCTTTTTATACCCATTTTAATATGATTTCCCCAAAGCCATTCTCCAGGCAGTAGCCAGGGTGAGTTTTCCCATTCAGCAAATGTGATGGTATCGTTTCCTTTTAATTTCAGATGTAGTTTTCAACTCTAGAAGCTTGATTTTGTGTGTGTGTGTGTGTGTGTTTTAAATCTTCCATGTTTCTGCCTAACTTGTTGGACATATGGAATACAGTTATCTCTGTTTTAATGTCCTTGTCTGCTCATTCTCACATCTGTGTCAGTTTGGGTCAGTTTCAGTTTCAGTTATTTTGGTCCCTGCCCTGCACCCCCACCCCATTACAGGTTGTGTTTTCCTATGGCTTACTATGCCTGGCAATTTTTGAAAAATATTTTTAGTTGCTACTATGAATCGGTTTTTAATTATTTGTTATAAAAAATTTTTTTTCACGTTTATTTATGATTGAGAGACAGAGACAGACCGTGAGCAGGGGAGGGGCAGAGAGAGAGGGAGACACAGAATCTGAAGCAGGCTCCAGGCTCTGAGCTGTCAGCACAGAGCCCGACGTGGGGCTTGAACTCATGAACCGTGAGATCATGACCTGATCTCAGACGCTTAACCGACTGAGCCACCCAGGCGCCCCATGAATGGGTTTTTTAAATTTAATTTTTGTTTATTTTTTAAATGTTTATTTTTGAGAGAGAGCACATGTGTGCAAGCAAGCAGGGGAGGGGCAGAGAGGGAGACAGAGGATCCAAAGCAGGCTCTGCACTGACAGCAGACAACTTGATGTGGGGCTCAGACTCATGAACCATGAGATCATGACCTGAGCTGAAGTCCAACGTTTCACTGACTTGAGCCTCCCAGGCACCCCTATGCTTGGAAATTTTTCTTGGATGCCAGATATGAATTTTACCTTTGTGTGTGTGTGTGCGCGCGCTGGGTATTTTTATTTTTGTGTAAACTATTTTATTTTATTTTATTTTATTTTATTTTATTTTATTTTATTTTATTTTATTTTATTTTATTTATTTTATTTTTAAAAATGTTTTTAACATTTATTTATTATTGAGAGACAGAGTGTGAACAGGGGAGGGGCAGAGAGAGAGGGAGACACGAATCGGAAGCAGGCTCCAGGCTCTGAGCTGTCGGCACAGAGCCCGACGTGGGGCTCGAACTCAGAGACAGTGAGATCATGACCTGAGCCAAAGTCAGACGCTCAACCAACTGACCCACCCAGGCACCCCTCTTCTTTTTTTTTTTTTAAAACAGTTTGTTTACTATTGGGGCGCCTGGGTGGCGCAGTCGGTTAAGCGTCCAACTTCAGCCAGGTCATGATCTCGAGGTCCGTGAGTTCGAGCCCCGTGTCAGGCTCTGGGCTGATGGCTCAGAGCCTGGAGCCTGTTTCTGATTCTGTGTCTCCCTCTCTCTCTGTCCCTCCCCCATTCATGCTCTGTCTCTCTCTGTCCCAAAAATAAATAAACGTTGAAAAAAAAAAAAAGAAATAAACATCAAAAAATTAAAAAAAAAAAAGTTTGTGGGGCGCCTGGGTGGCGCAGTCGGTTAAGCGTCCGACTTCAGCCAGGTCACGATCTCGAGGTCCGTGAGTTCGAGCCCCGCGTCAGGCTCTGGGCTGATGGCTCGGAGCCTGGAGCCTGTTTCTGATTCTGTGTCTCCCTCTCTCTCTGCCCCTCCCCCGTTCATGCTCTGTCTCTCCCTGTCCCAAAAATAAATAAAAAACGTTGGAAAAAAAATTTAAAACAAACAAACAAAAAAAGTTTGTTTACTATTTAAATTTTTTTTTAATTTTTTTTATTTTAGAGAACATGTGCGAATGGTGGAGAGGAGCAGAGGGAGAGAGAGAGAGAGTCTTAAGCAGGCTTAACTTGCTTTTAAGTTTGTTAGGCAACACTAGGGCTAATTTCCCCCCACTACTGAGATAATACTTTTTTTTTTTTAAAAAGCAAACAAACATATATTCTTCCATTTATCTTTACAACTGTTAAATGAATCCCTATCTTTTTTTCTTTTTTTTTAAGTGTTTATTTTCGAGAGAGACAGAGACAGAGCACAAGCTGGGGAGAGGTAGAGAGAGGAGGAGATATAGAATCCGAAGCAGGCTCCAGGCTCTGTGCTGTCAGCATAGAGCTTGATGCAGGGCTCAAACCCACGAATCATGAGATCATGACCTGAGCCAAAGTCAGATGCTTAACTGACTGAGCCATCCAGGCGCACCAAATGAATCCCTATCTTAGAGACGAGGAAACTGAGGCTCTCAAAATTTAAGTGACACAGCTGATAGGTTGTTGGAGTCTGGAATCAAACTCATGTCTGTCTAGTCCCAATATCCATGCTTTTTCCTCCCCCCCAGCTTTGAGATACAATTGACATACACCCTTGTATAAGGTGCTGATTTGATACATGTATATATGTAGCTAACACTTTCATTATATCATATGATTACCATTTTTTGTGGTAAGATCCAAGCAACTTACAATTATATAATACAATATTATTAACCATAATCACCATGCTATACATTAGATCCCCAGAACTTATTCATCTTCTAATTGGAAATTTGTCCCCTTTGACCAGCAGTTCCCTGTTTCCTTCATCCCACAGTCCCTCACAACCACCACTCTATTCTCTGTTTCTATGAATTCGGCTTTTTTTAGATTCCATATGTAATGGAGATTATATTTGTTTTTCTCTGTCTGATTTGTTTCACTTAGCCTAATGCCCTCAAGCTTTGTCTGTGTTGATGCACATGGTAGGATTTCCTTCTTTCTCATGCCTTCATAGTGTTACATTGTGTGTGTGTGTGTGTGTGTGTGTGTGTATAGGTATATGTATACATATATGCATATATATGTGTGTGTGTGTGCATATATATATGCACACACACACACATACTGTACCATATTTTCTTTGTCCATTTGTCTGTAGATGAGCACCTAAATTGTTTCCACATCTTGGCTGTTGTGAATAGTGTTGCAATAAACACAGGAGTGCAGGTATCTCTTCCAGATGCTGTGTTCATGTTCCTTGGGTGTTATATACTCAAAAGTGGGATTGCTAGATCATATGGTAGTTCTATTTTAAATGTTTTGAGGAATGAGGTAAGACTCTTAAAACTCTGTCCACAGTTCCTGGATTGTGAGATTTTCCAGCCTGGCTGTTGGGAACGGACATGCTTCCCAGCTCTGTGTGAGCTCTGGTGCTTTTCCCTCTAACCCTTGGGAGGTTTTCTCACGAACAAGCACAGAAGTCCTAGAGGGAACTCAGTTCCAGGGTTCTCTCTGAGCAGTGCTCTCCTCTCTAGTGCTCTGGCCCGCTGACTAGCTGCCGTGGTCTTCCCTCACTTGCTGTGTCTCCAGCTCAAGGGGTTGGCTTGGCTCTTTTTCTTCCCCACTCTGGCCTAGAAACTCTCAAACCAGTGACCTGGGCAATCGGGGGTGGGGCTCACTTCATTTATTTCCCATTCCTCAGGGACTGCTGTCCTTTGTTGCCTGATATGTATTCTCTTGGAAACCATCTCCCATGTATTGTTTTCAGTGGCTGGCAGGAAGGTAAATTGGTTCTTGTTACTCCATTTTGGTTGGAATTGAAAATTCCCTGCAGGCATCATTTACATTTTGTTTTTAGTTGAGGTAAAATTCATATGACACAATTCACCATTTAAAAATTTCAACCATTTTGAAGTGTACAATTCAGTGGCTTCTAATACATTCACAGTGTTATACAACCATGGCCACTACCTATTTTCAGAACATTTCCATCCTTCCCCAAAAGAAGCCTGTACTCAATGGGGCGCCTGGGTGGCTCAGTCGGTTAAGCGTCCGACTTTGGCTCAGGTCACGATCTCGCGGTCCATGAGTTCAAGCCCCGCATTGGGCTCTGTGCTGACAGCTCAGAGCTTGGACCCTGCTTCAGATTCTGTGTCTCCCTCTCTCTGCCCCCGCCCCCACTCATGCTCTGTCTCTCTCTCTCTCAAAAATAAATAAACTTTAAAAAAAAAAAAAAAAAAAGAAGCCTGTACCCATTAAGCAGTCATTCCTCATTGCATTCTTAAATGATGCCCAACTGCCCTCCAGATAAAGCCCGCATGACTCCCAAGGCTGCATGGTGGTTCTGAGGGAGACAAGTATGAGTCTTCTTCTGATGTGCTGGCTCACACTTACCCATCTTTTTGCTCGCTACTGAGCTACTTTTCTGACGGGAAGCCTTTCCTGACACCCCCAGATTAGGCTAGGTTCCCTCTTGTTTGCTCAGTTAAGCTGCAGACACATAAACTGCTCCTCATACTTCACATGCTAGGCTGTGTCTGTCCATTTGTCTGGCTTGCCTTCTACACTGGGAGCTGGCTCGGGTCTGCCCTGTTTGCTCTTACATTCTTGTGCCTGGCGTATGCTGGGTGCTCAGGTATTTGCTGAAATTAATGAATATGTCATCCGTATCTGGAGACCCAGGTTCTAGAAGCCCAATGATGACACTACGCCCACTGTTAGCATCTTGCAGAGTCAGGGCCAGGGAGTTTGCCTTTATTCCAGGTTTCCCCGGGGGGGGGTGGGGTGGGGGGTGGGAGTAGAGCACAAGCCCAGGGGACCAGCTTCCTGCCCCCTGACCTGATAGGCAGCTCCAGTCCTATTTGTGTTCTTTTGAAGGTCTGTGTAGACAGGGTGGGCTCGAGAACTGGTTTTCCTTTTTTACTGCTACTGACCGTATTTTGTTGGTTTCTCCTCCCTGCTGGGTGGTGGGTGATGCTTAACAGCATCTTACTGGATTCGATAGCTTTCTTCTTGTTAGAAGGTTACTTCTTGTTAAAATTAGGTTACTTCTTGTTAAAATTAATTTTTGACTTTGAATGTTAGCCTCAGTCCTGATCATTTTAAAACTTCAGTCTCGGGGCGTCTGATTGGCTTAGTCAGTTAAGTGTCCAACTCTTGATTTCAGCCCAGGTTGTGATCTCACGGTATGTGAGTTTGAGCCCCGCATTGGGCTGTGCGCTGACTGCACGGCGCCTGCTAGGGATTCTCTGTACCCCCTTCTCTCTGCTCCAGCCCCGCTCACTATCTCTCTCTCAAAAAATAAATAAACATTAAAACAAAACAAAATAAAACTTCAGTCTCAAACTCACTGCAGGCTCTTTTCTCCTCCTGCACAGGCTAGAGCTGGGACTGAAACATGGGTGGTGAACACTCCTCCCCTCTTCCCTGCACATGTTGGGCACATGTGGGCCTCCTGCAGCCCAGTGCCGGGGAGGCCATCTGGGGGGAGAAGAGATTCTGTTCATGCGACAGGTTGCATGTTGGTTATGGTCAGTGTCCTGGCTTCGGTCTAGGCGTGGAGCTCTGTGCAATGTTGGTGGCATCCACTCTGTGTACAGGTGTGTGTGACCACATGTTTCCATATGGCGGGGGAGCTTCCGGCCCTCTGAGAAGATTGGCAGCCCTGCCTCTTCCATGGCTTTCCTGGGTGGGGCCTCCTATTGCTTTGTCCAGGGCTCCCTCCCTTAATAACCACCAGAGTTCTTTCCATACCCTTTGAGGGCCACAGAGGACAGGATGGGGTGGTTTCCTGGACATACTACAACTGAGGATCTTCAGGCCCTACAGTCCTGGGCTATTCTAGCAGGTGAGAAATCTCTGTACCAGGAGCAGGCAACAGTGTTTAAGATCAAGTCCCCACATGCCAGTGATCCCCCCTTTCCATTTTTTTTTTTTTTTTTTTTTTTTGGTAAGAGCGCTGAAAAGGAACCAGATTCTCAGGCTCCCAGAATGCTCCCCTAAGAGCCCTGCTTGGCTCTGTGGATGGCACCGGGTTGGCCTACAATAGGCACACATCTGGGGGACAAAATGCCATTCTCCCTGTCTTGGAGGTCCCAGTCCTCAGGTGTGGTTCATTTGGAGCTACTCTTGGCTGTAGGAGGGGGAGGAACCCCTCTCTCCCATGGTGGACATGGCTTTTCCCTGCACACACAAAGCTGACCACCTCCTCTCTTAGGCCTCATTTGTCTCCTGATGGCTGGTTCTGCATCTCTCAGCAAGCACAGAACTACCTTTAGGACATGCTGTGTCTGGTGACTTTTGGAGACCTTAGCCACAAGTGCTCAAGCAACAGATCTTCCATTCCCCTGCTCCAGACAGAATAAGCGTTGGCCAAGGGGATGTTTATCTTCGCAGTCTTCAAGTCCACAGCCTTGCCTGGGACAGACAGTTCATGGGATTGAATTACAACAGGAAGTATGGCAGCAAAGTGGCTGCTTGTTTCCCTGTATGCGCAGGCTCCCAGGAGGATCTGTGACTACACTCCTTATGAAGAGGCCTCTTTTCCTGTAAGAAGAGGCCAGATTGACGAGCCGCTTCTCTGAGCACACAGTGGAACAGACTGCAGGCCCAGCCTTCCTCTGGTGCCTGGAGTGGGAGGGGTTTCCATGGTGATGGCACGTGTCATCCCTCCCCTCCATCTTGCAGGGCCACTGCGGAGGTGGGAGCTTCCTGCCATTAGTATGCAGTTCAGAGCACAGGCCACAGCTGGCCTTTGGTTTCCTGCCCACTTGCACTGACACTGGAAGGGACAGCCTGTCGGAGGCTCTATGGGAGACCAACCTGGAGGTATCCAGCAGAGATGTGCTTAAGAGGCAGCTTCATCTTCCTAGAAAGATCAAAAGCTAGTTGAGCACAGTGTTTCGCATTCCTAGGTTGAAAACAGGGCATGTAACTAGTAAAACAAATCGTCCTTCAGTCCGGCATTGTAGGTGGAGGCAGAGGGCTGAAAATGGCGTGGAGAGATGCTGAAGGGGACAGTTGGGTAAAGAGGGAGAGTGGGTACTTTGTTTAAAATTTTGTGTATAAGATGACTTAATAAGCTCTTATTTTTGTTGTTTCAAATCTGCACAGCCCAATTCCCTTCATTTGTGCAGAAAATATTGAGCGGTCACTATGTGCCAGGCATGTTCTAGGTACCAAGGATATAGCACTGAATGAAACAGATAAAAATCTCTGCCCTCATCCTAGCTGGAAGAAACCAACTATCTGCAAAATAATAGTAAGCTATACCATATGCTGGATAGTGATAGGTGCCATGGAAAAGATAAAGTAGGGAAGAAGGAATGTCCTGTGGGTGAGTGGATGGATGGATGGGCTGAAGTTTTAAATAGGTTATGGAGGTCCTCAATGAGAAGTTACTTTTGAAAAAGATTTGAAGGAGGTGAGAAAGGAGGGCAAAGAACATCCAGGGCTAGGACTCTCCAGGTGGAGGAGAGAGTTAGTGCAAAGGCCCTGAGGTAGGAATGGATTTGGCATGTTTGAGGAACTCCAGAATGAATGGTCAGTGGGGCTGGAGCATGGTGAGTAGTAGAGAGAGGGTTAGGAGACAATGCCAGAGAGGTAGGCAGGCACCAAATCACGTAGGACATTACAGGCCATAAAAATGAGTTTGGATTTTAAGTGCAGATCCCTGGGGGACCAAAAGGTTGTTGAGAATAGCGTAGCATTGAGCTGGGGAGATGGAGACTGGGGTGCTTGCAGGTCACGTTACGGAGAATTTGAAGTTACTGGTAGTGATAATGTCTTAACAGATGACCACAGGAATGAGTAACAGGCAGATGGGGGACAAGCTCATGGGAGAATGGTCCAGTAATTTTGAGAGCAGGGTCCTGGAAGGAATAAACAGAGTGGTATTAGAATGGCACTGAGCTGGGAGCCAAAATCTCCAAGAGTGGAAGGAAGTGACCCCAGTCTTTGCAACAAGACAGACAAATGGATTATGTAGTCTGGATGTGAGATTCCGAGCTGGGTTTTATTTTTTATTTATTTATTTAAAAAAAATTTTTTTTTTCAATGTTTATTTATTTTTGCGACAGAGAGAGACAGAGCACGAACGGGGGAGGGGCAGAGAGAGAGGGAGAGGGAGACACAGAATCGGAAACAGGCTCCAGGCTCTGAGCCATCAGCCCAGAGCCTGACGCGGGGCTTGAACTCGCGGACGGCAAGATCGTGACCTGGCTGAAGTCGGACGCTTAACCGACTGCGCCACCCAGGCGCCCCTCTGAGCTGGGTTTTAGGACAGAGAAATGGAGTGTAGTCTGGAAGCAGCAGTGAGGATCACTGGAGGCAGTGGAGGTGGAGGGGGGCACCCTCTGCCCTGATGCTGACGGGGGGCTGGGGGAGGGTTGGCAACTGGGAGCCAAGATTCCCTCTAGGTGTGAGGTATGGTTGTCTTCTGCTGCTAAGAACTATTTCTCTTAGTGAAACCTGACTGGAAGTATCACTGCTCAATACTAGGTTTCTTAGTCTGGATGAAATTGAGTGAGGATATTTCATAAGTTCTTTTCCCTAGACATGGAATAATAGGAATTAAAAGTTTATACTTGGTCTTTAGAGGCATCTAGGGTTAAAACAAAGCCCCACTTTACTGCTTGTAGGATGCTGTGTCAAGGTTCATCATCCCCCCAATGGTCTGCATCCAGAGCATAGAGGAAGAAAAAGTTGACTTAGAATGCATGCACTTACCAGGAAAAGAACAAGAATGGAGGAAAAAAAGGAAAAAGGAAGAAAAAGCATGTGAGAAGTCAATAGGAGTGTTTCAGGTGGAATGAACTCCCTGCAGAAGTGACTCTCAGGAAGGCAGGGCCCTTTGTTCATTTGCCCTATAGATGGCAGTGGTTCTGCAAGAGCGTCTGGAGATCCCTGGGGTCCCCGGAGCCCTTTCAGGGGTGCATGAGAGGTCAAGAGTATTTCAGTAATAATACTAAGATGTTATTGCCCTTTGTATTCTCTTCTCTCACAAGTGGACAGTGGAGTTTTGCAGAAGCTAATTGAAGTGCGATATCCCAGCAGACTGAACACAGAAGCAGATAGAGAAACTAGCTGTCCTTTTAGGGCCAGATAGTAAAGAAATCCATAAGAATGTAAAACAATGTCAGTCTTCTCACTAAATGGTTTTTTTAAATCTTGGAAAATAGAGTTATTTTTCACAAAAATATATTAACATTAGGAAGGCTATTGCAGTGTTTAAATCAATTAGTAAATATTTTTGAAATTCCCATTTTACTTTCTCAGGCAATAAATATTGATAGGCATAGTCCTTATAAACAAAAGTTCCTTGCGGTCCTTATTACTTTTTAAGCATACAGGAATCCTGAGACCAAACAGTTTGAAAACTAGTGGTTTAGTAGATAAGAGACCAGGCTCTGGAGTTAGTGTGGTTGGGTGTGAGCCCAGGTTTTGTGATCTTAGGCAAGTTACAGAGTTGGTTTTCTTATCTGTAAAGTAGGCTATCTCATACAGTTATTATGAACAACAAATAATCTATTAACAACACTTTGCACAGTGTTGGGCACAGAATGATCATTTCATAAGTGTTTACTATTTCATTATATAACTGATCAACTATCTATTTTATGCATAACGGTGTTAAGTCCTGTGAAGGATGTAAAATGCCTGAGTTTTGGCTCTGACTCTGGAGCGGTTGCCCCCCTATAGGGGAGAGATTTCCAGATTTGTGGTTGGCATCTTTGGTTTAAATTTCCAGCTCTACGCTTGACTAATGACCTGACCTTGAGTGAACCACTTCATGTGGGGTAAAGTCAGATAATAAAGTCATCCATAATGGTCCACTGAGGAGAGAGTAAGTTCCCACTTGTATCTTTCAGGCATTACTGCGTGGTTCAGTTTAACACTTGTCCTTCTTCTTAATAATTATGCTAAATCTTTCTCTGTTTTCCATTTCCAGAATGCACTTTTCCTCCTATGCCACTAGAGGGCACCCCATGCCTTCTTATTTATTCATTTGTTGCTTTCTCTAACTTGAAAATCTTTTAGCTGAATTGGATGGCAAGAGCAGATACTGTGTCAGCATGGTGAATGTGTAAGTTCTATCTGCAAATCCTGACACTGTTTTTATCAGTCAGTATACATTTACTGACACGTCTTGAAATAAAACTGGGGGAAAGGGGTTGGTGGAAGGGATGCTGTTGGTTATCCCCACCATCCCCTGACATCGCCGAGCATCTACTCCCTGCCAGGATCATGCTAAGTGCTTCATGTGAATCGTCTAGTGGAATCTCAAGAGCAGCACCAAGGGGTATTTTTAATAGCTGGGGAACCAGGCTCTGATTGGTTAGGTAACTTGTACAAAGTCCATTGTGGTGGATCTAGTTCAAGTCCTGGTACTCTGGAAAAGGGAGTGTTTACAGTGATCCTGGATGAAGAGGCTCCAGAGAAGTGTGTGCTGATTGCAGAGGAGGGCGAGAGCTGTGAGCTGGAGGGAGGGAGGCCTGGGCCTCGTGGGAGGCAGGATTTGGACAGAAGACCAGAGAGCATTTGGTTAGGCAAGGGAATAACACTTGGTACAATGAAATCTGCCTTAGGGGCTCCTCAGCCTTGGCTGTAAGTAAGCCCTCAAAGTAGGGAGCAAGTCTTAGTTTTCTAGGACAGTAGTTCTCAGTCATAGCAGACATAAAACCCCTTTTACTGTCCTGAAGTGAAATTCAAAGACAGTTACAGATCTATGTTTACATGTGTGCTTACGTATAATACACAGGAAAGGACCGCATAACAATTGAGTGTCAGGCCTGCCTATGCGTATACACACTAAAGCTGGCGACCCAGCTTTCCAAGCTGTCCACCAGGGGGCGGCACACCTCTTTCGTTGCTGTAAACAGCTCCGTCCCTGTCCTCGAGACTCCTCCCAAGGTGGCCTAATAGTTTCCCTGAGGGCCCGTGAGTGATGAGGGCGGGGTTATAAAGACAGGAAGTCAGAGTATGGAGCTGAAGCCCAACGTAGCGTGATTTCTGGTCCCGTGAACACACCATGATTAGAGTCCTCCTCTGCTTTAAAATTGTAGTTATTGTCATTTGCTTAAAAAGTGATGATGAAGTAACGTGCACTTTCATTGAAATTTTCGAGGTTACTTTGCATCATAGCAAGCGGCCAATATTCATTTAATGTTTTCCTTAAATTGACTTAATTTTTCTTTAACCTAGATACATATATTTAAATGGAAACTTTAAATTAAAGTATAAATGGAAAACTTGTATCACCTAGCATAATTATAGGGTAACCTATAAAAAACCAAATACAACAATGTTGCCACATTCTTACTGATTCTTATACTGTTTCCCACCAAAGGCCCCTCTCTCTGTAAAAAGGGAGTTTAACAAGTGTTGAAGAACTGTTGCAGACATATTCACACACTGAATGGACAGAGTCTCCTTAATCAGGACTAACAGAGGAGTCTAGGGATATTTTTCTCAGTAAGAGAACCCACTGCATTCATTCATTCATTCATTCATTCATTCATCATTTACTTTGATGGAGAGAGGGCAGTGCAGAGCCTGAGGTGGGGCTCTAACTTATGAACCATGAGATCATGACCTGAGCCAAAGTCAGACATTCAACTGACTGAGCCACCCAGCTGCCCTGAGAATCCACATTAGTTAAAGCTTTGTCTGTGTGCCCCTAAAATCACCCCCCCCCCCCCCCATACAACAGTGGACAAAATGTCTCCCACTCTGGGGCCCTGGTTTGGCAGGTCAAGGGACCACCTGCTAGTTGTGTGTCCCACACATGTCACTTATTCCCTCTGATTCTTTATGTCCTCACCTGTAATATAAGAAGATTAGAAGAAACCTCTGAAGTTCTTCAGGGCCCATAGTTGAAGACTCTCTGAAGCCCTAGGACTGGAAGACCTAGGACTTAAGGAAGACATCCTTCCATTTTGTGTTTAGAACTTTTGATGAAGAGCCCTGGAGAAAGTCAAGGATTCTCACAAACCCCAACCAGCACCCCCTCTCCTGACAGGCAATTTAGCCTAACATAGCAGAGCAGCTAAGAGCTGAGACTGCAGTCCACGAGACCTGGATATAAATCCTTGCTTTGCCTCTTCCTGGTTTTGTGACTTTAGCCAAGTTACCTCTTTGGCTTTACTTCTGTATCTATAAAATAGGGATAGTAATAGTATTTATCCTTAGTGTGAAGATGAAATTATAATATGTATGTCAGGTACTTAGTACAGTATCTGGCCCATATGTTAGCAGTTAGTTGTGTTTGTTGGGGTAATTCCTACGATTTTGTGAAAAAGGAATCGGTAAACTCTAGAAACAAGCCATTGGGGGTTGCTGTTTGGGAGCCCTGTTCCCAATATTTTTAAGCTGATAAATGAATATCATAGGCACCCAAGAAAGGAAGGCCTTGTCTGAGAAAGGTGAATGTGAATGTACGAGGTTGTCCCACCCACACATGGCCTTGATGGTAATATGGGGGCCAAGTATATCTGTGTGGGTTTAAGATTTAAAAAAAAATTAAAAACATTATTTTTCCTTGCTTTAAAGCACTAGCTGGGTGACTTGTGACTTTCCAGCCGACAGGTTTCCTGTGTCTCTGGCCCCTGGGTGTAGGTACATGCAAGTGTGTGAACAGGAGAGTCGGGGGAACAGTAGTGGGGCACGATTTATCCCTGGTGGCCCTTGATGTGCCCTACCACCAAGGCAGGCCTGTTCTAGGCCAGGTTGGGGTGGGCAAGGTGACTGGGGCACTGGGAGCCTGGTGTCTGGAACACCAGCACTGCTCATGGTTCCTGCCACTTCTGGTACATTCCAGACCAGGTGGAATTCTCTTACTGAAGACACCTCGTTGGCATGACCATGTGAATGCTACCTAAATGCTACCTAAAGAGAGATTTCTGTTATTTAAGCTGTGGACCTGGATTTTCATTCTGACTTGACCACTAATGAGTTCTGTGACCTTTCTGAACATTTCTGTTTCTTCCTTTTTTTATTTGTAAAATGAAAGATCAGGTCATACCAGTGGTTTTAGAGTTATAATTTATGTGTGTGTATGGTAGGTAGGTCACAGAACACTTAGACAAGCTGATAATTAGACTTTCTCTACAAAGAATGTATGTCCCCACACATTTTATATAAAATTCAGGATGTTTTAAGACTCCCCTGGAAACCCACCCTTGGATTCCAGCTTGCAAACCATTTTGTGCTTCATTCATCTTACAAGCTTCTGTGAAGCCCATGCCTTCCAAGGGCTCCCTACTGAGCCCAAACCAAATGGAGAATCTGTCCATTTGTAAACAAGTGCTTAGCGCATTCTCCCCTCCAGTCCAGCCAGCCGCAGCTCAGCAGGGCTGTGAAGAGATGTGCCACCAGGGCCTTTGCACATGCTATGCAGGTTATCCCCTGCACAAGGTGTCCCCAGCTGATGGCCAAGCCTTTTCCTAATTCACACAAAAGTGGGACATGGGCCAGCAGCAGATTATGCAACGTGTAATTGTGCACCAAAATATAAGATGCAGCAGGAGACTTTCCACCTCAGGGCTTGCTCTCCCTTTGTGGGCTCAGTAGACAGTATTAATTAGCGGCTGGAGAGAAGGCTAGCCCAATATACACTTAAAGAAAACTCAGGCAAGACTGAGCTCCTTGAATTACGACTCTTGTGGAAAGTAACTGGATTCATTGGAATTCTCAGTTGCAGATAATGGAAACCAATTCGCTGACTTGAGCAGAAAAGGAATTTATTGAAAGCATGTCAGGTGGGTCACAGAAATGTCAGCAAAGCTACAGCCCAGGCACAAGATATAGGGCAGTGACAAGGGAGGTCAGGTGTCCGTCACAACAGCAGTCTGTGTGATGACACAGCCCCAGTCTGGCATAGATACCAGGCTTATGCTGCTGCCACAGGGATGATGGAGTGAAAGGTGTCACCACTCCAGCTAAAATGGATTCTCTAGGGCCTTGTTTCACTGCATATGCACATATAATTGGTGAACCTGGGTCACGTGTTTAACCCTCCCAGCTGCAAGGTACACTGGAAAAGTGAATGACTGACATTTCCCAGTCTGTAGAGGGTGTGCTCTCTGCCTCCCACCAAGACCCTGAAGGGGGAGAGGTCCCCTCCAAGTAATTGAAGGCAGCTCTCTGAAATCAACAGACATTCTGCAGAAACAGAAACCAGCCAGAGCTAGCTTCAGTAAAAAGGACTTTTAGAGGCTACAGTGTGTTTCATGGCACCAAGGGCAGGAGGGAAGCTGGACTTCTGGAATGGCCTGGAACCAGGTACTTGAAAATCAGCCGAACTTTTCCCCAGATCTCATCTCTGCATCTCTGTGCTGCTCCTTCATTTTCTCTCTCTGCATTTTGACATTTTTCAGTTTAGGAGGCGAAATCTTGTGGTAAAAAAATGGGGTCTTTGGAGCTCTCAGGGTCCCTCCCAGAAAGGAGAGCTAGGCACAAGAGGCGGCTCCCAATCCCCTCACACCTTCATTCTGGCCACTCAGGATGGGTCTCTGTTGTTCTACATGGTTTTCACCCACTGTGGAGATCGCTTTAGGGAGCCTGAGCATCCCTCCTTCTGTCTCTCTGAGGCTGCAGTTAGAGGACTTCCTCATACTACTGGTGGAGGGTCTGGGGTCTCAGAAGTTCAGTGACTTCAGATTCTGACTGTCCCATGAATGAGTTGGTACATGTACAGTGCTTAGGAGAGGCCTCAGCGTTTGGAAGCCTTTCAACAGATATTGGTTATGTCCCTGGGATCTCCTTTCTTCCAAAGTGTATTTCTTTCCTCTTTTTTTCTTTCTCTTTCTTGGCTCCCCCTGTCCCTTCTTCATTCATTTTTTTTTTCCAGAAATATGTACTGAAGGCCTTCTGTGTGCCTGGTACCATTGTAGGTGCTGAGAACTCTCTGGCCAAGGCTTTCATTTCGGTAGAAAGCAAGCGAACAAGATGCTTTCTGATGGTGGTAAGGGCTCTGAAGGAACTAAACGGAAGTGGCAGGGGCTGGTTATGGGGCAGGGCTGCTTTGAAGTGGTGATTAGGGAAGGTGCCTCTGGGGTGGTGGTTAGGAACTGAGATAGGAAGGACAAGAGGGAAGAGCACGGGAAACAACCCTGAGGTGAGAACAAGCTGGAAGGAAGGAAAGAAGGAAAGCAAGAAAGAAACAGCATGTGGTTGGAGCATGGCAGGGTAAGTGTGATGGGAGATAAAAGTGGAGGGAAGGCTGAGGCCACATCAGGAAAGGCTGTGTAACAACGTGCTTGATCTAAGTGCAAGGGGTGGGGAAGCCATGGGAGCCATTTAAGTAGGGCCCCGTTGTGATCTGACTTACAGTAAAAGAACATTGTTTTTATCAGAGAACCACAAACTGAGGGACATTCTACAACCAAACAAAAGTAAACAACAAAGACAACCCAACTGGCCTGTAGTCTTCAAAAATGTCAAGGTCACGAAAGACAAAGAAGGACTGAGGAAGAGGTTGCACATTAAAGAGCTGTGGCAATCGAGCACATTGTGTGGTCCCGGACCAGTATTTTTTTTTTTTTTTTTAAATGAACTTCTTTGTTGGCTTATTAGCTATAACTGTATGTGTGTTTGTGTATGTGTTCTTTTTTAGTGTTTGCTTTAGAATTTATAGTATACACGTTTAGCTCATTGCACTCCACTTTGAGGTATTATATCACTTGATACTTCATGTATGGTGTAAGAACCTTGGATAGTGTACTTGTGTTTCTTCCCCTTCCAGCCTTTTGTGCTATTACTGTCATACATTTGTACTTCTAATATGTTATAAACCCCATATTACCATGTCATTATTTTTGTTTAAACAGTCACCTCTTAAAGAGATTTACATCAGAAAACATGCCCTCCCCTGCCCCCCCCCCCCCCCCCCCCCAGTGTTATTCACTCCTTTGTGAGCTCCAGATGACCATCTGGGTCTCTTCTCTTCTGCTGGCAGAACTTCTTCAACATAATTCTTGAAGTGTGGATCTGCTGGTAATGAATCCCTTCAGCTTTTGTATGTCTGAAAAAGTCTTTATTGTAGGATTCTAGGTTGACAGCTTTTTTTTCCTCTTTCTTTCAATACTTTAAAGATGAAATTCCACTGCTTCTCATCTTGCATGTTTTTCAATGAGGAGAAATCTGCTATTATTCTTATCCTTGCTCTGTGCCTAATGGCTTTTTCTTTCAATAGCTACTTCTCCCTGCCCCCAACCACCCCCATGTCACTGATATTGAACAATTAGATTATGATGTTTTCTTCATATTTCTCCTGTTTGGGGTTTTCTAGCTTCTCATGTCTCTGGGTTTATCGTTTTTAACAAGTTTGGAAAGTTTTCATCCATTTTTTTCAAATAGTCTTTTCTTTCTGTGACACCCCCCCCCCCCCCACCTTCTTTGGAGCTCCAATTACATGTATTTTAGGTCTCTGAAGCTGTCTCATAGTCCACTGATGCTCTTTTCATTTTTCCCAGCTTTTTACTTTGTGTATTTCCATTTCGTATGATTACTATCACTGTGTCTTCTGTTTTACTAATATTTTTTCCAGAATTTTTAATCTCTCCCCCTTTTTTTGACACATGATTTTATATCTTTCCAAAATCATTAGTATTAACTCTTTGTTAGAACAAACCATATGGAAGTGTGGAGAATTCTTTTTATTTTATTTTTTTTTATGTTTGTTTATTTTTGAAAGAGAGAGAATGAGTCAGGGAGGAGCAAAGAGAGAGGGAGACACAGGATCCCAAGCAGGCTCCAGGCTCAGAGCTGTCAGCACAGAGCCCGATACGGGGCTCAAACACACAAACCTCAAGATCATGACTGGAGCCAAAGTTGGATGCTTAAGTGACTGAGCCACCCAGGCGCCTGGAAGGGTGGAGAATTATAATGAAGATTTTTTAAAAGTGTCTTTTTGAAATTGCCAGAAATTATCATGATAAAAGTTGCCGTATAAAATAATATTCCAGGGGCACCTGGGTGGCTCAGTCAGTTAAGTGTCCAACTTTGGCTCAGGTCATGATCTCACAGTTTGTTGTTTGAGCCCCGAACTGGGCTCTGTGCTGACAGCTCAGAGCCTGGAGCCTGCTTCAGATTCTGTGTCTCCCTCTCTCTCTCTGCCCTTCCCCAACTTGTGCGCGCATGTGCGCGCACTCTCTTTAAATAAATAAATAAATAAATAAATAAATAAATAAATAAATAATATTAGAAAATATAATTTTTATTTCTCTTTAACAACAAAGCAGAAACAATGTGCCCATAAGCATGATTTTGCCTAAACTATTCCTCAAAATTGGAATAAAAAATATCCTTCTTTTAAAGATTTCAGGAGGAAAAATAGTTCTAACAGCCCTTTTGGATGATCATTATGTTTTAATTTTAGCACACAGTTTCTTAGATCTTTAACAGCTTCATCCGGTGTTAATTGAGGTCCATTTCTAAGAGCAATACCTGAACTGTTTTATCTAATAATTTGTATCAAAATATTTCATTACTGCTTTATTATTACATAACTAATCCTAAGAAGAAGCACTTTTATATAACAGGGAAATATCTCTGAATGCCAGTATTCCTTGATTCGAGTTTGGATCCTATTATTAAATAGTTATGAAACTTTGAGGGAATCCATTAGCCTCTTTTGACTTCTTTGCACTCATTTGTTTAAGACAATGAATTTTAAAAATATGTCTTGATTACTTTTTTTAGAAAGGGAAGGACTGTGGAGAAAGAATAGAGGAAAAAAGAAATATCTACAGACAAATATGATTATCCAGAAGAAGTATTCATTTTTTCTAATCTGCTCCTAATCCCATCCAGCATAATTTTCATATATAGTTTTCAAATCTAGAAGTTCGATTTGAGTCTTAAAAATACATTCTCTGACTCAACTTAACTCTGAGTATATAGACCATAGTTACAGTAGCTGTCTTCATCTTTGTTAATTCTAATGTATTTGTCCATTCTGCACGATTTTCAACTGATTGTTCTTTCTCCTCTGTATGAGTCTCATTTTCCTGCTTGTTTGCATGCCTGGTAATTTGTTATTGGATGCCAGACATTGTGAGTTTTAACTTTTTGGGTGCTGGATAGTTTTCTTTTCCTATAGGAAATGTCTTGAGCTTGGCTCTGGGATGCTGTTACTTGGAAATAGTTTAATCCTTTTAGAGCTTTTAACAGTTGTTAGGACCAGGGCAGCATCTAGTCTAGTGCTAATTATAGGTCTCTACTAAGGTAAGACCCTTCTTTTTATTTTACCAACGCCCCATGAATTATGATGTTTCCCAGCCTGATTGGTGGGGTGGGCAGGCACTAGTTATGCTGATGCCGAGTGAATGACAGCTATTGTTCAATTGAATCCTTTCTGGTAGTTCTTCCCCCAGCCTCGAATAGCTTTCTCACTTGCCTGCCATGATCAGTACTCTCCCGAACAGTCAAGCGGGATGCTGTGTAGAGCTCTGGGGCTCTCTCTGTGTACCTCTTTCTCTCTGGTGTCTCTTGTGACCTCTAGCCACTATGGACTTAAAGCACTCTCAGATCTGTTTTCTCAACTGGAGGTGAGAAGTTTGCTGGGTTGTTCCTTCTCATGTCATGGCCTGGAAAGTTTAGAAAGGGAGTGAGCTGGGGCAACTGTGGGACTTCCCTCAACTGTTTCCCATCTCTAAGGTATCACTGACTTTCATCACGTCATGCCCAGGGTCTTGAAAACCTTTGTTTCATATATTTTGTTTGGTTTTTCAGTTGTTTCATGTGGGAGAGTAAATCTAGTTCCAGTTACTCCATTGTGGCCAGAAGTAGATGTTCTTCTGTTGGTTTGGCATTATTTAAAATAAAAAGTTAAAAAAAAAATGTAGTTGCTGTATGTGTGGAAAGAATAGAAGCAGGAGACATATGGTTGAGGGAGAAAGAATGGTCATTTGGAATTGGCTGGTGACAGTGAAATTGGAGAAAAGCAGTTGCCTTGGCAATTTGTTTCATAAATAGAATTTACATGACTGGCTGGTGGATTAGATGGGCAGGAATGGGTGTGAGTTTCGGTGGGAGAGAAAACAAAGGAATTAGGATGGTCTTCTCATCTCTCCTTCTTGACCTGTTGCCTCCTGGGGTTTAAACCAACCTCTTGATTTAAGCCAGCAATATAGTATTTCAAGAATATAGTTCCGAGGGGTGCCTGGGTGGCTCAGTCAGTTAAGCATCTGACTCTTGATTTCAGCTCAGGTCATGATCTCATGGTTTGTGAGTTTGAGCCCCCTATTGGGCTCTGCACTGACAGTGCGGAGCCTGCTTGGGATTCTCTCTCTTTCCTTTCTCTCTTTCCTCCACCCCCCTCTCAAAATAAATAAGCTTAAAAAAAAAAAAAAAAAAAAAAAAAAAAGAAAGAAAATAGTTCCTAAAGCCAAATGGCATCATCCAGGTAGTATTTCCTCATTGGAAAGCTGGATGTTCACGAAGCCTTGATAAGCTTGTTGGCCACTTTGTACTTCATGCACTCAAATGCATAACATGATCAATGAATACAGAATAAAATCATTGGTACTTGGGGAAAATATTTGCTCTAAAGTTGTATAGACTTCTCAAGTTTCTGCTTTTCAAAGGTTACAATTAGATTGGTTAAAACCTCTTCCCTATTACCTGCAGTTTCCAGAGCCAATATTCTTTTTTTTTAAATTTATTTGTATTTTATTTTATTTTAATTTTAATTTTTTTATATATAACTTATTGTCAAATTGGTTTTCATACAACACCCAGTGCTCATCCCAACAGGTGCCCCCCTCAATGCCCATCACCCACTTTCCCCTCCCTCCCACCCCCCACCAACCAAGCCAATATTCTTTTTGCAAAAGGAAACATATGGCATCTGTTGAAAAAGGCTTTGCCCTGTGGGTCATTATTAAAGTTGTACTAGATGAGTCAATAACAGGTCTTTTCTTCTCATCACCTTTTATTTATTTTTCATTTTTTAAAAGATTTTAAAAATTATTTTTAAGTAATCTCTACAGTCAATGTGGGGCTTGAACTTATAACCCCAAGATCAAGACTCACATGCTCCACCAGCTGAGCCAGCCAGGTGCCCCCTCATCACCTTTTTTTTAATCTTTGTATTTTTTTAAACTTAAAAAAAGAAAAAAAGGTTTATTTTTGAGAGAGACAGAGACAGAACATGAGCGGGGGAGGGGCAGTGAGAGAGGGAGGCACAGAATCCAAAGCAGGCTCCAGGCTCTGAGCTGTCAGCACATCTTTTTTTAAAATGAATATTTTTCAACGTTTTTTATTTATTTTTGGGACAGAGAGAGACAGAGCATGAACAGGGGAGGGGCAGAGAGAGAGGGAGACACAGAATCGGAAACAGGCTCCAGGCTCCGAGCCATCAGCCCAGAGCCTGACGCGGGGCTTGAACTCACGGACCGCGAGATCGTGACCTGGCTGAAGTCGGACGCTTAACCGACTGCGCCACCCAGGCGCCCCTGTCAGCACATCTTTTAAAGGATAAATCTAGTTTGGTCAAAAAAGGTATCCTAAAGAGGACAATGGTACCCTGGTCCTTAGTCAATGATGTTGGACCAGACATTTGACCCCAAAGTAGTCAATTGATAGGTTTGTAGCAGTTTGTGATGGAGCCTGGTGTGAAAAGATGGGGAAAGCCATTGGAGTTTCTCTTTACTGAGAGTTTTGATGTAAGAAATATATGAGAGGAACCCAGACTGGTCCTGATGTAGCAGATGTAAGTTACCCTTTTTAGTGCATACTGAGTCACCTGAGATAGCTTATTTGACATGCCTGTTCGCAGAGCTCAGCCCTGGAATTGCAGATTCCATGGCTCTGGGTTGGGACTTGGGAACTGTATGGTATTTTAAACCACCCCCTGGGAGATTCTGATGTGTTTGTCTGGTCCAGGACCACGTTTTTGTTCCTTTAAAAACTAATTTGTTTCCCATAGCTTTATTTCTTAAAAAACCATTTTCAAACTTAAAGAAAAGTTGCAAGAATAGTTGTAAGAAATTCTGTGTACCTTTCCCCAGATTGACTGGCTGTAAACATTTTACCACATTTGCTTCTCTCTCTCTCACCCTTTCCACATATAAGATGCACAAAAATTTTTTTTTTTCCCTGAACTGAAAGTAGTTTGTATACATCAAGCCCCTTTATTCCTAGAACCTTCAGAATGTTTTCCTAAGAAGAAGGCTATTCTCTTAAACAACCATGGTAGAGTGCCCTGATTCAGGAGCTCTCACACTGATAAAGTACTCTTCTTTCCTCTTCATTCGTTCTTCCAATCTCATCAGTATTCCTGAATAGTGTTGTCTTCTTTATCCAGCCTGGGAGCCCAACCAGGGTCATGAATTCCACTTAATTGTCATGTCTCTTTAATGTCCCAGGGATCAAATTTTGCAAAACACTGCTGTGAGAAGTGTTGGTAGGGGGAGGAGAGAGAGTGAAATTCCCTTAAAAGAGCTGAGTCACAGCAATGGCAGGGTAGAGACCTGAGGGCGAGGACCACCTCCTGCTCTGCTATTTTTGCAGCCTCCTTGGATTCAGGGCCATTGTCTGTGGAAGGCTCCAGCTCCTCCTGCTGCTCCCACTGCAGGTCATGACCAGCCTTATTAATTCCCTTGCACTTTCTCCCCCACCTCCATGTTAAAGGCAAACAAGTGAGTCTCCATTATGTGCAACTGAGAGTGGGGAAGGAGAAGAGAAAATGAAAGGAAGAGAGTAGGAGAGAGAAGTAGAAAAAGAGAGTAAGTCAAGCTGTCCTGCCTGAAGACCCACAAAATGCTAGATGAACTTGGGCAAGTTACAAAATATTTTCAAGCATCAGAATCAACATTGGAATAAAACCAGCTCTTAACTTTCTATGTCTTGAGGGTGAGAGAATGATTGTAAGAATTTTGGGAGCTATTATTGTCCAAGGAAGGGATGGGAGAAGTCTGTAGAAAAGGTTCTGTAACTTACGAATGTCCCACCTTGTCACAACAAGATACCCACCTTCACGTGGATTTTGCATTACTGTTTTATTTTGTTTTGTTTTTAGAGGGAGTGAAAGAAGGAACTCAGTGCACATGACTTTGATGGGGCTAAAAAAAAAATCCCTAGTTAGAAATCTGATACAAAAGCAAAGTCGTTGTTTTCAAATCCAAACTTGGTTCCAATTCATTGGCCTGACTATTGCTTCTGCACATGGTGGAGCATCTCCCAGGGCCATGTGCCCAGAGGCAATCCTTCTGAGTGTACAAACTGGAGCTGCAAGGGTAAGGTCTTTACTAGGTCATGCTGGTGCATGAAAAATGCCCAGAGACTGATGCCTGTATGCAAAGTCCCAGCACCTTCCAGCATGACCTGGTCCCACTGTGGCCTCCTTTCTTCTCACTCCTCACTGCCCCATCTCCATCCCCCCAAATCGTGCCTCTTTGCCTCCTCCACATCTGCTGACCACTATGTTTGCTGTCTACTCTGGAATATTCTTTTCTCGCTCTTTGTCCTCTTAAATCCTTCTGTTTCTCTTCTCAGCTTTGAAGTCCTTTCCTAAGGCTTCACCAACATGCAAGTTTGGAGAAGGTGCCCCTAGTTGAAATCTCAATCTCCCGTGAATTCTCCTGTCCTAGCACGATTGTGATTGTTAACCTGCCTGGAGTCCACAGTAGATTTTAAGGACTATAAGATCAAGCACTGGGTTTTCGTTTTTTTCCCCCTTTTTAAAAATTTTGTTTCAATTCCAGTTAGTTAACATACAGTGTTATGTTAGTTTCAGGTGTACAGTGTAGTGATTCAACAATTCCATACATCACCCGGAATCGCTGTATTTTCTTAACTGTTACCTTTCTGGCTCATGGCATAGCACTTGATGCACAGTAAGTGCTCAATAAATATTTATGGGATGAATTAAAGAGAAGCTTGCTCAGATCTCCTGATGGTTTGGAAGTTAAAACAGAAGGAGTGGATTGTGTTTGGCAACATTATATTCACATGTACCCCCACTGTTCCCTCCACCTAGTATGGAAAACTCAGATTTATTGCATTAACTAGAAATCTGGAGTTTGTCTTCAGCTTCCTCCTCACCTTCCCCAGCAAAACATCCAAACCCTAGCTAGTCCACATCCTGGGCTCTCTCAGGTTTCATCTTCCCTTTTCCATTCACACTGCCACTGCCCTCATCACGCTTTGTTAGTCAAGAAATTCCATTGCTCCTCAACTTTCAGAATCAGTATATTTTGGAAGCTCCTCCTCACAGCATTTGAAGTCTTACCCTGATGGGTCACTGGTCTCATGGGATGAGGGTACCAACACTGGGCTCTTGGCCATTCTTCAGGCTCCTGGTGCTGCATTCTCTTAATGCATACTGCTTCCTCAGCAAGGAGGTCTCCCCTCTCATTCCAACTGAACCTGCCAACCTATCTTGCAAGTCTTAGCTTAGATTTCTCTTCTAAGCTTCCTAAGAGTGAGAATAATACTTCCTCTCCAAATCTGTTTTGTTCCTGAATTCAGAGAGCAAGTTTGGATAGGAAGGGGTATGAATTACCATAAACTATGAGGTTCCTGATTTTGGAAGAACAAGTAGCTAGAGTTCAAATAGAGAAAGATACCTGTCATAGCGGTGGCCTGTGCTTATTGCCATTTGCTAAGAACCAGGGCTGGGCACTTCACCTGCCTTATCTCCTTCGTTCTTCACCACAGCAGTTTGGAGTGAGGCTGGGGAGCAGGCTCTTTATACTCATTTCACAGATAAAGAAACAGTGGTTCAGGGAGGTGACCTGATTTCCCCACAGTTTCCCAGTGGTAGATGCTTGGCACACCTCAAGCCTACCCCACTTCCCTCCAATGTATGAGCTGGTAACTACCATGCCCTAATAAGGAAGGAGCCAGCCCCAGGCCTCTCCACATGGCTAGCCCATAGTCATTGCACAGTCAATGCTCCACAGTCTTTGAAATGAGGGAGTTCTCTCTAATTGGTATTGACAGAATACGATCTTTCATTATCTTCCATCATTAATATTGATAGCAATATGGTACATAGATGTGGCCCTTTTGTTTATTTAAATAGAAGTTCTGCATGTGAGTAATAGAAAAATTAAACAGTACAAGAGTATATAGAATGGAAATGAGGCTTTGTTCCCTCTCATTCAGGCCGCCTTGTCTAATCCCCAGAGCCAACCTCTGGTAACAGTTTCTTGTTTATCCTTCTGGAAATATTCCATGTATAAATCAGCATATGTGAATATAGATTTCTTTAAAAGAAACACAAGTGGGAGTCTACTATGCACTGCTCTGCATCTTGATTTTTTCATTTAGAAATGGGTTCTGGAGAATGTTCTATTCTGCACGTACAGATCTGTATTCACTTTAAGGGCACCTAGGATTCTAGAGAATGAATGTGCTCATGATCAAGTTAATGAACCCTGTGGTGATGGACATTTATCTTGTTTTCCCTATTGCGCTATTATAAACAATGCTGTAAAGAATACCCTGTCACACCCTTCTTACCTTATGGTGAGTGACCTATATCTCCTCACCTATAAAAATGTACCATTATGGGGTAACTCTGGGCAATTGTTCCCCTTTTAAAAATAGGAGACCAAGGCACAGGGGTTTTATTTATTTTTTTATATTTTATTTTTTAAAAAATTAATGTTTATTTTTGAGAGAGACAGAGTGCAAGTGGGAGAGGGGCAGAGAGAGAGGGAGACACAGAATCCAAAGCAGGCTCCAGGCTCTGAGCTGTCAGCACAGAGCCTGATGTGGGGCTTGAACCCACAAACTGTGAGATCATGACCTGAGCTGAAGTCAGCCGCTTAACTGACTGAGCCACCCAGGTGCCCCAAGGGCACAAAGGTTTTAAAAGATCTTCTCAAATGAAGGAAGGGAGGAGGTCAGAAGCCTCTAGGTTTCAGAACAGGGTCAGATAAGGTTATAAACATGGAATGATTATGGTGACCCCCCTCCCCCCCCCCCATTTGTAAAAAATCACAAATGAATATAACAAAAAAAGTTCAGATGTTTCTCCACAGGAACCACCTGATTGCTTTTGTTCAAGCATCTATTGTTTTTAAAGCATTCCTTGTTTGGTGTCCCTGCTTTTTCTGAGACCCTAATTAGGGGCTTAGCTTGCCTCCAGCACTGGCTAGAGTGAGGGATGATGCAGCAGGAGAACAGTGGGTCCTAGGCGCTGGGATCAACCGGGGCCAGGGCTCAGAGTGGAACTGAGCCTAAATTCACAGCCCTTGGCCAGCTGCTTACTCTACAGATGAACAAACTGAGACTCAGATGTCATGTGGCTGTCAGAAAATAATTGATACTATCTTAACACAGGCCTCCCAACTCCTGGGCTGTGGCATTTCTAAGTATGTGAAACCCTAGGCAACCACCCATATAGAAGTGTAGCCCTAATGCTTTATTTTTATTTCACAAGAGCAAACAGCATCAAGAGCCTCATGAGCCTGCTCTAGGTCGATGACATGTTAAATGTTGGCTGCCCTCTGCCCTGAAAGGATGCATTACCCAAGAGGGATGTATGATTTACGTTGTCCTGTTGGGAGATGTCGAGAGCGACAGTCACTCGGTCCCCCTGGGCCTGGTGTGTGCTGACACTGCCCGTCACTCAGGCACTCTGATGGCCTGGAGGATGACCATCTGTTGCCTCTCAGATAACATTTCGAGGCTGGCTATGGTATTATCTCTCTCATGCCTGTTGACGTGGCTTTAAGAGTTCCCAGCCTCTGCACCAATCAAGGTAAGATCTGAGCTGGCAATGCTTCCTGTTGAAAGAACCTTACAAGTCAAAACTTGCCAGAGATCATGCATGGCAGCTTGAGTGGCTGCTGTGAGTCCTTGGGGACAAAGAGCCTCCTGGGAGCTCTTTGGACTTTATGAGCACATGACCCACCTATTTATTTTTTTTCATTGTGGCCCATGTGCAGACAGCGTGATATGGTACTTAAGGGTAAGCCCAAAACTGAAAAATATCTGGATTCAAATGGTACCTGCATCGCACTCTGCACTCTGTGTGACCTTCAGGGAGTTACTTCTCAGCCTGGAGCAGGCTCGTGATTCTCTGGACATGGTGTGCTCATGTGAAAATAAAGCTAAAGATTTCGTATTGTAGTGATTTATTAGTGACTTTCTAGGATTTCACTAAATGCTAGTGAATCCTAAATGCATTCAAGAGGCCACTGACCTGAATGGAAATCTTAGTTGAAGCTTAGTAGGTAAAAGCATGGTTCTAGAACGAGGGTGACGGTATTTGAATCCATGCTGTGGACTCTCCCCTCTCCCACTGTGTGATCACTGTGTGATCACTGAACTGCTCTGAGCCCAAGTCCCTCAGTCCCACAAGGGAATAAGTAACAATTGTACTCACTTAACTCACAGATTATAATGAGGATGGCCTGAGATGTGTGCAAGGTGATTCAAACAAATCACATGCAATGTGCCCTATGGTTATAGGTAAAGGTCTTGTTTTGAACAGTGACTGTATCTCTAACTCCCCTGCTCTTTTCTCCAAATACAGTATGTCTTTCCTTTTTTCTATACTCTAAAATCCTTTAATTGTTAAAAAGATGTGTAATAAAATATGCTCACACCTATGTGTGATTCACTCATATCCATTAAGTGTGTCCTATATGCCATTGTTCAGATGACAGCTACCATGACAAACCAGAAAGTTATGTGATATGTTAGAAGGTGATAAATACTGTGGAAACATGGTGGCATGTGGATACAGGAGATAGGAGGTCCTGGGGTGTGTGTACTATGCAAACTGTGGGGCGCCTCCTTGCGAAGGTGAGGTTTGCTCAGAACTATGATGGAGTGAGCAGTGGAGATGGAAGAAAGTTCTCAGGAACAGCACAGAGGCCTTTGTCACTCACTGGAGAGGGCAGGGGTGATGGTAGAAAATAAGCTCCCAGAGCTGAGAGGTGGGGTAGGTGCAGATCTCACTGGGTCATACAGGCCACTGGAAGGGTTTTCACTTTTGCTCTGAATGAAACCAGGTTCCACTGAAGATTTTTGACATAGTTTGACTGAAGAGTGACATAATCTGATGTAATTTTAAAACAGTAATTTAAAAAATTTACTCTTTTCAGCATTGGTCATTGAGACAAAACTAGGAAGCAATTTAGATGACCATGACTAAGGCATTGGTCACATAAATCCAGCTGTAGAAAAGAAAGTTTGTTTTGCATGAATGGGATTTGTGGTATGGACTCAATATTTGTATCCCCCCTGCCCTCAAATGTGCATGTTGAAAGCCTAATATCCAATGTGATGGCATTGAGAGATGAGGCCTTTAAGGAGGTAATTAGGTCATGGTGGTAGAACCCTTGTGATGAGATTAGTGCCCTTAGGAGAAGAGACTCTGTTCTCTATCATATGAGGCATCCATTTGCAAACCAAGAAGAGGGTCCTCATCAAGAACCTGACAGTGCTTGCACCCTGATCTTGGATTTCCAGCATCCAGAACTGTGACAAATAAATGTTACTGAAGCCACCAAGTCTATGGTATTGTGTTACAGCAGCCCAAATCGACTGAGACAGTATGATATCTAAGATGTGTTTGTTGTCAAGTGAACAAATGCAAGGTGCAGTGTTTTGTATCCTGCATTAATACAGAGATCACTGTGTTTGAATTAAATATCTCTTAAAAAATACATAGGAAACTGGCAGTCCATGGGAACTTAGAGCCTCTGGAGAATGAGTATGACACTTCTTACCTTACATAGTTTTCTCTCTTTTGAATTTTGAGCAATGCCAATATATTACCTATTCAAAAAAGAATGATCAGAAGTAAAGTTTGTATGTAAAGAAGTTAAGAATTACTCCTCTCTCCTAGTGCTACCCCCTGAGAAAACCAATGATGTGTATTTTTTCACATATTTCTTTATCTTCAGATATGAATATATGAAACACATCTTTGTTTTCTTCTTGAAATGAAAAAGCTAACAAGAAATGGGATTATGTTATATGTTCATTATGCAACTTGCCTGCCCCCCTGCTTCACAAAACCCCATGGCCATTCTCCAGACCAAGCCAACAAAACTAACATTTGTCATTACTTGTTGTAGTAGCAAAAACATTCATCATATGAATGTGCCATAGTTTACTTAACAATCTCTAACTGGAGTACATATAAGGTGCTTTGTATGTGTGTGCTTTTGTGTGCCATGAACATCTTTATACCTTTCAACTGCTTTCAGATACTCCATCTCGGCTGTTTGGGGAGTCCTATGAGATGGGGGCAGCCAGTTAACCTTCTTCCCACTTGTGAAACTTTGCAGTAGGTCATATGAAAAGCTGGGCTTTCGTCCAGCTCTGCCACTCACCAACTCATTGTGTAATTTTGAGCAAGTCTTTCCCTTGCTCGGGTCTCAGTCTTTCCAACTGTCAAAGGGAGAATTGGAGTGGGTGAACCCGAAAGGGCTTTCCCTTTCTAGGATCTTCATGGGATTGCAAGTTCCACAGGGAGAAGGGAACCATGTTTGTTTTATTCACTATTGTTTCTTGAATATTAAGCACCATAGTAGACCTTTAACGAACATTTGTTGAACAAACAGATGAATGATTCTTTTTCTTATTTAAGGTCACGAAGCTCTATCATAGCAGAGTGATGTGAGCTCGAGTCGTTTTTCCTCTACATCACACTGCCTCTCACCTCAAATACCCTTGACCTTTACATCTTGCAACCACATGATCTTTTGTTCTTCTCCTGATACTCATGTGATATGTGTTTCACAGTCAATGTGTCTTTTACATATTAGGTCAGGGTTCTAATCTTAGTGCTATCATTTACTACCTGTGTGTCCCTGGGGCAATTTGGCCCTGTTTCCTCCTCTATAAATAGGAATGGGAGTTTAGTATTTACCATGCAGATGTGCTTTGAGGTAAATTATCTAAGAGAACATGTGTGAATTGCCCGGCAAAGTGCCTGGTGGACAGTCGATGCTCAGTAAATGGCTGCAGTTGTGGTCTGAGCAGGGTGTAGCCTAAAGGATGGGCATTTCATGAGCAAGTGAGGGTTGGTGTCTCTTAGTTGGGAAACACTGGCTTAGGTGCTGTGGTGCTTTAAAGTTGTGTGATAACGTGCCCTGTCCTTCAAGTAGGTCATCATAGAATCCCAGAGACATCAATTTCATAGTGCAATTTTATCAAAATGGTTAAATATATTGTTGCAAATCATATTTCTTGTTTTCTCTTCTTGAGTAGTTACTGCATTAAAAGACATATACACACAACATAGAGTTTTACACATTCGATTTAGTTTCTGTGCTTTTCTTAGTCTAAATACCTGGACCATTTTTCAAGTCATGGTTTTGGAAGGTACCTTAGAAATTGGGGTGGGTTGAAATAGTTGAGGTAAGAAAGGGTGACAGTAATTGAAGGCTTATTTTCTTTCATTTTTTCAGAGAAAGAGGGTCTGAGACTCAATCAAATTCTAATGTAGAGAATGTCTAGAACATGCAAAGAGAAAGAAATGCAAAGCGTTATTCATCTCAGAAAAGTGAATCAATTAGAGCTTTTTATGTGCAAGTTACAGAAGGCCAGACCAAATTGGCTTAAATAACAGTTTATTGCTTCATGTAACTGAATTGTGTAGCAGCAGGCTAGCCTCAGGTGGGCCTGATCCAGGGATTCTAGTGATATTATCAAGAGCTTTCTTTAGTGATGGCTTCATTTTCAGCTCTTATCTGCCTGGGGCTTTCTGGCAGCCCCAGACTTCTCCTTATGGTAGCCAAATGGCTATGGCAGCTACAGCTCCACATCCATATACTATATTGTCTAGCAGGTGAGAGAGGGTTTCTTCTGGGGACTCTTCTCAAGCCTCAGAATTGCTCCTCTCTCATTGGCCTGAATGGGTCATGTGTCCTTTCCTGAGCCAATCATCATTTTTTTGTGATTTAAACCAGTCAATGACCACCTTTGGAGGGGAGTATAGGATCAATTCCACTCTGGAATAGTGTTTGGAAGGGAAATGAATGCTTGGCGGCCATAATAACCATCTACGAGGATAATCAATCATTCATTTATGGAGTACCCTACTATATGTTGGCCATAGTTCTAAACATTTTACACATACCAATTCATTTAGTGCTAATGAAAACCCTGTGAGATGCTATAATTTTTTTCTATCCCTGATAAAGCAACAGAGGGGAAAGAGATCAATTAAGTTGTCCCCTTGGTAAGTAGAAGTGAAGAAATTCAACCTGAGCTTCAATATTATACCATGGTTTTTACCAGACCCAGGTTGGGACTTAAAGTAATTTTCTACAAAATCATTTCCTTAATACCATTTGCTGTAAATGATATTTTGTCTTGGGATGCTTTTTGAAGAAGATGATGTTCCTATATTGCTCTGGATCATTCCACTTGGTTGAAAGCTTTTGGGTAGTTTTAGGGTCCTTTTATGCTTTTAGGAAGAGTACATGGGAAAGGCAAAGTACTTTTGGCTTAAAATTACTCTTAAATTTTACTTTGATCTATAAATATTTACTCTGTTAATGCTTTGTATATGTTTTGCTAGCCTTTTATCTACAATCTTTCACCAGCATCATGGCTAGTGTTGTTTTTCCCCAGCCAAAGCTTTAAAGGAAGCAGAGCAGAAATGTTTGTAGAGGGGAAGCAGCTTGGTGGGAAGATGTTTATGCAGACCTGCTTTCTGACCTCCTTTCCCTTTCCCCTTCTCCTCCTCCTTTTCTTTCTTCCTTTTTCTCTCTCAAACTAACATCCCCCCCCCCTTTTTTTTAATGTCCATTTACTTTTTGAGAGACACAGAGAGGCAGAGCGCGAGCATGGGGATGGCAGAGAGAGAGGGAGACACAGAATATGAAGCAGGCTCCAGGCTCTGAGCTGTCAGCACAAAGCCTGACGTGGGGCTTGAACCCACAAACCGTGAGATCATGACCTAAGCCAAAGTTGGGCGCTCAACTGACTGAGCCACCCAGGCACCCTGACATTTCCCTCCTTTTTATACAAGTCTTACACTTGGAATTTTTTTTTTTTTATAAGTAGAAGCATTGATGAGAATGTCAGAAAGATCTCACATAGTCACATCTTCTATAAATAACTACTCTTATCTTTTTGGTGTGTCACTTTCACTTTTTCTTGCAGAAACTACATGACAACAAGCATTTTATACATTATTTCCCTCTTGAAAGACCTCTGGAAGATTTTTAAAAAATGTTATCAAGAATTCTTTATCATTTTATTTTTTTTTATGTTTATATACTTTTGAGAGAGAGAGAGAGAGAGAGAGAGAGAGAGAAAAGGAATGAACATGAGCAGGGGAGGGGCAGAGAGAGGGAGACAGACACAGAATCCAAAGCAGGCTCTAGGCTCTGAGCTGTTAGCACAGAACCCAATGCAGGGCTTAAATCTATGAGCTGTGAGATCATGACCTGAGCCAAAGTTGGATGTTTAACTGACTGAGCTACCCTAGCACCCCTATCATCATCATTTTAAATAGAGTAGATATGCTTAATTGGTATATGCACTGTAATTTATTTAGTCAATTCCCTATTTGGGATGATTAGATTTGTTGCCAGTATTTTGACTTTAAAACAGCTTTACTCCTGAGCATTGCTTGGCTAAATCTTTGTTATGTTATTGATGACTTCCTTCGTTTGTTGGGTCCCAGTGTGTCAGTGCTCCAGCTTCTGTCCCCTGCTGGCGGTGGGGATGCTCTGCTTGTCTTCGGGGCCCACTGTGGTATTCCCACCTCCAGGAAGTCTTGATTCTCTGCTCACACATTTTCATTTCAGGAGCAGACCATCCGAATGCAGGAATGCAAATTTGCATCATCATTGTCTTCTGCTTGTTTATATAACAGGGTGGTATGCTCTCTTTACCCTGTTGTGCAAAGTTTGATTGAGATAGCTGTCTGGAGTCCAGCTTGGAGAAAGGCCACACAAGAAATCCCAAGATACTTAGTAGGTGATCATTTTATGCTGTCATTTTCTGGACCCTGCTATGAACCATGTATTATGGTTGGCATTTTATTGCTTTTTTAAAATTTAGGCTTTAACTCATCCATGTCAGGTAGGAGTTATTCCTGATTGTGTTAGAAGTTAATTAGAAGTTATGTTAGTTTTTCTCAGCTGGAGTCTGATGTTTGGCTCTCTCTACTAGTCCTTGTTGCCTTTATAGGTGTTAGACTAGTTGGAGAGACAGGTGTTCACCTATGGGAAATTGAAACATTGGATAGGCATGCGTATCAGACAGTAATGTGACACGATGGCAGGAGGGGGAAGCTGGGGCTGTGGCAGCTCAGAGGCCTTCACCTGAGCAGAAGGGCACTTGGTTACATGGGATTTTCCTTCAGATAGCTGCAGGCCACCAGGTACAGTTAACCCATGCAGACCTGCAGAGATAAGGGTCTGAATCCTGACTCTGGGCTCCAGCTGAACTGTAAGCTGACTGAGGTACCAGCTCTAAGCCCTACCCCAACAGAGGCTGTGTCCTTGGGGATTTCCTGGGTTCAAGAAGCCTAAGCATCTCAGCTACTGAGTGGGCTGGAAACACAAGCATCATCGTGACATTTGGGGGTATTTTTCATAGCCAACTATGTCACAGTTTCCTAGTAGTGGATCAAAGACCTCAGATGGAGATGTCCCCATAGTACTCGGGGGCATACTTTTTGAGGGTCATCTTTCTAGTTTGACATTTTTGTACCCCTGGGCCCACACTGTGATATTTAAGGTGGATAGTGGCAAGATTCTCAAGCTTCCTGTCTGTGAATTGTGAAACATGGAGCAAAGCCGTCTCTTAAACATGGAACCAGGTAACACATTAGAGACAATGGATGCTGTGTGTATGTGTTTTTCAATGGCCTATGGGGGAGAAATTGGTTCTAAAATTAAAAAAGAAAACCACAAAGTGAATAAATGTTTAATTAAATGCCTCCCCAACATAACGTCATAACATGATAACAATTTATGAACTTTAACTCAACTCATATATCAACATTAGTTTCAGCTAATATAGTATTGTGCAAAATCAAAGCCTGCCTGTAGTAATATTTACTGTGGGATATGGATGCATTTGGAAATGTCTAATACAATGATAGAGGGTTGGGGGCAGTGGGTGAGTTATTCAAAAGGAAGGGTGGCCCTGCTTGTATTTGAAATGAAACAATGCAGGGCTCAAAACTTTGTACTGATGCTGTTCCCATTGCTTTCCAAGTAACTAGGTAGAAAACAGCTCCAACTCAATAATCCTATTAATGTCTGTGTGTGCGAGTGCCTGTAAAGAGCATAGTGCGGCATTTAGTTAGACTGAGACTCCAAACCAGCAAAGGCAGTGTTCTTGTCCCCCCAGGAAGATCCCCACTCATTCTACAATCTCCTCCTTCTGTCCCCGCCTTTCTAACTATGTAACTGGGAAGGCATTTAACTTCTTAGGGCTTCTGTTGTCTGTACGTTCTCATTTGTGAGATTGAGATGGTGATACCCATTTTATGAGCAAATGAGACAATGTAGGAAAAATGCTTAGCACTTTTTTTCTGGCACATAAGTTCTATAAATGGTGTTTAAGCTCACCTCCATCCTACCTGCCCCCAACAAAATAAGACAAAAATGATATAATAAATTTTGATTATAAAAGGATATATTGTATATATTTATATAATTTATATTTATATAATATATATATATATATTATATATTATACTGTCCATGAAAACCTGGCTCAAGATTTAAGTCTATTCCCACTGAGGCAATAGGCAGATAACAGAGATACTTATTGCTGGCAGCATATGGGCATTTAAATCCTGCCTCCTGCGTATTTCTGGAAAACTGTACCGGATGGGCCCCATGTATTGTGAGGGAGCCCTTAGGAATGCAGAAGTCAGGTTAACTGATTGGAATGGGGGTAATGAACTTGTTAGCAGAAACCAGCCAGACCTGAGTTCTTCCTGTTTATTCCATTTGGATCTAGCCCCACTTAATGGTGAAGGGAAGGAAAAATTACTCTCTACCTTCAAGGTCTTCCAGCTGGATTAAGAATTAAATTTACATGGGACAGATTAATTGGAGAAAAAGACACAAAGTTTCATTATGGGTGCATGGAGGCCCAGTAGTGAAATTGAGACCTAAAGAAATGACCAAGACAGGCAGTTTTTATACTTTTTTAGACAAAGAGACAAATAAGTCTGTGTGGAATTGACAAGACAAAGAAAATTTAACTCTGGGAGCTGCAATCAGAATTTGGGCTGGGTAGTAAATTAGTGAAAAGTAACAAGCCTTCTGGGCTCTAAATTTCCCATCTCTGGTGATAAGGCTCTCTTTACCTCCTGGTACAGGGATGTTGCCTTTCTTTCTTTCTTTCTTTCTTTCTTTCTTTCTTTCTTTCTTTCTTTCTTTCTAATATTTTCTAGAAATATTTTTTTATTTTTTAAACTTTTTTTGTCTATTTTTGAGAGAGAGAGAGAGAGAGCACAAGTGAGGGAGGGGCAGAGAGAGAGAGGGAGATACAGAATCTGAAGCAGGCTCCAGGCTGTCAGCACAGAGCCCGAAGTGGGGCCCAAACCCACAAACCATGAGATCATGACCTTAGCTGAAGTCAGATGCTTAACCAACTGAGCCACCCAGGTGCCCCCAGGAAAAGTGCTTTTCCTGTGGGAGATTTATTTCTTGCTTTCAGAGGGACAGAGAAGGGTCTGAGTGGTCTCAGGCTGTCTCTTTGGTAATTTTTACTTAAAATCACCAATATGCCAAAGTAGCCCATCTTGGGGCAGCCTACCCTTGGCCCCTACATTGGATCCAAATGACTTCAGATTTCTTTAAACAAGATCATCACTAATTGACATTAGGCAGCTCTTAACCTTTTATAAAAGTTTCACAAATAGGTCATTTACTCCTTAGTTCAGTGTGGGATGGGCTAGGGAGTACTGTTAAATCTTCTGGTCATCTTATCCTTGCTTCCTCCCATCCATCCAGTGCTTTAGCAAATGCTGAATAGTGCCTGAAGGTCAGCTCGGAGAGGAGAGGACTTGGGTGCCTGGGGCCTGGCCCATGCCTCTAAGAAGCTCCCTTTACCACCAGAGAGTCTCCTATCTGCAAACAGTTTTGATGTTGACCCTCTTGAGAGGCAGTGAAATGCAGCAGATAGGATTCAGAGATTTGAGGGGAAACCTGGCTCTGCTAACTTTTGTCTGTGTGACCTGGGGCAACTTTTTAAATCTCCCTGAGCCTCAGTTTCCTCATTTGTAATGGAGTCTAATAACAGTATCCACTTTTTAGGGTTGTTGGGAGGGTTGAGTAAGAACCTGTATGTACATATGTAGGTACAGTATATAGCACATAGTAAGTGCTCAGTAAATATTTGTCTTTTAAAAAGTTATCTCTAATAGAAGTTCAAAAAAACCTTTTGGGAGCCAAGCAAGGGGAGCATTGAACACCTTCTGGGAAGCAGGGTGGGGGTGGGGGGTGCCAGGGGTATGACTAACTCTACCTGGAAGTAAAAACCTTTGAACTGGCTCTTTTCCGTCTGTGAGTAAATTTCCAGCGTGGGGAGGTTATACCGATGTTTTCTGGGGACCTTACTTTGCAGTTGTACATTCCAAGGGCCTAGGAAAGCCTTTCCTTTCCGTTTCGGGGAAAGGAGAAGCAAAGAGCACCCATGGAAGCAGTTACTAACTGTGTGACCTTGGGTAAGTCACCCTAGCCTCCTCACAGATAAAATTCCGTCATCAGTAATATGGGGATCATACTACTGGCTGCCTGACATGCTTGCTATGCGATCAGGAAAGACCATGCATGTGAAATGTTCAACAGAGTGCACAGTTAAGTGCCCATTAAAAATTAGCTAATAATGTTATCCTTAGCTGAGTGAGACACAAGATGGCTTTGTGCATTTACATTGTGGAGAAGGGTACCAGGAGAGAAATTTCTGGGTCTCCTGCCTGCCAGGTCAGCAGCATTACATTCAAGCGGTCAGTTTACATTTGAAAGCATCGTTTGTTCCCAACGACCAGCAAATCCAGGCCTCCTGTACCTACAGCAAGAAAAAGAACTTTCTGCTTGATGCCTCATTGTTTTTCCGAGTCTTTTTTTTTTTCCTTTTCTTGTCTTTTTTCTTTCTTTTCTTTCTTTCTTTTAAAACAAATGCCTGCACACATGTTATTTATTTATTTTTGGTTAACGTTAAATTGAGGTTTTGACCGAAACTCAGCCTGCACATACTTGAAAAGCCATCAGGCTTGTTGGGCCGCGGATAAAGGTCTTGGGATTTCCCCGCGGGGCTGTGGAGAGTACAGACAGGAAGCCCGGGACCCAGCGCCTGACCAGAACTTCCTCGGGGGAGGCTGGAGCAGAGCACGGCATCCTGCTTAGAAGTCTCCAGAGCGCGCAGGTCCGAGCACTGGTCTGCTCCCAGGGGCGCGCTGGAAGAGGGACCCCGGCCCCAACCCATGGGTCCAGACCCAGCCAACAGCAGGAGGGAGGCTGAGGCCTCCCCCGCTGAGAGAAGCTGACACTGTCAGGCTGGAACCTTCCATTCCGGCCCAACCTCTTCCCCCCGCCCCACCCCTCTCTGCGCTGAGGAGGGAATTGAGAAGGGACTTTCCAGAGAGCGTTTGCGTGCAGGGTGTGGAAATGGAATAAAAGCATATGCAAATAGGCCTTTGCGTGCCTTCCTCTACTCCAGTGAGCAAGAGCCTTTCTCCAGAAAGATGCTCTAGCTCCAAGACACTTGACAGTCTTCTTCCCTCCCTGGACGGCGGCGGCAGGGCCGAGCGGAGTGGTAAAGCCTGGGCAGGAAGCCATGCCAAAGGGGAGGGCTGGATGGACAGGAGGAAGTAGCAAAATGAGGAGGGGGAGAACGGGCCGCTGAACTGGAAAAGATGAAGTAAAATGAAATTTTAGGAGCTCTTTGTGGGTATGAGCTGGGAAAAATAATCATTGCGAGCTGATTTATTATGTACTTATCTTCTGAGAGGCAGCAGTCTTTGTACAGTGGATTATTGCGGAGTAAATGGCACATTAAAGATATAATCAAGATGTTTAAGGCATACTGAATGACATTAGAGTTAAAATAGGTGAGACTCTTGTCATGGTCTATAAATATAAAAATGTCAGTGGCTTGGAGACATTTCCACTGCTTTAGTTAAGATGTGGCTCCATTTCCAGAAGGAAAATCTAACCTTTTGTTATTTTCAGGGTGGGGTAGGGTGGGCTTGGGAAGTGGCATAGTACCTATACGGATCATAAAATAATATGCTTTAAACCCTGGAGTTGTAGACTGTGGCCTCCGTTTAGCAAATCATAAACTTTCTTGCAGTGACAATAGCATGTAAATATTGCACAGTACATCTGATGTAATTTGGGGGCTTAGAGAATGGGGGGTTATGGGGATTATGGCTGCTGTATTTTGTTTATTGTTCCCTATTCCTGATTCAGATTCAGTCTTTGATACAAGAGGTTGTTTTTTTAAGTTTTTTTTTTTTTTTTTTTTTTTTTTACATACTGAACTTGACTTGTATATTAATTGGGCAAGTAGTGCAGCTTTTCTTTCTTGAAAGGTTAATTATTGTGTTATTGTATTTTCTTGTCATCTGGGACCTTCACAGTCAGTGCCCTTTATTTCATTTGCTTGCTTGGGCTCGCCCTTGGTTTTGCCCCAACCTTTCGATTTCAGTGCTGTGCTGACATTGCCCCCAAGTTTGTTAAGTCTGGGTTTTTGAACAGAACGAATTTCTCTTCAATTGTTTTTAATAAACACCACCTTGCTGTCCTTATGCATTGTACTCCTCAGAACAGATAAGCAGTTCTACAAGAAAGTCTTTATGGTTGGAGCTCACGGAGGAAGAGGAAGGTGGAAACCTTGACTTTGGGGTTCTCTTGAACTGTTTGGAATTGCTTGGATTGCTAGGGCATGGGGTAGGTAGGTGGTGGTGGAGGCTTCTTTTAGGATTCTGCCAGGCCTGGGTATGCAGTGGAGGTGCAGTGCTGGCTGAAAGGCCAGTGACTTGGTCATCCTGTCTCTGAATTCCTGTCATCGCACTTTTTCCAAGGGCCCTGTGGAAATTCATTGGAGTCTCATCTTTTCAGTGTAGGCCTTTGGGTTAAATCTGTAGCAAATATTTATTTCCTTTGGCTGTCAGCAATTTACAGTCTTGGGCGTGGTCCCTAAAAGCCAGCTTTTGGACATTTTTTGGGATTCAAATGGTGATTCTTCCCACTGGTGGTTCTAGATTGTGGCAAAATGTCCTTAGTTTGGTTCTGGCCTCGTTCTTAATAATAATAATCATAATAATAGCAACAACAACAAATGAAAAGATTTTAACAATAATGAAGTATTTTTATGATTTACAGTTTGCAAAGCATTTTTCATAGGTCATGTAATTCTTCCGTAAAATTTGTAAGGTTAGTAGAGACAAGTAGAATTAGCACATAATGGGAGTTTATTAAATATTTGTTGAGTGAATAAATTACACCCATTTTACTGTTAAGGAAATTGAGACCTAAAGAGGTCAAGTGGCCCACTCAAGGCCCCACCGCCCAGGAGGGACTCAAACTCATATTTTCTGACTTTTTCCACTATAGACCACCTCTGATAATAGTGTTTAACATGCTATTTGTTGTCCTTTCTCTAGGAAAGCATCTGTGATTCCCTAAAAAAAGATTCTGGGGACATGCAGACAGATGGTTACACTATCGAAGGGGCAACAGAGAGCCTTGCCTACCCCTCTGTATAGATTTTTCTTAGGTTTCTTACTCTGCCAGAAATTTATGTCCTTAAGGACATGAATATTTGGATACATTACTTATTAGGGATAAAAACACAAGATCATGATGAAAAAATGACTGTCTTGGATTTTAATATTTCTTAGAGGTTTGGGCGTTAAATCGCATAGATGTCAGGGGAAGGTAATACCAGAGCGTCAGGTGTGGCGCTGAGGAATTTCTCTAGCTTCGTCTCTCACGGTACTGGGGAGAGTCATGCATGCCACCATTTGGGGGGGGGGGGACCTGGTGTGCAGGGATCACAGTTGTCTGGCCTGTAGCACCTGCTCTCACTCTGCTGGAGGAAATGTCACCCCGATCAGCTCAGATATTAAAATAATAAGATAAGAGCCCCTTGTTCTACCAGGGCTGACGCTTAGGCTATAGGGTTGCAGCCATGCACTAACAACATTCCATCTGCATGCCAGGGACTTCCTTCAACCTCGTGACACCAGGAGCAGAGAGAAGGAAGGAGAATTTCCCTCCTAAATCTCAAGCTAATCAGAGAGGAATGCCAGTGGGTATCCGCCCAAGGGCCTTTCCCTTTGACTTCTGTAATTGGAGATTTGAAGCTTTGGCTATGAAATTTCTCCCAGAGGAAAGCTGCAAAAACCGTTTTGCTTACTTCTCCACTGAATCGATACTCCTTCCTTCTTCAACAGGCGATTGTATCACTGCCAAGGTGGTCTCAGACTTGTCAGTCTGTTTCTTAATGCGTTTTGTGCCTTGTTTTGGAAGGCCCTTCCAAAGGGAAGGTTATAAAGAGTTATTCTTACCTTTACTTCGGAAACTTTATGGTTTTAGTTGCTATCCATTGTTTATTTGCAGTTAGCTCTTTTACCCATCTGAAGTGTATTTTTGATACGATGTGAGACAGATCTGATGTTAATTTTTTCCTTTGTGGATGTCAGTTTTTCCCTCTGCTTTTTTTTTTTTAATAACTTTTTAACTTTAGGATAGTTTTAGAATTGTAGAGAAGTTGCATAGGTAGTACAGACAGTTCCTATATATCCCTTCAGCTGGTTTTTGATTTGAAAGCATATTTTTGCCTGGTCCTAATTTCTTGCATAGACAGATGTCTTTCTAGAATCTCACTTTTATTTTGTTGATGGTTTTGCTATTTCTGTCCCAGTGTCATATGTTTAATTAATATTATTTCTGGAGAGTTCATAGCTTTTGGTAGGAAACCTGAGATCTCACGGGGCTTTTAAGGGGTCACATCCAGACTTCAGGCTGGTTAAAGCATTAGTAACCCTGTTTGTGGATGTTGTTGCTGCTGAGGTGGCTGGCCAGGAAGGAACACGTGCATTTCTCTAGTACATAAGGAAGGAGGTCATCATTAGCGACTTGCCCCTTATACAGCACACCCTATTCTCTGAGCACAAGCCTTAGACACAGTGGCAAGGATGAGACTCTGGAGTAGAGTTTCTCCTCAGTACTGTTGATATTTTGGGACTGATCATTCTTGGCTGTGGGGACTGTCCTGTGCATTATGCAATGTTTAGCAGGATCTCTGGCCTCCACCCACTACCAGATGTCATTAGCACCCTTCACTACTCAAGATAATCAAAATTTTCTGCAGACCTTGCAAGTGTGCTTAGGTGTCTACCCCCACCTCCCCCTCAGCAATTGAGAAGCACTGCTCTGAAGTCAAACTGCATGAGGGTTGGCTGTGGTTCTGCTGCTTAGTAGCTATGTGCATGCATTTCCTCCCATGTAGAATGCAAATAATTAATCTGCCTGTCTCCCAGGATGGTCCTGAGGGCCAAAGGAACAAATACACATGAAGCACTCAAAACAGACCCTGGTAGAACAGACCCTAGCTCAATGGTAGCTATTACTATTATTTAAAAAATCTGTTATGTTTCTTCTCATTCCTAATAACCGCACAGACTTCCCATTTTTCTCCTACCTCCATATCTTCCCCACCATGGAGCAACTGTATTTAAATCAACAGTATTTGCCAAAAAATTACACGTCTTCGTTAATGAAATGGGACTCTATTTTCAGGGCTCTATAACTGCTAATTAATCAGCTCCCATGATAAACTCAATCTGAGCTGCGTGTGAATTTTATTTGTATCTACTGAAGAGCAATTCCAGTTAGTTAACAGGCTTTTAAATGCCAATCCAGCTCTGTGAGCAGCAGAAAAGCCCAGAAATGATTTTCTAAGCAAGGTGGTAATGACAGTGGGAAGAGAGAAATCTGGGAAAGGAGAAGACTGATGATTTACATGACTTATTTACTTGATGGCATTGGGGACACTGTGTTCATTTTCTGTTGAAATGCACCATCACCCTAAGATGCAGAGGGGAGTGGATGGAAGACAATTCAGGTTACTTAGTACCCCCCCCTTCCTTTTTTTCATAGCAGCTTTTGTAAAACCATAATGTTTGCTATTAAGCTTGCCGGAGAGCCTGTCTTGTGGGGATGATTATTTTAGTGTTTAAGAAAATCTGGGTGACATGGGGCATGTGGACTGTCTCTGCCTTTGTCCAGAGGGCTCACTTCCTCCCGTGAAAGCAGGACTTGGTTTGCAGAGGAGAGAGGAATGCCCTGGCCTGGGCCAGAGGGTCAGTAGGCCAGGCAAGGCTATTAGTTTGATGACCTTGGTGAGGCTTGGTTAATTTACTTAGCCAGTGCAGCTGGGTAGTTGGCAGCCTTTGGTTCTGGAACTGAAATAATTAAGCCAAAATTCCAGTTCTTTAACTTGCTGACTGCATGGCCTTGGGCAAATCACATAACCTTTTCTCCTCGAAAAGTGAAGTCGATCATAATACCTACCTCTTAGCTTTGTTGTGAATTTTAAAGGAGATGATTCATTTAGCCCAGTGGCTGGCACATAAGTACTTATACATCTTAGCTATTATGATAATTGTTATGATTATTATTTATTTGAGTGTCCTTCATGAGCTGGGCACTGTGCAAGGGGTGGGGGACTCATCCAGGTCAGATAAGACATTTTTGTGCCTCTGAAAGGGAAATAAAGCCTGCGAATTAGAGTGTCTGGATAGGTGAACCTTGAAAGCTGTGTAAGTCGGAGGGAGACAGAGAAATCCCCAGTGATGGTACCTTAGTAACCACAAGGGCATGGACCCTAGACATGGGCAGAGCCTATACGCAGGGGGACAGACATTCAAGGCCACTGACGCAGGTGTGTGATGCTTTGAATGATTTTTCCCCGAAATAGGAAACAATTACCAAATTTGAAGTGGATAGGCTGTAAGACCAGAGAGAAAAGGATTGTCCATTTTTGCTGAGTGAATCCAGCCATCAGACATTTTCTGCAGACTTTAAGCATAGTTTGCATTAGGCTAGGCTCTGTCTGCTTCCTGGCTGACTGGGCCCCAGAGCCTAGAGGTACTGAGTACCTGGAGGCTGCAATCATTTGTTTGGGGAGTTGTGTTCTGTTAAGTCTCTTTTCTCATTACAAGAAAGCACCTCATGGTTATAAGGGGATTTTGTTTTACACAAAGGACTGGAGGAGTTCAACACTGGAGGAGAATGCTGCAGTTTCTTACTGGCAAAGATTTGTTGACCCTGTTTCTTTAGTGTCACCATGTCTGCTCCAGCTTTCCTCCTAAGGCTATAAGCAGAGATCTAAATGAGATAATTATGCAGACTATTTAAAAACTTTTTAAAAATAAAGTGCTATGTAAGGAACTTTTTTTTTTTTTTTTATAGTGAGCATATAAAGCACTTTGGATGCATTTCCTTTACACCTTTTGGGAGTGAACTGGAAGACAAGGATTAATTTAGCTTTGAAAAGATTTTAGCTCTGTAAAGTTATAACAGATTAGTAGATTTCCAAAAAGACTTACATACTGAAAATGCATTCCTTTCTTCTAATCCTATATAGCAAAAGCAGAATGTCACAGTAGTAATTTTGTTCGGTGAGATTATATTTGCAACAACTTTTGGGTTAGTTTTTATTTTTCCCTCAAATGGTGGGAAAAATACATCAGAGAGAAGGGACGGATTCTTGGAAATAGAAGTGAATAACTTTACTATCATAGAGTACCAAAACCAAATCAGGTGAGGGATTTCTTTTCATAGGATCAATTATACATTTGCTCCGTAGAGTTACATAATAGAATTCTGTCTTAAAAATGAATTTAACTTTTTATTGATTTAATACAGCTTTAGTTTTCCTGGGCTCTACACTGGGGAAATGCTAATAATGGTGAGAACAGTAGTGTTGATAAATGTAAATGGTCAGTGGTTAAAAATCCTTTCTTTGTATTTTGTGTGTATGTGTGTGTGTCCATGTTTTCTGACCACAAATCTCATGAAGTTGACAAAATGGCTCATAGCGCAGAGTACATTCTGGTAAATAGGAGGCAATTCCTTTTCTGAGTTGCTCCGTCCTGCTCTCCATTCTGGCTGAGAGATGATTCTGGCTGTGCAGTTTAAGTTCGTTTTGACCTGGCTATGTCGGCAGCCCAGGAGCGAACTACTGCCTTGTTGGAGATGCAGACGTTGAGGAACCTGAGGTTGGAGGGTCTGCATGCCTCGGTACAGGCAGAGCTTCTGATGTCCCCTGTCCTCGCAATGTAGTAACTGTTCAGAGAGCCTGTGGGCAGGTCGTCTGACTGTTATGGTGAGCTATGGAACAAGAATGTGTCAGTTGGGCAGAGGGTGGGAGAGTGGGAACAAGAGATGATCTTTCCATGGGCAGAGAGGAGTTGTTAATTATAAGAAAAGCCTAGAGTTTATTACAAAATAATTACTCAAGACACGTTTTCTAATCATCTACCATGTACAAGGCACTGCTGTTATGGGGTGGAGGTAAAGAGGCTGAAAACATCATACCTGCCTTTGAGGATTTCACAGTCGTACAGGACTTGCACTGATAGAGTCAAGACTTTGTGGGATCAAGTGTTGACTTGTGTGATTAGGTGATGGATACACAGGACTATTTCTTTTTTTAAACTTTTTTTTTTTAACGTTTATTTATGTTTGAGACAGAGAGAGACAGAGCATGAACGGGGGAGGGTCAGAGAGAGGGAGACACAGAATCCGAAACAGGCTCCAGGCTCTGAGCTGTCAGCACAGAGCCTGACGCGGGGCTCGAACTCACAGACTGCGAGATCATGACCCGAGCTGAAGTCGGCCGCTTAACCGACTGAGCCACCCAGGCACCCCAACACAGGACTTTTTCTTGTCCCCATCCCAATTTTTGCCAAATGCATCCAGAATATTTAAAAAGTGCGATGGGGATCACATTATTTCCCTGTTTCCTCTGTCTTCTATCAGGGTCAACTCCAAATTCCTGAGTAAGGCTGATGGGAACTGGCCCTTGGCTGTTTGGGCCTCCCTTACTTCCACGCTATCCCTGGTCTCATTACTGGCCCCAGCAGAGGGACCTCTGCCAGTCCCCACTTGTGCCTGGTCACATCCTATCTCAGAGTATTTGAACATTCTGTTCCCTCTGCCTGTATGCTCTTTGCCTGTTCTTCACCAGACCACAGACTGTTTATCCTTCGGGATTCCTTCCTCTTCTTTTTAAAATTATTTTTAAAATACATAGATTTTTAGTTTATTTATTTATTTTTGAGAGAGAGAGAGAATAAGGGCAGAGGATAGGCAGAGAGAGAGAGAGAGAGAGAGCGAGCGCCCCATATGGGGCTCTAGCTCATGAACCATGAGATAATGACCTGAGCTGAAATCAAGAGTTGGGTGCTTAAGGGGCACCTGAGTGGCTTAGTTAAGTGTCCAACGTCAGCTCAGGTCATGATCTTACAGCTCGCGAGTTCAAGCCCCGTATTGGGCTCTGTGCTGACAGCTCAGAGCCTGGAGCCTACTTCAGAATCTGTGTCTCCCCCTCTCTCTTGCCCCTTCTCTGCTCACAGTCTGTGTCTCTCTCTCAAAAATAAATAAACATTAAAAAAAAATTTTTTTTAAAGGGAGTTGGGCGCTTAACCAACTGAGTCACCCAGGCACCTTCCGCTTTTTTTTTTTTTTTTTTTTTAAGATTTTATTTTTTTAAGTAATCTCTAAACCAAATGTGGGGCTTGAACTCACAACTCTGAGATCAAGATCTCTACAGACTGAGCCAGTCAGGTGTCCCCAGGATTTCTTAAATGTCACTTCTTTCTATCCACCAGGTACTTCATAGGATTTTGTGCTTTTCCATTGGTTGGCACAGATCACATTTGAGCTCACTTGTTTTGTATGGTTGTTTCTGAGATTTTAGTCTCTCCTGTTATTTGGTGATCTCCATGGGGTCAGAGGCAAGAGCCGTGTTCCTCTTGCTCCCTGCTCTACCTTCAGCATTTGTCCCACGGCCTGACATGGAACAGGTGCTCCCTAAATGACTGAGAATGAGTAAATGAACAGATGAATGAATGAATGAATGAATGAATGAATGGGTGGTTGGATGTTGTGGAAGGAGAGATCCCAGTGGATGCAGTTGTCCTTTCAAAGCAAATTGTCTCTCCTACTAGGCATTTGGTATGTTGTACTAAACGTCCTGCTTGTCTACCCACATGTACCCATAAGCTCCTAAAGGGCATAATCATCTTATCCCCAGGGTGTAGTTCACACAAAAGCTCTGTGATGGCTTATGGGATGGAGAATGCATTGGGCATGAATGGAGGGGGACTTCTCTGGGTTTTAAAGCATGCTTGGGGATGAGAGGAAGGTGAGGAAAAGTGAATGTAAGCATCTGAAATAGCCGTAAGAGTCAGGATGCAAACATGATTAGGGTTAAAAAAACCAAGCTGAAAACCTGAATTAGAAAAATCTTGGGTAGCCACCAGACACAGCTTGACAGGATGTACTCATACTATAGATTAGAGGGTTGGGGTGGGGTGGGGGGCCCGCTTGGAATTTCCCCAGCTGCACTTAATACCTTGTATGATGTCTGTATTTCAGCTTGCTGTTCATCTCATGAGCTTTAGCCATTTAACAAATATTTATCAAGCACCTGTTCCATGCATTCCCAGTGGGGGGCACATGCTCCCGGAGTGCGGAAATTGGCTCTTGGGGGTTGAAAAAAATCTTAGTGTTTTTTTGTATGAAGCACAGCTATACAAATGGCACATAAACAGCATACAGTATATCTGTGATAGTAAAATTTCATAGTGAGGGTGATTAGAAAAATCATTAGGTGATTAGGAAAAAAAGGCTCATTCGGGGGATGATAATGAAAAGAAAGTTCTCAGATTGCAAACTGACTGACTCTATACCAGGCATGATTCTGGTCAAAGGGCATAACCTTATGGACTTTTTTTTTTTTTTTAAGTTTATTAATTTTGAGAGAGAGGGGTGGGAGAGAGGGAGGGAGGTAGGGAAAGAGAGAGAGGGAGGGAGAGAGAGAGACAGAGAGAAAGAGAGAGAAAGAAGAGAGAGAGAGAGAAAGAAGGAGAGAGAGAGAGAGAGAGACAGACAGACAGGGACTCCCAAGCAGGCTTTGCACTGATAGTGCAGAGGCCAGTGGGGCTCAGACTCACAAACTGTGAGATCATGACCTAAGCTGAAATCAAGAGTGGGATGCTCAACCAACTGAGCCACCCAGTCTCCCCCATGGAGTTTTCATTCTTATGAGGCAGGTAATAAACAAGTAAGTAACCATAACTATCACAGAATAAGACATTTTATGAAGAAGGAAAGCAGGGTGAGGACATGGAGCACACAGGGGCATGTTTGTGGTTATTTTGGCTCCAGGGTCAGGTGATCCTGATGAGGTGACCCTTGAGTCTGGCAGAAGTGAGAGGTGAACATGGCAAATATTTGGATGAAGAGCATTCCAGGAAAAGGAAGTAGCCTAGGGGAATCAAAACAGCAAGGAAGCCAGTTGGGTGGGAGTGGATGAGTGAGGGAAGGATGGTAGAGAATGATCCTGGAGACGGGATGGGGCCTGACCACACAAGCCCTGCAGGTCATGCTAAGGGGTCTGGATTTTGCACTGGATGTGAAGGAAGCCGTTGGAGAGCTTTCTTCAGGGAAGTGGCATGATCTGATATACCTGCTGATCAGATCCCTCTGGCTGCTGTTTGAGGGTGGACTGTAGAGGCAAGAGTGGAAGGGGGTAGCGAGGAGGTGGCTGCTGGGGTCTAGGGGGCAGGTGATGGTGACAGGGTTGCAGGTTAGGTTTCCTGTGCTGTGAAGGAAGAGTTCTCAGGACTTGCAGAGGGTTGAATGGAGGGTGTGAAAGAAATGAGTCAAATATGCCACAGTTTTAGCCTAGTCCTCTGGATTCCATTTACTGAGCCGAGGTGGACTGTGGGAGGAGGGTTATCTTCCCAGGGGCCAGTCTTAGAGTGAGGTCTTCCTTCCACCAGCTGCTGGCCCCTTTTTTACGAGGCCAGCCTGAGTATGTGTTATATGTTGCCTCCTACGGTTACTTATTTTTCATCGCTATAGCATGCCACCTTATTTTTCTTTATGGAAGAATTTTTTTTTTTAACTTCTCCAAGAGGCAGGTATGGGGCAGAATGGTTAGAAATGTGTGCTAGGGTGAGGTTTTAACCATTTACCTTCTACTCCTCCTTCTTCCCGTTTTCTTCCTCCACTTCCTCCTTAATTTTTTTTCCCCTTGTCAAGTAGAGATGGCAACAGTATCTGCTCCTGTGGCTTGTGAGAGTAAAGTGAGATTTGCACGTGAGGTGGTTTGTTTGGGTCTGGCGAATGTTGGCTCTTGGCAGTTACTATGTTGTGTGGCTCCCTATTTACCATTATATTTTTGTGTTGCTGGCTCTCCTATGTCAGGGTCATCTATGTTGGATCACTTTAGAGTGAGGGTATCACTTTTCCCCCTTCCATGTCTTGGTTTTCCTTCACATAAAAGGGGGAAGCAAGACTTACTTAATAAATGAAACAGTGGAGGCCCTCCAGTGCTGGATTTACATTGTGCATTACATTGTATTCTAAGTATAAAAGGCTACATTGAGTTGAGGGTGCTGGAGAAGCCATTACATGCCCCACAGGGAAGTGAGCGCCCCATGGATCATTCTGAGTAGGTGCTGCATGAGCCATGCAAGATGTGTATATAGTAATCACCAAATTGTGTGGATCCAACCAGAATAAAAAATGCCTGGAGCTTTGGCTTAGGGCCATGGATGAACAGAGCCTTCAGCCTGGCATAGAACAGGAGTGAAAGGCATGGGTGTAGGACAGTGATAGATAGAACCAAATGTAAGTATAAGCAGAGATGAAAATATGTGGCTGCCTCTTTCCCTCTCTGTATTTGTGACAGACTTTGTTAATCCATCACATCATTCATTCCTGATTCTGATATAAAATTACCATTTATTGAGTGTTGACTCAATAAACATACCAGGCACTATGTTCTAGAAACATTACCTGGCTGAATCCCAACAACTCAGTGACATAGATCTATTATCATCCTTAAAGTACAGGTGAGAAAAGGGAGTCTCAGAGAGGTCAGTAACTTGTCCAGGGTCACGCAGCTGGCTGGTGGCAGAGCTGGGAGTAGAACTTTGGCAGCCAAACTCAAAAGCCTGCTCTCTAATCGTTTTGTGTTACTGCCTCTGGATATGCGCAGATGCTACCTCAGAATCTGCTTCATTAAGATTTTGAGATTCGGGCTCATATTACAGTGAACATTCATTCGTTCATTCATTCGTTCACTAATTAAACAATACTTTGGTGCATCTACCATATGCCAGGCACAGTGTTAAGTGCTAAGGATTCAATAGTGAATAAGACATAATCCCTGCTCAGGGCTCTACTGAGTGGAAGGATAACTTCTTGTTTAGGACCGTCAGTGGGTAGGAAGACTCAGAATTTATGTAATGTGGGACTTAGTGCCTGCCCCCTTCCTTGCATTGAACCAGAAAGTTTCCCAATTGATGATGGAAATGAGCAACAACCTGGAAAATGAACTATGATGCCCCAGGATGCACCCTGAATCAAAATTGGACCAGTCACCACCTTTTTCTGACTTGATTGATTAAGCTGTGCGATCTTGGGCCTCAATTATAACTCCTGGTCAAGCAATGCTTTCTCATGCGTGGTTCACTTTGCTCCTGCTAGCACCTGATTGGAAAGAGGAGGTCTGTGATGTGTAGAGAGGTTACGTGACTTGCCTAATTTTTACAGTGGTAGGAGACAAGCTGGGACTAGAACCCAGTTCCAACTTCTAGTTCCTTGTTTTTCTTACTCATCATGCTGACATCTTAATGTCTTTAGGCTTTCAGTTTCCCCATCTATAAAATAAGGACATTAAACCACATGATCTCTAAAACTAACTTCCTCCTTCCCTTCCTTTCTTCCTGCCTTCTTGTCTTCCTGTCTTAACTCTGGAGTACCTACAGAGTCTATACAGCTAAATTTGGAAATAATGTTATGGAAAATACACACACACACACACACACACACACACACACACACACACACACCCATCAAGAAAGCTAAAAGACTGGGGCGCCTGGGTGGCGCAGTCGGTTAAGCGTCTGACTTCAGCCAGGTCACGATCTCGCGGTCCGTGAGTTCGAGCCCCGCGTCGGGCTCTGGGCTGATGGCTCAGAGCCTGGAGCCTGTTTCCGATTCTGTGTCTCCCTCTCTCTCTGCCCCTCCCCCGTTCATGCTCTGTCTCTCTCTGTCCCAAAAATAAATAAACGTTGAAAAAAAAATTAAAAAAAAAAAAAGAAAGCTAAAAGACAACCACAGAATGGGAAAAAAATATTTGCAAATCATATTTATATGGATTGTATCCAGAACATATAAGGAACTGTTACAAAAGACAACCCACTTAAGAAATTAGCAAAGGATCTGAATAGACATTTTTTCAAAGAAGATATACAAATGGCCAGTAAGCACATGAAAGGATACTCAATATCACTAACCATCAGGGAGATGCAAATCAAAACCACAGTGAGATACCACTTCACACCCAGTAGGATGGCTATGATCAAAAGAAAGAGAATAACAAGTATTGGTGGAGAAATTGAAACCCTCATATACTTCTAGTAGAGTTGTAAAATAGTACAGTCACTTTGGAAAACAGCCTGGCAGTTCGTCAAAAGGTCAACTGTAGAGTTACTATATGATACAGCAATTCTACTCGTAGGTATATACCCAAGAGACACGAAAGCATGTCTACACAGAAGACTGTACACGAGTGTTCACAGAAGCCTTATGCATAATAGGCAAAAAATGGCAACAACCCAAATGCCCATCAACTGATGGATGGATAAACAAAATGTGGTATGTCCATACAACGGAATGGAATGTTATGCATCCATAAAAGTAATGAAGTACTCCTACATGCTAAAACATAGATAAACTTTGAAAACATCATGCTAAGTAAAAGAAGTCAACCACAAAAGGTCATGTATTGTATGGTTTCACTGACATAAAATGCATAGAATGAGCAAATCTTTAGAAACAGAAAATAGATTCGTGATTGCCTAGGGCTGAGGAAAATGGGGAGTGACCGCTAATGGGTACTGGGGTTATTTTAGGGATGGCGAAAGTGTTGTAAAGTTGCTTATGTTGATGGTTGCACTGTCTGTGAATATACTAAAAACCACTGTATTGTACAAGTGAATAACATGGAAAATGAATTATATCTCAATCCTATTATATATATTTTATTTTTTATTTATTATTTTTTTGAGAGGGAGAAAGAACGGGGGAGGGGCAGAGGGAGAGGGAGAGAGAGAATCCCAGGCAAGCTCCGTGCTCAGTGGGGAGCCCATCACAGTGATTGGGGCTTGATCTCACGACCGTGAGAGCATGGCCTGAGCCAAAATCAAGAGTCGGATGCTGAACTGCCTGAGCCACCCAGGCACCCCCTATTATATATATTTTAAAAACCCTAGCATGGTCTTTGCCCTTGTGGAAAACACAGTCTTGCTGGGAAGATAAATACTAATCAAATAATTATCCAGAGAGATTTATAGTTACAAAGTATGGTAAGTGCTATGAAGGGAAAGAAGTGGATATTATAAAAGAGAATAGCAGGAGGCTAATGGGAGTTAGAGAAAAGGTATTAGAAAGACTCTAACATTCAGGTGCTCCAGCAGAGAGCCCCAAATAACACTGGCTTAGATGAGGCAGATGTTTAATCCTCGCTGGTGCAGTATGGTAGCTGTAAGCAGTCTAGGGGTCATATGGAAGCCCTACAATTTCTACTAACATGTTGCTCTTTCCCTCCTTTGGAGGGGCTTCCTACTATGTCTACAATCCAAGCAATGAGAAGGAGGGAAGAGGCACCGGAAGGTTCATCACTTCTGCTCAGAGCCAGAACTCAGTCACACGAAGCCGGGATGTCCCAGGTGTTCATGTGTGCAGATTAAATTCTGGGGTTCTTTTACTCTGAACGGGGGGCGGGGGGGAGGGAAACAGAGGGTGGGTGAGTAGCTAGCAGTCTCTGCCATGGATGGCCTCTCTGAGGAGGTGACATGGAAGGTGAGAACCTAAGGATGAGTTGGTGTTAAAGAGAGGGAGGAGTTTTCCAGGCAAGAGGGATGACATGTCTCAGGGACACGAGGCAGGCGAGAGCGGCTCTTCTGTTTAATGCTGCTTAATGCTGGTAACGTCCACCTCACACAGCCCTCCTGATGCTTAGAACTTGTGAGTGCCATCACCTGATCTGGATTCACCTGCCTTTTCTCTCTCATGTCTTGCAGGGCTGGGATGAGCCAGGACCGCAAGGAGGGGGGCTTTGTGCTGACTCCCGGAAGGCTGGTTGTGTATCCTCAGCTTTGAGAACTGAATTCCATGGGTTGTGTCAGTGTCAGACCTGTGAAGTTCAGTTCTTCAGCTGGGATATCTCTGTCGTCGTGGACTCGGGGATACTGCAGAGAGCAGACCCAAGGGTGGCCGAAGGATTTGAAAAACTGGAGCAGATGGGGTCTCAGACTCTGAAGGAATAGGGAGGGTGTGCTCATGGGAAAAGCAGTCATTTGATTGTGAGAAAACTTGAATTCTATGCTGAGCAGTTTTCCAAGCAGCTAACTGCTGTCTCCAAGTCATTCTTGCTACAGTTGCGGCCGCTACTACTTTACATATATTGATTACTGCTGGCAGTCCAGGTACTGTACTAAGTGCTTTACATGCTGCTATAGGAGACTCTGGGGGGAAATCACTAATGAAGCTTGGGACACCCAGAACTGACATGTAAAGATATTTCCCCCTCTTCGTGGGATCAGACAGCATTAATAGAATGTGACGGTTGTTCTTTAGCATGGATTGCTGAGATAACTGGTCCCTTTTAAAGATGAGAATCATGGGTACATCCCTCTTACGGTCCCCTGTCTTTTTATTTGGATATCTACTTCCTTGCCTTCTATAAATACATTAGGATACATTGTCTTTGTGTTATAAGCAAGGCAAAATAGGTTGTAATTAGACTTTACCAGGATCCCTAGTTTCTCCCTGGGAAAAGGGATACAGAGGTTTTGAAGGCTCCCTACATTTGCTGGCATGGTTAGCTGTATGTGGTGGCTCAAGCCCTTTCATTGTCTTCCTCTGTCACCAAGTCAGTTAGGTCTATTTTGAGGCTCACGTGTGGTATGATGATGACAATTTCCACCTTTAGGCAGAGTGCTTGGGCTGTATAAGTAATACTTGGACTTTCATCAGGTTTTATATTGGATGGGAATACGAAGTCTCATCCCTTGGAAACTCCTTGATGCATCAGTGTCTCTTGGTGTCCTGAAAGGTCCATCTCTGTATAGTCTACAGAAGTAAAGTGTGGTCTGGCCCAGAGAGGAGAGGCAGGCACAAAGTGGGCGACCCCAGAGCATGTGCATTCTCACACTTTCTTCTCAGTAACCATGAGGTTTATTGATTGCCTACCATGGGTTGGCCACTGTCCTCAGGGCATAGCTTACATTCACACCAAGCTTCATCTGGAAAACAGGGACTGTTTGCAAAGGGATATTGTAACCACACTCTATGGATGTAAAGAGGTGCTTAGTTCTTGTGAAAGTGCTCTGGCATGGGTGTGGAGCCTGTGCGTCCTCTCGGGGCTGTGCTGATAGTATCAAGAGCCTCCCCCACCCATCACACCCTGCCCACTTCCGTCCTTTGCTTACTAGACCCTTACTTAGCCAGTGACTCATTCTTGAACCAGAACATTGGTGAAGCTCAACTGAGACCAGAGATCAGCGTCTTTACACCTAGACTGTTGGAGAAAATCCAGAATTGACACCAAAAGCTCCAAACGCTCTGGGTTTCAGACCATCTGTGCTGTGAACACTCAGACCCAGAACTCTGACTTACTACAAAAGGCTCATCCTTACCACAGGTGAGTCTTCCTAGAGCAAACCTGATGATGAAATATGGAATACACACAAACACATGCACGCACACAGGCACTGAAAAATGATAGCACCATGGATCTCTGAGTACATGTTTGCCATATACAAGACTGTTTCAGGGTGCCTGGGTGGCTCAGTCGGTTGAGTGTCTGACTCTTGATTTTGGCTCAGGTCATGATCCCAGGGTCATGGGATTGAGCACCACATTGGGCTCCATGCTAAGCATGGAGCCTGCTTAAGATTCATATTCTCTCTCTCTCTCTCTCTCTCTCTCTCTGTCTGTCTCTGTCTCTTCCTCTATCTCTCCCCTCTTCTGCCCTTCTGCTCTCTCTCTCTCTAAAATAAAATAAAAAAATTGAAAAAATAAAAGACTGTTTTATTTCCTAAGAGGATTTGAATTAAGATTCATTAAGTGGGTGCCTGGGTGGCTCAATTAGTTAAGTGATCAACTCTTGATTTCAGCTCAGGTCATGACCTCATGGTTGTGAGATAGAGCCCTGCCTTGGGCTCTGGGCTGGGTGTGGAGGCTGCGTGAGATTCTCTCTGTCTCTCCCTCTCCCTCTTTCCCCAGGCTCTCTCCCTCTCTCTCAAAAAAAAAAAAAAAAAAAAAAAAAAAAAAAAAAAAGAAAAAAGAAAGAAAGAAAAGATTCCATTAAGTAATACATTTCCTGAGGATTTTTAAGTTTGTATTTGCTTTATCATAACTTATGTAACAAGAAAAAAACAAGTTATAAAATAGATTATATGATTCTAATTTATGTAAAATTATAAATATATTTGAGAATATATGCTTTGAAAGATGTACATCAGTTTATTAACAGGGATCATCTTTGGGGTGGTGGGAATTGAGATGCATTTTCCCTTCTTTGTATTTTTCTCTATTGTTTAGTTCTTACACTGACCATATTTAATTGAAACAGTAAAGTTATTGAAGGAAATTTCACACACAATTCCAATGAATCTAGACAACGTTAGTGCTACGCATTTGTTGGAAGTTGTGTTGCAGGGGTGTGTCATAGAAGAGTGGAGGGAGGGGGCGCCTGGGTGGCGCAGTCGGTTGGGCGTCCGACTTCGGCCAGGTCACGATCTCGCGGTCCGTGAGTTCGAGCCCCGCGTCGGGCTCTGGGCTGATGGCTCAGAGCCTGGAGCCTGTTTCGGATTCTGTGTCTCCCTCTCTCTCTGCCCCTCCCCCGTTCATGCTCTGTCTCTCTCTATCCCAAAAATAAATAAACGTTGAAAAAAAAAAAATTAAAAAAAAAAAAAAAGAAGAGTGGAGGGAGTTCCCTGATGTGTTCAGTGAATAAGGTAAGCATAGTCCAATATATATAGTGTGTTTTGTTCAAGTAGCAGGTGATTTTTTTTCTCTGTTACTTATGTTTTTCTGTCCCCCCCCAAAGAACCCTCAATGTATGTGCTGCTTTCCAAGAATCCATCTACTATGTAAACCAGTGGTTTTCAAAGTGTGTTTCCTGAACAAGCAACATTAGTATCACCTGAGAACTTAGAAATGTAAATTCTCAAGCTCCACCCAAGACCTACTGAATAAGAAACTCTGGGAGTGGGGCTTAACACTTTCTGTTTTAACAAGCCCTTTGACTGACTAATGCACACTAGGGTTTTAGAACCATACGTGTCAGTCAAGGGACATCCCCACTGCACTAAACTGGAAGGCAGCTCATGTTGACACAAAAGTTGCTGTCCCATTCTTACAAACGTGCATACAGGTATTCTGCAAGACCTATCTCTGAGAGATGGCTTGCAGGACTGCAAAACCTCAAGATCCTCACCAGTGATCGTTTCAGAAGTGAATAGCAGATCTCTAAGTTTTTAAGCTACAAACTTTAGATGCGCAGAGTCACATGAAGAGGTGGTTCATTAAGGCAAATTTTTGGGTCATTCCCCTGACCTATAGACTTGGCATCTTTTCCCAGGGTTCTGCCATCTTGACCATCACCCATAAGGGCTTCCATCAAGGAAGTTCTAGGAAAACACTGAGCTTTTACTTTTCACATGTCTGCTTGCTTTTCTTTCTTTCTTTCTTTCTTTCTTTCTTTCTTTCTTTCTTTCTTTCTTTCTTTCTTTTTCTTTCTTTTTCTTTCTTTCTCTCTCTCTCTCCCTTCCTTCCTCCCTCCCTCCCTCCCTCCCTCTTTCTTTCTTTCTTTCTTTCTTTCTTTCTTTCTTTCTTTCTTTCTTTCTTTCTTTTCTTCTCTTCTCTTCTCTTCTCTTCTCTTCTCTTCTCTTCTCTTCTCTTCTCTTCTCTTCTCTTCTCTTTTCTTTTCTTTTCTTTCTTTCTTTCCCCTGAACCTTATGTCTCTTCTTCCTATCTTCTCCTTTCCCTCCTGCTGTGATTGATGAGGTCTCAGAAGCAGATTCATCATCCTTTCTGCTCTGTGCTTGGGAGAGAGCAGGTCAGATGCTCCTGGAAAGGTGCCTTGGGAGTAATAATAATAATGGAAGTATTGATTTGCCATCCTCAAATAATAGGGGGAGGTCATGATTTATCAGCTCATGTTGATGAGACACAGTGGGAAGCTGGACACACTACTCAATAGTTGCTGCCTAATCATGCTGTGTGGCTGTGGAGACGTGTAATTCAGGAACACAGTGGCTCCTCAAGTCCTCTTGCAGTTAAATCTCTGTCAGTTAAGGTGAAGATTCCTGCTTAGGCTTCTCCAGAGATATGGTATATATGTATATCTAATCTATCTATCTATCTATCTATCTATCTATCTATCTATCGTCTATTCAGATAGGTAGTAGATAGATTTATTATAGAGAATTGACTCATGTTGATTATGGAGAGTGGCAATTCCCAAGATCTGCTGGGTGGTCAGCAAGCTGGAGACCTAGGAGTCTGAATCTGAAGGCCTAAGAACCACGGTGTAGTACCAGTCTGAAGGCTGCAGTTTCAAGACCCACAAAAAGCTGAAGTTTCAGTTTGAGTCTGAAAACAGGGAAAAACTAATGTCCAAGAAATCAAGAAGGAATTTCCTCTTACTCCCGGGAGGTCAGTTGAAAGAGGCCTTCAACTAATTAGATGAGGCCCACCCACATTAGGGAGGACAATCTGCTTTACTTAGGTGACCAATTCCAATTTTAGTCATATCTAAAAACATCCTCACAGACAACCCAGAATAATATTTAACCAAATATCTTGGCACCCTGTAGTTCAGTCAAGTAGACACAAAAAATTAACCTACACAATTTCTTTTTCATATATACAGTACAACCTTGGGTTACAAGTAACTTGTTCTGTGAGTGTTCTGCAAGACCAGCAAGCATTTCTAATAAATTTTAACTTAATAAACTAGCGATGTCTTGCAATACGAGTAGTATGTGACAGCAAACGTCACAGGATCACAACTGAGCCAATTGGTTATTGAAATGCACTTTGATGTACCAGTGCTTTGGATTATAAGCATGTTTCCGGAATGAATTATGCTTGTAAATCAAGGTTTTATGGTATATATTTTTGCATCTAGAATCTCTTGCTTTCTTTTTTGATAGTATTTCAGAGTGATAGCTCAGAGCTTGAGTGTCTGGTTGATTAGAGAGTCTGGGAAAATGCTCTGGGGGGGGGGGGCATGGGTAGGGAACCAGACATCTTCCCTAGTTCCCCTTTGCTCTTCATAGCACTAAAGTACTTTTGGGAACTGTTTTTAAGGAACTCCTATCTTGCTCCTATCTCCTGGGGCAGCTCTTTGAAGTAGAAGAGCTAAGTTTGATTATCCTTGAGAAAGTGCAGACAATATAATTGCAGCTTTCCTATGTTAGGTGTTTACAATGCTCCAGGTGCCTTATCTATAAGGAAAGATATTACCTCTACTTTCTAGATGAGAAAACTGAAGCTCAGGGAGATTATATACCTGGCTAAAATTTCACACACTGTTTAGTGTCACAGCCAGGATGTTAATCAAGGCTGCCTAATGAGAGCCTGTGTTCTTTTTGCCAAAGTTTATAACACACATCATCTTTGCTCAACACGGCATTTCTCAGTGAAGTCGATATAGCCATAATTTTAGAGATGGGGAAATGGTGTTTTCAAAAGGTTGGGTGGCTTTTCTATTCTCTATGTCATGCAGCTAATAACTGGTGAAGCCGACCCTCAAATCCAAAATCTCTGTAATAAAAAGATAGTTTTTGTCTAAAAAAATCATAGGAGTACACATAAACTTAGAAGGAAGGAAAGAAAAAGAATCCCCTGCATCCATTTCTCCAGTGTGACTAAAAAGAGAACAGTATACATTGAGGCCACTCTGACTTATTCCTCTGCCCATGTCTTTGGTAAGTAGGAGTGAAGCCTTATACACGACCAATTTCACCCTCTGGTGCACAGCCATACTTTAAAATATGTTAAAATTACATTGTTGGTAGCTTTTAAGAAACCATAATGTATTTTTGTTCTGGCTCCTGTGATGCTACTAAGACTGGTCAGATTCCATTTGTCTCTGGGCAACAAATGTCTTTCTTTGTTTTAAAAATGAAATTAATTGGGAATGCAAGCTGGTGCAGCCACTCTGGAAAACAGTATGGAGGTTCCTCAAAAAACTAAAAATAGAACTACCATATGACCCAGCAATTGCACTACTAGGCATTTATCCAAGGGATACAGGTGTGCTGTTTCAAAGGGACACATGCACCCCCATGTTTATAGCAGCACTATCAACAATAGCCAAAGTATGGAAAGAGCCCAAATGTCCATGGATGGATGAATGGATAAAGAAGATGTGATACACACACACACACACACACACACACACACACTGGAGTATTACTCGACAAAAAGAATGAAATCTTGCCATTTGCAACTACATGGATGGAACTGGAGGGTATTATGCTAAGTGAAATTAGTCAGAGAAAGACAAAAGTCATATGACTTCACTCATCTGAGGACTTTAAGAGACAAAATATTAACATAAGGTAAGGGAAGCAAAAATAATATAAAAACAGGGAGGGGGACAAAACAGAAGAGACTCCTAAATATGGAGAACAAACTGAGGGTTACTGGAGGGGTTGTGGGAGGGGTGATGGGCTAAATGGGTAAGGGGCACTAAGGAATCTATTCCTGAAATCATTGTTGCACTATATGCTAACTAATTTGGATGTAAATTAAAAAAAAATAAAAAAGTTAAAATAAAAAAATAAAAATGAAATTCTTAGGGCACCCAGGTGGCTCAGTTGGTTAAGCATCTGACTCTTGATTTTGGCTCAGGTCATGCATGATCCCAGGGTTGTGGGATCGAACCCTGCATTGGGCTCTGTGCTGACAACGTGGGGCTTGCTTGGGATTTCCTCTCCCTCTGCCCCTCCTCCACTTGTGTGTATGCTCTCTGTCAAAATAAATAAATAAACTTAAAAAAAATAAAAACAATTATTTTTCTTATTAAATAAATAGTATGAGTTTACTGCAAAGAATTTTGAAAAGGCAAAAAAACCATAAAAGAAGAAATTAAAATCATATAAAAATTTGTGTTATACAAATTATTATGTATTTTTTTTACTGGGAAAGTATAGAAAATCATAAAGGAGAAAAAAGTTATCCATAAGCTCAGAGATTATCATTTCGGGTTTTTTTTTTCATTTTCACTCTTTTTAAAAATACAATTGGGATCATCCATTAAATGTAATTTGTGTGTCTGTGTGTTCTGTTTTTTGTTATTTAAAATTTTATCACAAGCATTTCCCCATGTCCTTTTATGGTCTTTACTGTGCATTTTAAATGGCTGCATATGTATGTAGTTCATGGAATGAATGTTCTTTTCTTTACATGATCATTTCTGTATTATTGGACATTTAGGCCCTGTATCTCCTGGACCCCAAATCTCCTGCATGCATTCATTTATCATCTATCTATCTATTTATCTATCTATCATGTACTTATTTATGCCATGTATCTGTATCTATTTCCTTTTAGCTTTTTGCTTACATTGATTCAGGCATTATTTGCAATGGCCTTAGGAGTGTAAACTTTTGCCCCTTTTATCAGAAAAGCACATTTTCTTCCCAGAACTCCTTCCTTTGTCCAGCAGAATCCCACTCATGATTCACTGTGTTTTATGTGACCACTGCCAAATATATGAGGATGGAAACTTAAAAAAAATTTTTTTTAATGTTTTATTTATTTTTGAGACAGAGACAGAGCATGAGCAGGGGAGAGGCAGAGAGAGAAGGAAACACAGAATCTGAAGTAGGCTCCAGGTTCTGAGCTGTCAGCACAGAGCCAGACGTGGGGCTCGAACTCACAAACAGCGAGATCATGACCTGAGCTGAAGTCGGACGCCTAACCGACTGAGCCACCCAGGCGCCCCAATGCTAGAAACTTCTTCAACCTGTGGAGTGGAAGACCAGGAGAGGGATTTGGCTGTTGGGTCAGCCAGCCAACAGTAGTCACCACAAGCTACTTGCCAAGGTCAAGTGTTTGTCTTATTTGACCCAATGAGACTATTTCACACCCATCATCTAGGGATTGCTGTTTCTCACATCTCTGGCCCAGACTAGAAGTGGCCCAGAGCCTGCCAAACCCAATCTCTCACTGGATATAGCACCATCTAACACATGCTAACATTTTTCATCAATATTAGTGTCATTGCAAAGTGCCGTTAAAATAGAAGTGGTTTCATACATTATTTATCTGCAGTGTGTCCACCGAGTCATTCTTTTGCTGGAGAGCTGTCTCCTTGGCATTTCTAAACTGGGTAACAAATCTGCAGCTCACTGGGTCTGTATCCTCAGGCTGTGGTAGAGGGAGAGGAGGATCCGTGAGCTGTTTGTGCTGAAAAAATTGCTGCATGTCCTCACAGCCCTGGGCACAATGATTAAGTGTCTGGTTGCAGGTGAGCTCTGTGTCCACTGCGTATTCTGCAGATAATGGCTACACTCCACTTGATGAGAATATGGCCTGGTCTAATTATTAGGGGCCCCCAAAGTGTCCATTATTTATTTGTACCTTTCTATTGTGGTTAGTTCTAGAGCAGAAGCCTAAAGTAGCAACTCACAGGAGTGCTGTGTGCAGGGCCAGGCCTGGGGTGATGATACGCCTAGGGTACAAAAGTCAAGGAGGGGCGCACTCCCTCACAGTCTCGCAGCACTTGCCTGGCCCTGGTTTGGTTTCACCCTCACTAGTTGCTAGTGTTCAAAAATTGGAAAAATTATTCCACAAAGGTTTTTTGATCATTTCTGTGCTCTGGGTGCTATTCTAGTCACTAGGATATAGTAATGAATAAAATAGTCATTACCATCCTTATGGTACTGATACAGTAGTAAAGGAGAGATTTGATATAGAAATCTAGGTTTCTGGGGCACCTGGGTGGCTCAGTCGGTTAAGTGATTGACTCTTGATTTTTGGCTTAGGTTATTACCTTGCAGTTGTGAGACTGAGGCCCATGTTGGGCTCTGTGCTGAGTGTGGAGCCTGCTTGAGATTCTCTCTCCTTCTCTCTCTGCCCCCTCTCTCCCAAGAAAATAAACATTAAAAAAAAAAAAAAACTAAAAAGAAAAAGAAATCTAGGTTTCTGGCTTCTCGAAGTATCAGAAGAACTGGCAACTCTGGGTTGGCTTTTCTTCATGACAACCATCACTAGGATCTGGGGAACTGGCAGCTCCCATGAGGATGTGGTGTGAGCTCTGTACTTTGTCCCACTCTCCACCACTCCTTATTGTCCTTTGATTCTCATAGGGTCCCCATGGAGAGCATACCACTATTATTATTACTACTACCATATTGCAGATGAAGAAACTGGGGCTCAGAGAGGTAAAGGGACTGGTCTGAGGTTTTCTAGCTACAGAAGGTGGATTGGGGGTTTGAACCCACTTCTATGAGACTTCAGGGGCTGAGGTGTTTGCCCCTGTGCAGAACAGTGATTCAGGAGGCAGGAACATAGAAATATCACCAAGCAAAACATTCAGCCCATATAAGATCAAATTAGAGAGGTGTGTTAGCAGGAAACAGATGGTACCCTCAAATTAGGATAACTCAAGCAGAATTTCATAAAAAAGCTATTTACAAAGGCGTGGGCAGGGTGTAGAGAAACCACAAGGCATAGCAAGGAGCCCCAGATTAGTAATAGTGGGCCTCCATTACCCCTGCTATGGCAGATGAGGGGGTGGGTTACTGGGATTGGGGAAATAGGACTATTCACTGAGAACTCCTGATGAAGCCAGAGCTTGGGGATCCCAAAGGGAGGAAACTTGGAGAATAAACACCCCAACTCACCAAGTGCTCTCTGCTTCTTCCCGTTGATCTCCTGCCAGTCCCAGACCCAGCTGGAAGTCAGAGGGCAAGGAACCCATTGATACACTCTTGCAGGCCAGCCTCTGAGGGCACAAAGCAGGATGGGGAATAGAGGAGAATGGATCGGGAGGAGCAAAGGAAGGCATCTAGCACAAGGGGCAAGTCAAAGCCAAGGGCATTTTAGGGGACATATAGTGATGATGGGGGTAGGGGAAGACGTTAAGATAACTGAATTCAAGGTCCAGCTCTGATGGGGCTGGGGAAACAGTTCTTCTTCCTCACTCTCTCTCCCTGGCAGCCACGCTCAGCAACCTCCTGTACCAGAAAAATCAATCCCATATCAGAGATTCCTCAAGTTTATGATGTGGGGCTTGAGACTTTTGTCTTGGTGACTTCCCAAATGGACAAAAGGCTGAACCATGCAGGGTGGTACCTTCTAGTTTTTCAGAGGAAAAGAGCTCTTCAGGTTCAGAGCTCATTGAACCCTACCTGTAGAAAGCTGTACCATAAAACATCTAAGACAGGTCTGTTTGTTTTTAAATTTCTCCCCTAAAATCTATTCAGCTTAATTCTTCTTATCAAAAACTGCATATCCTGTTAAACTGAGCCATATATTACAACCACAAAAAAATCACTTGCTTGCCTGCTTTTAGAATTCTCAGTTTCTGAAACTAACTGGACCATGGCTTTGGATCTTCAGTAGAGGCTTTGTCAATAGTCCTTTCAGCATAAGTAATGGTAACAAAATCAGGAGCGCTTTAGGGGACACTTTGATATTCAAATAGTTTATAAAGCTAGCATACCTGGCTCCGAAGCAATGTGCTTCTGAGAATGCATGTGGTAGGGGTGGGTCGGGAGATATGAGGAAATGCTGGGTGAGAACACTCATAAGAGGAGCATGGTATCATTACAGATTTAGGGAATAGTTGTAACAGACTTTCCCCCCTTTTTCCCTGTTAACAGAACCCCAGTATGGTTCAGAGAGTAGGCAAGTGACATGCCTCAAAGAGGGCTGGCCTCTCTAGTCCCAGGGAGCAAATCATTTGTCCGGTTTCAAGCTTGATGACCTCATCCCATTTGTCAGTGGTTGGATTAGCAGGGGGCAGGGGATGAAATTCTGACTAACAGGATGTGAGAAGTCTGCTGTGGATATTTCTAGGATAGGTTCTTCTTGCTGCTAATAAGTAGTTGTCTCTTCTGTCACTGGATATTACCATAATTGTTTGGGATGCCTACTGCTGTGGCAGCCAGTTAATGATTAAAGGGAGCCAGGTGGTATGCTGGAGAGTCAGGGTGCAAAGATGCTTTAGGACATCACAATTCAGTCAACCACTGAGGTAACCAACCCAGGTGCTCTCCTACCTCATAGTTTCATGTGTGAGACAGTGCGTTTCTTGTATTGTTGCCACAGGTCCAGGAGGCTCAAGATCTTTGTGTATCCCACAGATAGATGCATGATCTTCAGGACTTGAAGGGCAAAAGAAACTGCTGATTTTCACACATTGTCTTCCTAAATTCTTTTTTTGACTCCAAAAGTAACACACAAATGTAAAAATTCAATCAAAATGGAAATATTAAGAGTAGAAACTGGAAGTCTCCTATAATTCTTCACTTCTCACCTGCACACATGAATGTAATGTTAAAAAAAAAAACAGGATCAGAATAGACATACTTAATATCTTGGATATGTTTTGTATGAATACATGTAGATCTACCTGGTTCTTTTAAAAAAATTTTTGATGTTTTAATTTATTTTTGAGAGAGAGACAGAGAGAGCATGAGCAGGGGAGGAGCAGAGAGAAAGAGGGAGACACAGAATCTGATGCAGGCTCCAGGCTCTTTGCTGACAGCTCAGAGCCAGCACAGAGCCCGAAACAGGGCTTGACCTTGTGAACCACAAGATTATGACCTGAGCCGAAGTCAGACGCTTCACTGACTAAGCCACCCAGGCCTCCCTACCTTGTTCTTTGTAATAACTATGTAATATTCATACCTTGAAGGACCTAATACAGGTGGGCTTTTAAAAAACATGACCCATGGGTAACTATATTCCTGAACCCCCAATCTCTGCCTTCAGTCATTGACAGCAAGTTTTTCTGTCACTCAGAGAGGCACACCAAGGGAGAAGGAGAAGCTGTGTGGAGCAGTGGAAGGGACGCAGGGTTTGGGCCACGTAGACTGGGGTTGGGATTCAGCCCTATGGCACAGCAGCTGTGTGATCTCAGAAAGTGATTAAATGCTTTATGCCTCAGTTGTCTAATCCCTAAAAGAAAAAAAAAAGTAATAAAACCTACCTCCTGAAATTGTTGTAAGGGTTAGAAATAATGTGTGAAAGCAACTATCACCCAGAATGGTTGTTCAATGAACAGTAGCTATTGTTCTAATAAAGGAGCCTCCTCCATGAAATAGTTGAACTGTTTCTGGTTATCTTCACTGTGGACACAACGGACAAATACCCATAGGTACTTGGGGGTGTAAAATAATTTTCTGAAATTATTGAGTGGTTGGCCCCCAAACGGTGAAAAGTAGGTCCATGGAAACAAATAAACGAAACTTTCCATTGTGTCAGTCATGTGAGGAAGATAGTGTAAACATTTAACCTCTATTTCTTGGGTAGAGGCTTGCAGACACAGTATGAACAATTTTTCAAACAGGCTGGAAAAAGGATATCATGCGTAGTAAGATCTCAGTAGGCTGGAGTGACAGGCTAAATTAAACAAGGTGAGTTTTATTAGGGAAAAATGTAAAATTTAACTGTTTAGTTTCTTTCTTTTAAGATTTTTTTTCTTCACGTTTGTTTATTTTTGAGAGAGAGAGAGAGAGAGAGAGAGACAGAGTGTGAGCCAGCAAAGGGTAGAGAGAGATGGAGACAGAATCTGAAGCAGGCTCCTCCAGTCTCTGAGCTGTCAGCACAGAGTCCAATGCGAGGCTCGAACTCACAAATGGTGAGATCATGACCTAAGCCGAAGTCCAATGCTTAACCAACTGAACCACTCTGGCACCCCTCTTTCTTTATTTTTTTTGGTATAGTATGGTATGTGTTTTAATAGCAGGTATGAAAAGGCTTAGGGGTTTTATGTGGCTGAATTTCAATGTGAAGTTATGGTGTAATCCAGCCATATAAACTAGCAACTGTAATTTTACCCTTATAAAGAGAAGCAGGAAATTCAAAATGAGGAAGGTGATGCCTCCACTTACTTTGTCCTCATCAGATCAGATGGCCTAACACTAAAATGGTGAATAACTGGCATGTAGGCTGAGGCTTTTTTTGTGCGCTCATAGCAAATAAAACTCATTAATCATATTTCATCGACTTCAGATGTAACTCCTGAGTCCTTCTCAACACAGTCTGTAAATCAGCCAATATTTTTTGAATGCAGTTGGTATGTAGGATGAAACTTATTGGCTAGCCAATTTTTTTTGAATGCAGTTGGTATGTAAGATGAAACATATTGGTAGCCAATAGCCTATAGGCCATTCCTAGGATCTTCTCGGGGGCAGCCCATACTTCCATCATATGGTCCAACCTTTTACCAACCACAACAGATTGGATGTGGACCCAAGGGCTGGCAATCTATAGACTGTTTGAAGAGCTTTATCCAAACTGGGACAACTTCATTCAATCTGATTGTCTCTTTTGGGAATTTGAACTGGGGGGGGGGGGGGGGGGAGAGCAAATCAGGCAGCTGGTGGCAGACCCAGCAACTGAAATGTCCACGGAGAGATGCCATTATAAAGGCCAAGAGGGGGCATACAGAACGTAAGAAAACAGAAGCAAGAATGAGGAAGCAGAAGCTTTGAGGCAGGGACAATCTACAAGGGGAGAGGCGATAAGGAATGTGTGGCAGCAGCAGAGACAGTGGAAGAAGAGGCAGAGAGCTAGACAACATGAGGAGACAGATTTTAGGGCAACAGAAAGGAGACTTTGCAAGCAGGTCAGCGTGGGTTGAGAATGGTTTGGGCCCGGTGAACAGTGTGCTTCTTGTCCCTCCTGGTGTTCAAGGAGGGGCTGTATGACTGTCAGTTGGTAGATATTGCAGTGGGTTGTGAAGTCCATGGGAGAGAGAAGAGGACATTGAAAGGGGAAGTGTGAATTAGGAAGGCTCTGTAAATCAGGAACAGCCATTGAGCCCTGGCATCCTATGTCCCTCATTGCCATGGTGACGGGGTGGGGCCGTAACAAGTTACTTGTGTGTATAGGAGCCTCATGTGGGGCTTCTTGCCATTAGAGACACATCTGCCATCCTGGTCTCTGCCATGAAATAGATCCTAACATCCAGGACCAGGATCCCACTTGGCTTATATCCCTAACTCTATATTCTAGTGACTCATTAAACTGTCTTCAGCAAAGGCAGAGACTCCGATATTGGGGAAAACAGGTGGAGCTTATCTGCTCACTCACCCAAACCTCTTGGGACAAGAAGCTGCATCTAGAATAATGAATATTAATCAACAGTGTTGGTTCTGAAAGCAGGATATGTAATTGCATGCCTTTGAGCAAGTTATTTCTCTGTGCCTTGCTTTTCTTGTCTTTTAAAATGAGATTTATAGTAAATGTTACAGGCTTGTTTTATGATTGAGATAATAGCACTGTGCTATGATAAGCAATCAATATATTTAGCTATTATCATTGCTATTATTGTTGTGTCTCATCGAACTCCTGAAGTGTCTGTGACAGGAGTAGAGTAGGGTTCTCCAACCCCATTTTGCAGCCCCAGGAGCTGAGGCAAACAGTGGTTAAGACCCAGGCTGGCAGCACACTGCTTCAGTATTAGTGGCAGAATACAACTGAGACTTGGTTTTCCTGACCTTGAGTGGCCTCTTTATAGAAAGAGGAACAGAATTTATTTTTTGAAAAGGCATATATGCATGTGAGAAAATGTTTTCAAAAAGGTGTGTAGTGGAAAATACATCCCCTTCCTTCCCATGGCTCTAACCTCAGGTCTCCTGATGCCTTTCTGCTGATGGATTCCAGGCTTTCTTCAGGAGCTTTCATGCCTGTACAAGCCTAGCGTGTATAGATTACTGGGTGCTATTTCTAAGACTGCATGCTGCTCTGCCCCTGTTCCAGGCGTGTGTGTGTGTGTGTGTGTGTGCACATGCAGGACAGGCAGGGCTGACTTTATGAGGGCAGAAGTGGTGGTTTGGGACCTAAGCTTGCCCTTGAAAAGAGAGGCCAGTAGGTCATGGGCCACCAGTGATGGACCAAGGCCAGTGTTGGATGGCTGCGTCTGCCACCTTGGGGCTGCGGGCCTTTGAGTTCTTGATGTTGTTCAGGAAGGCACAGGAGTATGAGCTGCTGGTATGAATGCAGGGCCACTTCCCTTCGCTCTGAGTCTGACTTTTATTCTCTTTATTAAGGTGCTGCCATTCCCCTCCTCATTCCAATCTGCCTGGGGAACGCTGATGGGGGAATCCTAGGCCCCAAGCTGCTGTATTATCAGGCCTGGGGCACAGGACGGGTGTGGGGATGCAGGTCACAGAGGTGTAGGTCTCAGGCCCAAGGGCCCCATCTGCTTGGCTCTACCCCTTTCTCCTGGTGCCTCTGCTCACTCAGCTTCTGTGGGAAATGACAGACTCATTCAGCTTCAATAATCTTGCCCTTTCCCAGCTTCGAGGAACATTTCTTTGTGTGTTTATTATTATTATTACTACTACCACCATTTAACTTCTAGAAGCCATTCTCTGACATATACAGAATGGCCTTGACTGTAACATATATGGAATAGCCATTTTGTTTGGGAGACGAGCGATGGGCCGGCTGAGAATGCAAGTTCTTCCTGGGGTCTGTGGGGGCAAGCAGAGAGAGGCCACTGAAATGAGACCATCCCTGTCAGGGCCAGTTCCCATGGTGTTTAGGCGGCAGAGCAGAGTTCCTGCTTCCTGGTTGCTGGTTCTCTCCAGCTGTACTGTCTGGTTTCCTCTTTCCTTGGCCTGGACTTTAGAAGGATTCTGGGGGAAGGCCTTGCTGTGCCGCTTCTCTGAGCTTCCCTCAGCAAGGCCCAGCCTCTCTGATGCCTGCCACTATGTAAAAACATTCCTGGGCACCAGGTGGCTCAGTTGGTTAAGTGTCAGACTTGGACTGAGGTCATAATCTCACAGTCTGTGAGTTTGAGCCCCGCATCGGGCTCTGCACTAACAGCACGGAGCCTGCTTCAGATCCTCTGTTCTCCTTCTCTCTATGCCTCTCCGCTGTTTGTGCTTTCTCTCTCTCTTAAAAATAAATAAACATTAAAAAACAAACAAACAAACAAACAAACAAACCATTCCTGCCAGTCAGCTCCTCCCTGACCTATGCTGGCCTGAGTATGTCCAGTCACAGGGAACTCACATTTCCTGAATTTCTTCATTTCATTCTTAGATGGTTCTAGAGAGAAGAGCAGAACTGGAATTTGTGGCCAGGGCTCTTTGAATTGACAGCTACTGGACTTTTACCCTCAAATTCCTCTTTCACTTAAAAACCCTATAAGGTTCTCACTTTCAAGGTCTCTAGGTTTTCAAACGTTTCTCTTAGGGTCAGGTTTCCAGCGGCCCTTCGAAAACGTGGGTGGGTTGGGCCCATTGCTCCCGGGAAGGGGTGTAAGTGTAGAGAAATCCGTTTGTCATGAGAGTGAATCAGGGAGGGACGGGACAACGTGATTTTTGGGGTTCTGTCCTTATGCATTTGGGCTCCACATTCTCTCATTCTATGAAGAAGCCAGAGTCTGTGATTTTGGGGCCTTATTCCTAGCGCAAAGGAGAACAAGTTGAAGAAGTTAGCATCCTGGGATGAGCCCAGCAGCTTTCTTCCTTTGCTCACTTTGACTCTCTCCTTCCCCCCACGTTTCCTGCCTGGGGCGGGTACAGCCAGCAGCCCGGGCTCCTGAGCCCTGTTATTTAAAATTCAGCCATCACCATGGCAACGTGCATCCTGCTCCATTTCAACCAGAGATACAAAGAAGCAGTGAAAGGGAAAGTTTAATAAGATTTAAAAAAAATTTTTTTTTATGAATCTCACTGACAGTGTCCATCTTTTTGGGAAATAGAAATGTTCCATTTTAGCAGCGTTATCAAAACACCATTCATTTTATGCCCCTCAGCTTCTAGAGGGTCAGCGTCACTGCTTGCTTTCTAGGGCTGCTCATATCACCCTCCTCTCCCTTCAGAGGCGGTGAGGCTCTTATTTGGCATGTAGGCTTTTTGAAAGGGTTTGGAGTTGGGCTAACTCTAAAGCATGCCTGTGGCTTTGTTCTCCCTTTCACTTCCCTGCCATCAAATCAGTCACATCAGGGTATTCAAAGCTGCAAAAGTCCTTCAAGATCACTCACTCTGCAGTGCCATTTTTGTGTTTGCTTGTCTAGCAACTGTTCCCCCACGTTCTGAGGGTGTTCCCTTCCGGGGACTGAGCCTCTGATTGTATCAATCCATGTGGTTCAGGTGGAGCCCAGAATTTCCCCTGACTACAGTGACACAGATGAGCATGTGGCCCAAAGGCACTAGTGGGGGCAGTCCTGGGACTTTTGTCCAGTACTCTTGAGAGAAAGCCCCTCTATTTTCCTGCTGAGGGGATGAAAGCCTGGAGCTGCTGGAGACCCCCATCTATAAGGAACCTTCCAGTGAGGGGAGAAACGCAGAGGGAAGCAGAGCTGAAGGATGGAGAAGAGAAACCAGGCTTAGATGAACTTGCTCAATATCCTGGATTGAGTCAGCCCCGAATCAATGGCTTTTCAGTTTCATGAGCAATACATATCCCCCTTTCACCCCTCCCTTAAGGCAGTTTAAGTTGGGTTTTCGGACACCTGAAAACCAGTGACTTTGATGTTGCATACCCCAAGATCCTTATTTTACAAATGGGGCAATGGGAAGCCACTGTAGGAAGCACCATCCAAGGTCACACAGAGAGGCAGCCCTGAAGGTCAGTTCTCAGGCAGATTTTCTGACTACAGCAGGGATGCTTTAAAGCTGAGCTTGTGGAGCCTGATCGTCAAAAAGTGTAATTATGGTAAAGACACCTGCCCAGCTACCTGCCCCCAAGGGTGTTGGTGAGCATTTGGGGTGATTTGGGAGGACTCCACCCTCAGAAGATCTTTGTGTCTTTCATAGACGAGGAAGGTCCTGAGACAGGCAAGAAGGACACTAATCACAAAGTCTAGGTGGCACAGCCCTGTGGCCCGAAATGAGGTCTCCTTTTTCTATTGAGATGAGAACTGTTATTATTATTATTTTTTTATCCTGTAAGCATATAATTCAGTCCTTCAACTATCACTTGTGATTTTATTAATTCCATTGAAAAGTACTGATTGAAGGCCTCTATGTACTAATTGCTGTTTTAAGGACATGGATTCAGTAGTCAATAAAGTAGCCTCAGTGCCTCAGGGAACTGACACTTCAGTGGGGGCATGAAAGTAATCAAAGAAACACAGAATCAGGACCACGAAGGGAAAGCACTCAGTGCCATGAGAGCTTATGATGAGGCCGCATCTCTGCTGAAGGAGAGACGCTCTGAACTGAGACACGCAGGAGCAGGAGTCAGCTAAGCAAAGAGTGGGGACCAGGGGTTTGAACATGCAGCACAGCCTGGGAGGAGTTGGCGGGCAGGGCTTTGAATTCATTCATGCTAGTGATTGCTGGATGTGGTGGGGGGGGGGGCACCATATGGCAATGTCCCGCTCTTCTGCTATTTTGGGTCCTCTGTTCCTGCTTCCGTGGGATTCTCAGAGCCTCCGAGTCTCACGAGTCCCTGAGTCAGTTATATAATCTGTTTTCAACCCAGGAGGATCCTTAGTGCTTTGGCCTCACCTGTCTGCAGGTTCAAATCTGATGCAGGCTAATGTCTAGTTCGTCGCGTTTTTGTGTGTGAGGTTAAAAAATGTCCCTATAACCAGGCCTGCCTCTTAGAGAAGGATGCGGGTTGCCTCTATCTCTTCTCATCCAATTTCCTTTCCTATCCTTGGTCCGGTGAATGTGACTGCAGCAAAGCTTGCTGCCACTAGGGGGCAGGAGCGCCACGGCAAACGACTAAGGCCCTGGAAGAAGGCAGCTGAAGCCGGCAGGTAACACCCGCAGTCCGACTGGGTTTGCGATGCTGTCGGACGGGTCAAGTTCCCAAGCCCAAGCTCTTCCTGTCTCGGTTCACATACACGAAGCGTACTTACAATGGCAGTTCCATTCGCTATAGATGCTAGTGCCAGAAGAGAAATTTTTAAAGGGGACTTTTGGTGAGGGAGGTTCCTATTGTCTGTAAAACAAAAGGGTCTTGGATTAAAATTTAATCTTTAAGAGTCCTTTGAAAGATGCATCTGAGCCAGAGGACTCCATTCCTGGTTCCCAGTGTGTTGTGTGACCTTGCTTAAGAGACCTAACCCCTCTGGACCTAAATCGCTCTTTCGTTAAAGCATGCAAAGATGTGAAAAGACCCTTTGGATTCAAAGAAGCCAAGCGGTTAAGATGAGCCTGGAGAACTGCTCCCCTCCACCTCCCCCCTTAGATGCCCATTTGTGTAATTTCTAATTCTGGGGGCTCTTTCATATGACGGAGTTTTGTTTTCTGACTCATACCTCCTTTCATTTTAGCAGATGAATATACTTTAACACAAAGGAATGAAGAGCTACGGGTGGAGTTTTGGCAAGTGGAGAGAGAGAAATCCTTGGCTCTTTCAAATCACACCATGACAGAATCCGCTTTGCCTTTAATGGGGATGAGGCATTGGATCTGCTGTGGGGACTGGCTGAATATCTGTGAGAAGCAGGTCTCTCCCTGAAACTTGCATTAAACCCTCGGTTATCCTGGAATCCAGAGCCTTATTGGACTAGCTCAGAAGGCTTGAGAACAGCATGGAAACAGGACGGCTCTGGGAGTGAGGCCTCATCTGTAAGGCCCTTTCTGCTTTGTCATTGTAGAATTACAAGATTTCTGCCCAGACAAGACCATCTCTAGGAGACTGGGTCTCACCAAGAGACTGGAGCAGCTTTGGCCTAAAGCCATAGACTTTGTTCTAAGAAGGGCCCCACCAGACTGGGTCCCTAAGGACCCACGCTCCTGTTTACGCTTCCTGTGCTGCCTCAGGCTGGGGAAACATGGTGGATTGGGCTTTCCTTCCAAGTATCCCGCTACCAAACATCACAGAGACAAAACAAACAAACAAACCAAATCAAAACATGTGACAACAAAAACTGTATATAAAAACCTACTGTCTCTGGCAGCATCAGTTTCTGGCATTCACATTTCCAGACACCTTAGTCCCAAAATACAGAGTGGGAGGGGTCGGCAGGGGTGAGGTGAGGCTGGGCTTGCATTCTTCTTCCTTTTTGGGGAGCTCCTCCCACCTCCGGTGATCACTGTCTCCCATCTCACTGCTGCCTTGTTGGCAATAAATGGCCACTTCACAAGGCTGTGCCATTCTCACTTAGCAAGATATTATCAATACTTTCAATTTCAGTTAATACAGATGAGCACTGTCATTTTTCTCTCTAACGATTATCTTAGTTTTGAGATATATTTGTGTGTGAGTGTGTACTCTTTAATCTCTTGAGATACATTTTAATGGAGGTTCATGTTTTGTTTTGGGTGGCATCAACACTGCCATTTTTAATGATGACAGAATATTCTGTTATGACTGCCCCAGGGTGTTAACAAGCCCAAAGTTCCCCACTCACCCTACCCATTGCACACTCCATAGGTTACCTCTCTTTACGTTATCATGGATGGAGTCACAGCGTCATCCTCTCTAGCCTGTTCATTTTACAGAACAGAGAAATAGCATCTAACCGATGGTAGACTGGATAGACTCAAAGGGAAGGTGAAGAGTCTTCAGTGCCTTTGTACTGGGCAGTTTACAGACTATTAAAAATGTCCCCTTACACATTTTCACGTTCACTTCTAACCAGTGAGTCTCTACTGTCCCCAGCTGGACAGCGTATTGTTCTGACCTTCTTTCCTGTGCCCTAAAGTGGCATTTTAAGCCCTCCTTACCCTCTCCCAGGCCTGTCCCACCTCTGCAACCCCCTCCCCCCAGAATTGAATTTCCCAAGGGTGACTGCCACACAGGGCCTGCAATCCAGTCACAAGATGGCTAAATATAAACTGTGCAAACTGCAAATAAGCCTCGATGATCATCTGCTCTTTTGTTCAACTTATTACTCTCCCAAATCAGGCTGGAGAGGTGGCATGAGCATTGTCCGTGCTGGACAGGACCTGGGTTTTCGTGGCTGACAGGAGATGCCAAACAGACACTGCTGTGCTGTGAGCCGAGTCATTCCCCGTTTCTAGTGCAGCAGGACTGCTTTCCAGATAAAGCCCACAATCCCCAGCTTTGAGTTTCAAAGCAAATCACTGCAAATCACATCAACATTGGGAATCGATGCAACGGTGTGGCCAACAGTTGTGTGCAGCCAGTCATCCAGGGACATGGAACCGGGAACAAAGGGACACTGGGTGTGGAATGTGTCTCATCTCTGTCTCCTCTGTGTCTCGTCTCCCTCAGGGGAGGATAGTGAATGGGGAACAATGAGGTGGTCAGGGATTCAGGATTCTGTACTGTACAGCCATCCTGCACCATGAGATATTGGGATAGTGACCTCCAGAGGCACATGCTTTTAGGTGAAGACTTGTGATTGATTAATGATGTCGGGTGGACCCAGTTTGGTGAGTGTTAATATGCATGCTGCACATTTGCCATCTGTGATCTGGAGGAAACCAGTGTCAGTAGATAGGATTTCTTAGCATGTAGGGCAGAGTACAGCTGCCCGAAAGTTATAGGCTTAGCTGAAGCTAATTGTTGTATTGAAACAGCCATATTGTTCAGGACCCCAAGGAAGATTGGTTTTCCCAGCGATTAGAGGTCCATTCTGAACCTTGGGTGGTAATGGGAACAAGGAATAGGCAATATACTGTATTTGGAAAGGACCTGGATTTCGATCTCTGTCATGAAAGGGCAAAGGGCGCTGATGGCCTCCATTGCTAATCTGATGGATATTTTTCAGCCTTTTAAACAAACTATTTAATTTATTTTTATTTTTAGAGAGAGATAGAGAGTGAATCCGGGAGAGGGGCAGAGGGAGAGAGAGAGAGAGAGAGAGAAAATCCCAGGCCGGCTCCATGCTTAGTGTGGAGCCTGACATGGGGTGGGATCATGACCTGAACCAAATCAAGAGTCGGATGCTCAGCTGACTGAGCCACACAGGCACCCCTCAGCCTCTATCTTAAATGAACCCTTATCAGTACTTGGTGGTAAGGCCATTTCTTTGTTCTTGAATTATGCTTTTTCCTTGGTTAAAAACACTATTCTGCTTTTCCTTCTGTCTCTCTGGTTTCTCTAGAGGTTCATCCCACTCTGTCATTAAATGTGATGGTTCCTCAAGACTTGGTCCTAGGTCCACTTCTTTTCTTATCTTGTACCTTGTCTCTAGGTGATCTTATCCTGGCCAATGACTCTAATTCCCACCTATGTAGGTGTACTTGGCATTTTATATCTTGAGCCACAATATATACTCAGCTCCAGTGGCCTGTTTGACATTTCTACTTGGATGTCTCAAAAGTGCCTCAAACTCAATACACTGAAAGCAAGTCTGATCTCTCATCTGTGCCCTGCCTACCTGGGTCTCTCCTGTTGTTTCTTATTTCATCGAATCACACCAAAGTGAAACAGAAGTGTCATCCTGAACATGCCCCCTCCTTCTTCCTTCTCATGTCCAATCCATCACCTAGCCTGGATGATTTTGCCTAATGAATATTATTGAATCTGTCCACTTTCCTTTCATGTTTCCTTCCATCCTAGTTCAAGTTACTGTCATCTCTTGCCTTGACTGCAAATGGGACATCTTCCCCACCCCTGACCCCACCCAATTCTTTTCCTTAAATGGTCTTTGTCAAAGGGCATGTTGGATCATCCATTCCCTTCTTTCTGCTCTTAGGATTTCTACTCTGGTGCTGGCTTTCTGTTCACTGCAGTGTTATCAGAAGGACAGTTAAGACACCCACATTCACATGGGACTCTCATTGTCAAAGTACTTTTGTTCACCTTGCCCCATCTAGTTCTCAACTAGCCCTGTGAGTGGGTCACAATCCGTTTTAGGGATCTTACCTGTTTCTTTGGAGATGGTCTCTGAGAGGTGAATTAGCTCTTCTGAGGTCATCTAGCTGGTCAGTGAGAGGCCTCAGCTTTCTGACTCCTCAGACAAGCCTCATTGTTTCTCCCCTAGTCTAAAGAGGGCTCCAGGTTAGCCAGATGCTCTGGATGACACATTCCAGCTCTAACAGTATGTGAATCTGTGGTTTTCAGGGACAAAGAAGAAGTTGCAAAAATGTTTCAAAGGGAAATTTATAGGCAAGGTTGAGAGAAAAGGTTCAAAGTGAAACTTGTATTTCTTCAGCATGAACTTCAGATATGTAGCCAGAGACAACGGATTAATTCTTTTACCCTTATGTATTCTTCTGCGGCCTCTCAGGGACAATGACTGGAGGTTGGGTTACAGCTTGGTTGTTACCAGAGAAGGGCTAAGGAGTTTTAATCTTGCTTGGGAAAAGATTGAATGTAGAAGGAATGAACACCTTCACTGTTTTGACAAAGAGAATAATGAGAAATGCAAACAACTGCTGTGAATGAGCCCCTGTGACAACTTGAATAAAGGCACGTGGAGTCATAGGAATGGAGAATTTGAGGCAAGGAAGAGTCAAAACAGTCAAGGGCCAGTGATTTTGTTCCCAAATGTGATCCACACAGTTCAAACCTGAAATTTCTGTATGTGGTATAGATTGCTACATCTTCTCTTATTACATATGAATTAAGGGATTCTCAAGCTGCAAAAAGATTGTTAATGGACTGAATGAGTCCAGGAAGGACTCTTTTTGATGAAATGACCATTCTTCATGAAATTTTCTTTAGGCTAGAGACAAAAATATAGACATTTCCCTATCCTGGGGATGAATATGGTAAGTGGCCAGTCTGTGGGCCATTTAGAGCAAGGGATCGTAAATAGGTTTAACTTCCTGTGGGATCCCTGATTAATTGCATGGCGGTGACTGTTTTGAGCACTAGGAAGAGAAAGATTTTTTTTTTTTAACTTTTTTTTTATAACATTTATTTATTTTTGAGACAGAGAGAGACAGAGCATGAATGGGGGAGGGGCAGAGAGAGAGGGAGACACAGAATCGGAAGCAGGCTCCAGGCTCCGAGCTGTCAGCCCAGAGCCCGACGCGGGGCTCGAACTCACGGACCGCGAGATCGTGACCTGAGCTGAAGTCGGACGCTCAACCGACTGAGCCACCCAGGCGCCCCGGAAGAGAAAGATTTTAAGGCTGGACATGGGCTTGATGAGGAAATGTGTAACGATTGATTATTGATTAGCAATGTCTGCTATGGCTAGGAATTATGTATTGGGAGCATACGTACAGACCTGAATCAGTGCTTTTAAAGTGTGGTTGGCAGTTGGATGTAGGCCTACGAAGTATTTGTTACCTATGATGAAATGATTACAGAAATGGGAAGTAAGCGTTTAGAAACTTTATAGCAATTTGACATCGCTGCCTCATTCAAGTGAATAATTTCTGTATTTTGTAAAGTATGGATCTCTGATGGATTGAAAATGAAAATAAAACCTGGCCTCTTACCAGAGATAGTTTGAGATGAACTGACCTGGAGGGATCTATTTGACCCCATTAGTTCCTGTGAAAGATTTTGAAATGCCCTGGACTTGGGGAGCTTATGTATGCAGCCAAAGTCCTATGCACATCAACATTTACATGGACTTGTTCACTGAATGTGGGTGTTTGCCAGCTTTCCTCCTCTTGCTTGGCAGAAAGACTAAGATAATAACTACTCAGAGTTTGCCAGAAATGCCTTTCTGGCCTTCTCTATTCATTTCTACTTTCCATTTATTCCATAAAGCCTTCATTGGCATTGATTCCTTCCAGTGGACAATCAGTGAGGCCAGCAAAGAGGTTATGTCATTGAAGGTACTGGAGAGCACAAGTAGAAGTCTCCACCATCAGCTATGGAATTGGCCTGGGTGGCCACTGGGATCATGCATTAAGTCATCCATTCATTTACCTATTCATGCATTCATATTCATTTATTCTGTCATTCAACAACTCTTTGTGGAATGCCAACTATGAGCACCACAGTGCCAGGTACTGGGGATCTAATAGTGATGATGGCTGAGAAGTTCTTTGGTTTTATGAAATGGACAGTCTAGGAGGGGAGACAGAATCAAATCAATAATGTATATAAGTAGCGATAAAAATTCTGGTAGGTGCTGTGATGGGGAAGCATTGGTTGCTCTGAGAATATCAAGCAGTTGTGCTATCCTAGTTAGGGCATCTTGGCCCCCTAGAAAGTAATGTACCTGTTGATGTGGCTGGACTATGATGGATCAGTGGGGAGCAGAGGAGGTGACTCAAGGTGATTCTGCAGAGGTGGGCAAGGGACACATGGTGCCAGGCCACAAGAGTAGTTTGCACTTGATACCCAGGGCAGTAGGAAGCCTAATGGAATTACAGATATGGTTAGGACATGGTCTCTGCTCTCAAGAGGCTATCAGCCTGGTCAGGGAGAAAAGATACCTAAGCAGCCAGCTATAATAGAATGTGACCTGGTTAATGAGAGGTGTACACACATATGGGAAATGATGGGGTTAGGTGGATTGCAGTGATTTGACAGAAGAAATTTGACTGTGTCATGCTCCTGTTTTCAATACTTTATAGCTGTCTGTCCTTAGAATACAGACAAAATCTGTTTACATGGCCCCACATGATCTGGTTGCTGCCTCCCTCCTCAGACTCTTCTGGGGCATCCTCTCTCTTGTTTCCTCCACTCCTGGCATCCTGACTGATCTTTCCTTAGATCCCCACATACACACACTTTCTTCCTATTGTGTGGTCTTTTGTTTGGAAGGCTTTCTTTATGCCCCACCTCTCCCCTGTCTGCCTTACTAGTTCTGATTTTTCAGGTTTCAGCTTAAATATCCCTAGCTCCTCAGAGGACCCTGTATATCCCCTTACTAGTGCTTATGACAAGTGGAGTTCTTTATTTATATGATTAGTTGTTTAATGTCTGTCTCCCCTGATGACTTTAGCACTCGTACATGTTGGACAAATGGCTGAATGAGAAGACAGCTGGCCTGACTAAGAGGATACCACAGTGCTGGTGTGAAAGACAGTGGACATGGGGTGTGGAGTTGGGACCGAGGGAGGAGGGGTGGCCATGGCCCGCCCCAGAATACAGCCATTTCCTTCTTGCTGGCTTCTCCTCTCTACCAAGTGTGAATGAAATGCACTACAATATGATGGGACTCTCTGAAAGGCTACTTGGCAAGGATTATTCATGCCAATATTTAGCTCTTTAAGGCAAGCAAACATCCCAGGTAGATAATCTGTGTTTAGTTCTATCTCTGTGAATTAATTTTTTTAATGTTTATTTTATTTTTGAGAGAGAGAGAAAGAGAGAGAGAGAGAGAGAGAGAGAGAGAGAGAGAGAGAGAGACAGAGTGGGGGGGAGGGAGGGCAGAGAGAGAGGGACACACAGAATCTGAACCAGGGTCCAGGCTCTGAGCTGTCAGCACAGAGCCCAACATGGGCTTGAACTCATGAACTGCGAGATCATGACCTGAGCTGAAGTCGGACTTCCAACCGACTGAGTCACCCAGGTGCCCCCTACCAGTGTGAATTATAAGAAAAACCTTCAACCTTAAAATTGCTCAGAGCTAACGAGCTTCTTTTGTTGCACCCTGCAACATTGCTCAGCAAGGTGACCAGCATGTTGAAAGGCTGGTGGCTGGGGCAGCGGTCAGGGACAACTGAGACTGATCCTCTGTGGATGAGGTCTTGCTGGCTTTAAGGTTATGTTTAAAACCAGGAGGCTCAATGTCTGTAAACTTTCCTGTTTGAGTCCTCTATTGCCTCATAACAGCTTATCCCTGAATTTGGTGGCATAAGATAATGACTGTTATTTGATATCTCTCATGGTTTCTGTGGGTTAGAAATACAGAGCATAGGGGCATGACGTGTCTCTGGAGCCTCAGATGGGGAGGGTCGAAGGCTGCATGTTGGAATCATCCAAAGGCTTATTCACTTACAAGTCTGGCAGTTGATGCTGTTGGCTGGGGGCCTAGCTGGCTGGGACACCCAGATGTAGCTTCTCCATGTGCTTTGGGCTTCTCTACAACCCAGTGATTGGATTCCAAGGGCAAGTGTCTAAAGAGCCAGGTGGAAGCTGAATCATTTTAGAACCTGATTCTAGAAGTCACACAGCATCACTTCTGCCATGTTTTATTTGTTAGAAGAGAATCACTAAATCACTATGTTCAAGGGAGAGGAAATTAAACTCCACTTTTTACAGGCATATTTTAAAACCACTATATTCCCTTTAACAAAAGCCCAGAGAAGACCCTGGAACAGTGATACAAGCTCATGTAAAAGAGAGGCACTATAGTAACAATTTGTTTTTTGAGATTTTGTAGGACCCAATCCTAGGCAGTGTTTTGGCAGCTTCCTCCAGCCTCCATCTCCCAGATGTTGTGGCTTCTAAGAAGTTTCTCTACCTTTGGCTAAACAAATGTAGGACAATCTGATTTTATTTTCTGTGCATGTGTATGGTGGGGTCCATCCATAGTTCACCTGAAACACTGCAAATACGCTAGTTACAGTCCTCGAACATTAGGCAGATTCTCAAAGTTCAGTATAAATTTGTGATATTTTAGAGCTGCCCAAAGATTAAAATAAATAAATATACCATACTAATAGTGAAGAGTTATATTTAAGGGAAGGTTCTTTGGCTGAACTAGTTTAAATGTTAATTTTATTACTCAAGGGGGCACTTTGGAACTCCCTGTCATTATCAAACAATTAAACTCAGGTTCCTTATTAATTTTTACTGCCTTACTAGGGTAATTAGTGGCTCTTAATGTGAATTGCATCCAATTAATGAATAGATTTTTGAATGTGAGTGGGCAGAGCCTATTATTTGGCTATCCAACAAGACAAGGCCCATGAAAGGAAAAAGTGTGGGCCCTTCCCAGAATCCAGGGCCTCTGCACACCTTTCTGGGTCTAGAGTTAACCCTGGCAATACCTTATATAAAACACGCAGTCATCAAGCTTTCAGGAAGGTATGATGGTTCTGGTTCTTTCCTTGAACTCAAAGTTGGTAGTCAGAAAATGGGGAGTCCTTTTGGAACACAAATTTGGAAACCAAAATCAGGATATTTAGATTTCTGAAGTCCTAAAGGAAGACTATTACTTAGGGATTCATCTCTTTGGTTTGTTGAAAGGTGTATTTATCAGGCACCTAGTATTTGCCTGCTACTTTGCTAGGCAATATGAGTTCTCAACACTACCTCATGAGATTGCTATTATTATTTCCATTTGACAAGGAAAACCCATCTCAGGCTTAAAAGCATGAGATCATATACTAAGTGACAGATCTTGGCCCTAAGCCCAGGTCTGGCTGAGTCTAGAGCCTGAATTCTCAACCACTGCATCTTACTGCCTGTTGGTCTGGCCACAACTTTATTCATATGTTCAATCCAGTCACTCTGATTTATTTTAACTTTTTTCTTGTTTGTAGATTCTTTAGCAAAATAGACTGCTAGCATTGAAAGGACCTTAGAGATGTAATGTGATCCCTTTTCCTTATAAGTGAGGAAATTGAGGCTCAGGAGAGGAGAAAGGACTATCTGTACCAGTTACAGAGAAGTGGATCTTGTACAGCCTAGAGGTAGTGGGGGTCCTGGCTGCCAGCCATTCTCCTGATACCTGCTCTGTCTACATAGTCATCAAATCCTAAGAGAGAAGTCGAACTCTGGCTTCCCAGGTAGGCTTCTCACTGGCAGTGTCACCTGCTCTGAGAATCTAGGTAGGCCACATTCCTCTGTATGGGAAAACTGTAGCCAACTCTGTCTTGTCCACTTGCAACCCAAATGCCACCAGCCTGGAAATACAAATTGTGCTGGCACAAGCCTTCACCTGCTTGGCTGACAGCATTTGTCCCCTCAAGGTCTTCCCTGGTGATTTCTGGGATTGCCAAGTCTCATCTCAGGTTCTCCTACATCCAGTCTATCAGCTGCAGTGTCTACATGGCCTCCTCTCACCTCTCTTCTGCTCCCACCTGATAGGGTCTGCTGCCTGGGAAGCCACCTGCTGAAGCTTCCTCAGTGCCCATCATGAGGACATTGTAGGCTTTCCATGCCAAAGGGGGTTCTCTGGATGCTCTCAAAGCTTGCAACTTCTTATGTGCAGAGCATTGCTGGGTTATGTGGTGGCCCAGAGAAGGGACCCTTGCCAGCCCTGTGCCCTGAAATCACTGGACCCTTGTGAATAGTGTCAGGAGCCCCTAGCCATCATCCCTTATCCAAAATATCACCAGGAGTTATGGTTATGATCATGAATTATGATTCTATCAATTTCTGGCTTTCATTGCCTTAACCATAGCAGCTTAAACCTATTCCAAGAATAGATGGGAAGCAGATGCCACCCCATTCCTTCCATCCTCCTGTTTTCCTCTTTGAACTCAATCCACACTCCTCTCTCCATTCTTAGCTACAGAACAAAGGCGTTTATTGACTTATTGAATATGTTTTCATTGAGTGCTTGCTAAGTTCCAGGCCTTCTGCTGTGTGCTGGGCATTAGTTATTATTTGCCAAACCCTCTTTTCTTCTTTTCTCATAGAACTTCAATTTTATGGGAAATTCTACTGGGGCAAGAATTTGTCTGACTCAGTGAAGACTTGTGATTATTGTAAACTGAGCAGAATATTCTCTCCTCCTCTCCCCCAACCCCCAATCTAGTAGCCACGTGATCCTAAGCTAGATGAGATGTAAGAGGAAGGATGGCTGCTTCTGGGGAAGCATTTTCTTTCTGGACAAAAAGGGCAGACATGAAAGGTGGTGCCAGTCCTTCTCCTGTTCTCCTTCCTTGAGCGGGGAGTTGATGCCTAGAGCTCGAGAGCCTGGCACATTAAGTTTCCATAGAGAGAACTAACATGAGGATGTTAGAACAGAAATATAGGACAGACTGGATCCTGATGACTTGGTTGAGCTGTCAGACCAACCTCAGGCTGCCTTCCTCTGGGCTCACTTAGAAAACAATCAACTCAGAATGGTTTAAGTTACTCTAAACCTCTTTATCAGTCTTAACAGATACCATCATGGTGAATGAGAGGAGTGAGTCCCTGCCCCCAGGGAGCTTACATGCAATCAATGGGTGAGAAAGAGGTGGGGATCGGTCCAGAGCGAAGTTGTCAACTCAGGCAATGCCTGGGTGCCAACTCAACCTTTGTCTTTTGCTTATCAGAAGAGAAGAACAGCATTCCCTGCACACTGTCTTTGCTCCACATAATTAAATTCCATCTTTATTTGCTTTTACTTTTAACTTCCAATTTCTCAGAGTAAATATGAGCCAGGAAGAACTGATCAAGGAAGCAGCTGCTCCTAGGAGCCTGGCTGGTCTGCAGACTGTAGTAGATTGTGAGCTCATTTAGAGAACGCTCTGGATCGATAATGATTTCAGTTACACCAGAGGCAAAGTGTTGGAAGCCAGTGACGGGAGGAGGGATGGTTACATTTGCAGTGCTCCGGCAAAGAGTAGACTCTTTCCTTCTCTCCTCCTCTGCATAGGGAGAAGTCAGCGTTGTTTGTTTGTTTGTTTTTGTTTTTGCAGTATACCAGGTTAGTCAGCCCTGGGAATGGTTGATTCACAGCCTGGGTTTTCTCTCACAGATGGCATGTTCTGCCAAGAAAGTGGCAGTGGAGGGTGGTGGTGAAGAGTGTCTACTCAGAATCCAGGCTGTGCTGTGTGACCCTAGGCAATTTATTCAGCCTGGCTGAGCTTCAGTTTCTTTATTAGGAGTCTGTGGATAGTCACAGTAGACAGGGCTTCTGTTGGTTCTTAGCATTCAAAGATTCATAAATCTTGTGAGAAGCATGATCGCCAAGACTGGAACCATGAGGAGGTGAATTTGTGGAATGCATAGAAATGAAAACGTCTTGGGTGTGTAACATAAGTAAAGGTGCAGAGGTAAAACCAAATCAAACCATATGAACCCCCCCAAAACTTGTGGGGGGAGGAGTACCTAGGGTGTCTTCAGGAGATATGGGAAAGAACTGTGTCTTCTTGCATAATTCTTTGTCCATGGGTACTGTAAGGATCCTGTCCTGTGAGAAGTGTCCCTGTTAAAAAAGAACTAAAATACTCCCCAAGCACAGCAGCCACAAATATATATTTTTAGTGATATTCAAATTAGGCACTTTTGTGCTACTGGAGATGTGTATCTTATTAAAATTTCTTAGGACAATTTGTCAATATGAATCAAGAGCCCAAAAAGTGTTCAGATTTTTTGATATAGTAATTCCACTTTCAGGAAGTGATTCTAAGGGAAAAATATGGTTATGGGAAAATTTAATTAAAATGCTTTTTATATAGTGTAAAAACAGAGAGGAACTGTCCAATAATTTCTTAAATCTGTAAGGTAGAATACTATGTTACCATTAAAAAATGTAGAATGTTATTGAAAACCTGAGAAAAGTTTCAATTTGGATGCAGATGTGAGGCACAAAGACTCTGGACTTACACCATTGAGGTTTAAACCTGCTTTTACTATTTCCTATCTGTGTGATGTCGGACAAATTACCTGACTTCTCTGTATCTAGGATTCTTCATCAGAAATAGGGAGTATCAGGGTGCCTGGGTAGCTCAGTCAGTTAAGCATCTGACTCTTGATCTTGGCTCAGGTCATGATCTCATGGTTTGTGAGTCTGAGCCCCACATTGGGCTCTGCATTGACAGTGTGGAGCCTGCTTGGGATTCTGTCTCTCCTTCCCTCTGCCCCTCCCCTGCTAGTGCTCTCTCTCTTTTTCAAAATAAAAATAAATAAACTTAAAAAAAAAGAAATAGGGGGCATAAATAATAATTGCTTTATGGGTTTGTTGTAAGTGCTCCCCAAACTCATAGGACAATGATAAGTATATGACAAGTGCCTTACCTATCATTGAGTGAAAGCTGTGAGGGCATGTTTCAGAAAAAAGGGAAGAAAAGTCTATGTGCAAGGAGAAAAGATAGAATTTGTTTACTTATTCAGCCTTTGGAATACAGTGATGAATAAAAGAAACAGATATCTGCATTAGGATCTTATAAAAATTGCTGGGTGGGCCTTTAAAAAATGCAGGTACTGGGGACCCATCCACCCCCAGATATCTGGCTTCTGCAGCTGTGGCCCATGAAGAAGCTGTGGCTTCTGTAGGCCCATGAATCTTCATTCTGTGAGTGCACAAGTAAATTCTGCTCTGGCCTTGGGAGACCACTAAGCAATGGTTGGAGAAAGATTAGGAATGATCTTAGTTTTTGTCCTTGTACTTTATAAAATTTCAACACGAAGTAAGAATTTTTCTTATGATCAGAAAAAGGTAAACATTTTATATGCAAAAATATTCAGCAGCTATGCTCCTCTGGTCTGCCTTTTCCTGTGTCCAGCGCAATGCTCATTTCTTCCACAATCATAGAGGCACATCGCATAGACTCCTATTAGGAAAAGCCACTGGGAATGGATGGTGGGGCTGTGATTCCCAGATACCTCCAGTATCATAAAGGGAAGGTGAAAAATATCTTGCCCAAAGCATCTACTTTTGTTTGAATGTGCTCCAGAGCAGCCTCTCCTGAGCAGAGGGCCCTCTTTAAAGATGCGTTTCATTTGCTTTCTTTTTCCTGCAAATTCTCCTGACCTTGAGATTTACCCAGTGGCTCTAGTAATTGGTGCAGTTTCCAGAGTCATTTGTATGGACACTGTGTAATGCAGAGGTGGGGGGGAGAAATCTCCATAGTCATCATGTGCTTGTATCAGGTGAATTTATATTTTATGGTTTTTGGTCAGATTGATTTTTGTGAAACACCCTGGGGTGTTTGCAAATATGAAAGTTCTTGTAGTGTTGGTTGCTGGTTTGCATTTACAGGAAGAATAAAAAGAAGAAAAAAACCTGCTCTCCCTGCTGACAAACTCCATTGTCCCCAAGAGTGTGGTAGGGAAGGAGATGAAGGGCTTCCAACAGGAGAGAAAATTAGAGGCAGGGAGATAAAAGATTAGGGCTGATCTGCACCAGGAATCATGGGCAGGTGGGGGCTGCAGGTTTTCAAGTGCTGGGTAGGTCTCTAGGTCTCACGGAAAAAACAGGTTAAGATAAACACAGCTGCTATGATTAAAGCCTTTAAATTCCTTGAACTCTCTTGTGAGTGAGCTCTGTGGTCCTGCCTTGAATTCATTCTAGGGCATAACATCTATTTTGGGCTGATCTTATGCATTAATTACATAAGTATAGAGAAGGCATACCTGCCAACTTAGTTATAAAATTTGAAAAACATATATAATTTGAAAAATGAAACAAAACCAAACAAGAATACCCAACTTCTTGCATCAGTTGTTTCTGATGCATGAAATACTTTTAATGTGGTCCTTTTGGTCAAGGTAGGCATAGTAAGTATGGTGTATGCATAGCATTACTTCTTACTGCTGAGCCCATGGCAGACAGCACTAGTCAGTTATAGTATTCTACCAAGGCCAGATGTTAGCACGAGTGCTTACATATTTTTACTTATAGTTTGGGGCAGAGCAGTCTTTTTGGGTTGGTCTTAAGCATAGGTAGAGTTGGTAGTTAACCTAACTGATAGAAATTGTAAGACCTTTCCTACTCCATAACACTTTCCCCATTAAGCAGCCTTAATGCCTGAATTTCCCACCATGATAGTTATCCTTTTTGGATATAGCAGAGTTGGCAAATACAAAGCATCTGCACTGTTATTTCTACTGCAATTCCTGACAGGTGGTAATTATAAATCACAACATTCACGATGAGCTTAGGCGTAACCTTAGAATCTTTCTCAGTACAGTTCTTACAGCCTTAACCAATACATGGGATTTTGCATGGAACGGGAAAGGTCTTTTCCATTCTTGGGTTTCTGAGGGTGAGGATGCAAGGCGTCTGTCATTAAGCCCTATTTGTGAATTATTTCATCGGATTAGTGTCACCAGTGGATGGAGGGAGCAAGGGCAGGTATGAACTCTTCTGTCTGGTCCTTAAGACCCTTCATGGTTTGGCCTCCATTTCCATCTCTAATCAAACAGCCTATATGAGTTCAGAGAAACCATCCCACTTACTTTTATACATCTCATCATTTTCCCTTTTTGGGTCTCTTGTTCACTGTTTCCCCCTTTAGGAACACCCTCACTCCTGTCCTTCGAATTCCTGCCATTATTTAAGGCCTAGCTCCTGCTCCATCTCTTTCAGCTGTCTTTTCTATAAATATCAGTAAAGATTTCTCTGTGGTTTAGAGTCCCATGGCATACAATTCATTCACCTCACTTGGCATCAAATGTCTTCCCCTCAAGTGTTTGTTTCCTTTTAATGTCTATGTGTTCAAATCTTTTAACGTAGATGATAAACCAAAGGTCTGGACCTTTGGCCTTCCTTTGTCATTAAGTGTGTATTTTGGGCAAGAACCATTTGTCCAGGGGTTGGAGGAGGAGGAGATGTTGATGGAAAGGAAATGAACCCCACTTCATTTGTTCTGGGCTCTGGTGGAAGCTCCTCTCTGCTTCTGTTTGAGGTCTCTTAAATAGGATTCAAAACATAGACTAGGATGTCTGTGGTTTTCTAAGGAAAGTTAATGCAATATTGAGAGATATTTACGGGGGGACCCAGAGGATGCTAAGCAGTCTCTTATCCCTCTGGTCATTCCTGCCCTAGGGGGAAGTTATGAAGATACCCAATCTTCAAAATCATTTTATCTTCAGTCCTGCCATTAGGCAAGAATCACATTTAACCAAAGCAACTAGCTTTACTACCACTATTAGAATAGGCCATCAGAGAAAGTAGAATTTATTCTATACATTTGACATATTTCTCAGTAAGTTTTAAAATATTAAGTTTCAGAGTATCATTTCATAAAAATGATATAAATTTCATTGTTCAAAGCACAGAGAAGATAACAGAAATAAGACGTAATACTTGCTCTGAATTTTTTTGTTTTTCCAAATTATACAATGATGTTTTATTTGAAACAATTTTCCTTAATTGTAATGTCAACATTTTTATTTCACATTCATATTTAAATTCACAACAAATCCACGAATTCATAAGTGTATTCACTGAAAAAGTGGTGTGACCGAACATGTAAGCAATCACTCTTTTTGTGGTAATAGATACTTAGACATAAGTTATTAAGAACAGAAAGTTCAGGGGCGCCTGGGTGGCACAGTCGGTTAAGCGTCTGACTTCAGCCAGGTCACGATCTTGCGGTCCGTCCCCGCGTCAGGCTCTGGGCTGATGGCTCGGAGCCTGCAGCCTGTTTCCGATTCTGTGTCTCCCTCTCTCTCTGTCCCTCCCCCGTTCATGCTCTGTCTCTCTCTGTCCCAAAAATAAATAAAAACGTTGAAAGAAGAAAAGGAAAAAAAAAAAAATTAAAAAAAAAAAAAAGAACAGAAAGTTCAGTCAAGAAACTGAAACCCAAAGAGCAAGGGACTTGGCCAAGTCCCAGGCTTTGATAATGCAACTTGAAAAACAGCCTAAATTCTCTTCCACATTCTAGCATGCACAAATTCGTTTCCATAGCTAGTGGATAAGTTCCTTGGTATTGGAGATCCAGCTTCTAGCCCAGGCAGTTTGTGTCTGATTAGCTGTGTGACCTTGGGTGGAAATTGGACCATTAGGTCCCATAGTCCTCATCTGGGAGATGAAAAGATTAGATGAATTGTGGTTTCAAACTGTGCTTTTTGGTACCCTGTGGTTCCCTGGGGAGGGCAAGAGGGCAGGTCTCCATTTACCAACCTCTCCCAGTAGAACAGCTCTGTTTTTAATTACTTTTTTAATTACTATTTTTTTTTTTTTGGCTATGTGTTATAACTAAGATTTGATTCAGCAAACATGGACTGGATGTTATCCAAGTTATTGCTCAGCTTTAAAAAATTTGAAATCTATGTTTAATTTTTATTCCCTAGGGCTAGTTTAGTGAACACAAAAGGGCTTAATAAATTTTATTGGCTAGAAAATAAAAGGAAAAGTTTTGTAAATCATGAGCTATCCATTATGTGCTTAATGCTTCACAATGATTATTTCATTGGCAATGGCCCTATGAAAGTAGGTTCTGCTATAATCCTTACAGAGAAACTGAGGTTTTTAAGCAACTTGGATAAGGCACATAATTAGTAAGTGGAACTATGTTGATATTTTAAAATTATGTACAAAGTAGTCATATTTGGGTTCTACTCTTAAAAACTTTGTGTACAATTGTAGTTTCCCTTTTACATCTCTGGTCTCCTCCATCCAAAAGTTCATAGCTCTCCTGAGTCAAAGTTTTAAATAGTCTCAGGAGAACAATAGAAAATTATTTCCCTAGATCTGAGCTCTTGAGGCTGCTTTAAGCATTTAGCCCAAGAGAGGCAGAAGACTAGACGAACCATCCCAGTGAGGTTTATTTCCAAGTTTCTCATTCTACTTTCTCATACAATAATGGTCAAGATATCTCTTGCATCAAAGGCCATGTTTCTGAATTGGTTTCTGTCTTCAGCATCCAGGTAACATTTGCCCTCTAACACCCACTTTTCTGGAAACAGAGATAAATTATATTCCTTAGGTGGTTTGAGATGGGGATTATGGGGCTACATGTGGAAGCTAGGTCAAAGACATTATGTTCTTCCCTCTGTGGTAGAATGTTTTGCCAACGTTTCCAACATATTCTCTGTAAGTAGCAGGAGGAAAAAAGATAGCATCTGGGGTTTCCAGGAGTCTTGGTTTCCCTATGCTTGAGTCCTCTTAAGAATCAGTGGGATTGGTGAGTGGTAGAGTAAGCTACACTGAGAAACCATCTAGTTCACCTTACCCTCTTCCTGTCTCTATACCAGTGGTTCTAAGCACTTAGAGGGCCTATGTCCCACTGATAATCTAATGAAAGGTGCAGTCCCTTTTTCTGAAAAACTCATGGATGCACAACATTTTGCACACAAGCTCAGTGGATGCTAGACCACCTAAAGACTTATGTGACAATAATTGTTTATTTATGTTACTCATTTATTTACTTACTTGCTCCTTCACTTATTCGCTTTTTGATTCATTTACTATTAACTGGTGTGATCCAGGTGCTGTGTTAGATATTGGAGTCTTATGAACAATGGTCCCTGCCCTCAAGGAATTTGTAGTCCAAGCTTATATAGGGTAAATAGATCATATGTGATGGCAAAAATGTTTAAAGTTTTTATTTAAATTCCAGTTAGATAACACACAGTGTAATACTAGTTTCAGGTATACAATTTAGTTATTCAACACTTTCATACATCACCTGGTGCTCATCACAACACATGCACTCCTTTATCCCTATCACCTATTTTACATATGCCTCCCCCCTCCCCCACCTCCCTTCTGGTAACCATCAGTGTGTTCCCTATAGTTAAGAGTCTGTTTCTTGGTTTACCTCTCTCTCTCTCTCTTTTTCCCTTTGCTCATTTGTTTTGTTTCTTAAAATCTGCATATGAGTGAAATCATACGGTGTTTGTCTTTCTCTATTTCACTTGGCATTATACTCTCTAGATCCATCCATGTCATTGCAATTGGTAAGATTTCATTCTTTTTGATGGCTGAGTAATATTCTATTGTGTGTGTGTGTGTGTGTGTGTGTGTGTGTGTGTATGGATGTACCACATCTTATTTATCCATTCATCAGTTGATAGACACTTGGGGTATTTTCATAATTTGGCTACTGTAGATAATGCTACTGTAAACATCAGGGTGCCTGTATCCCTTTGAATTAGTATTTTTGTATTCTTTTGGTAAATACTTGGTAGTGCAATTGTTGGATCATATGGTAGTTCTATTTTTAATTTTTTGAGGAACCTCCACACTGAGTGGCTATACCAGTTTGCATTCCCACCAACAGTGCAAGAGGGTGCTCCTTTCTCCCCATCCTTGCCTTGTGTTGTTGATTTTAGCCATTCTAACAGGTGTGAGGTGATATCTCACTCTAGTTTTGATTTTCATTTCCCTGATGATAAGTGATATTGAGCATCTTTTCATGTGTCTGTTGGCCATCTGTATGCCTTCTTTGGGAACATCTCTAATCATGTCTTCTGCCCATTTTTAAATTGGATTATTTGTTTTCTGGGCATTGAGTTTTATAAGTTTTGCATATATTTTGGATACTAACTTTTTATTAGATGTATTATTTGCAAATATCTTTTTCCATTATGTAGGTTGCCTTTTAGTTTTGTTGATTGCTTCCTTCATTGTGCAGAAGCTTTTCATTTTGATGTAGTCCCAATACTTTATTTTTGCTTTTGTTTCCCCTGCCTGAGGAGACAGAATCTAAAAAGAAGTTGCTACAACAGATGTCAAAGGCGTTACTACTCGTGTCCTCTTCTAGGAATTTTATGCTTTCAGGTTTCACATTTAGGTCTTTAATATATTTTATTTTTTTATATGGTATAAGAAAGCGGTCCAGTTTCATTCTTTTGCATGTTGCTGTCCAGTTTTCCCAACACCCATTTGTTGAAGAGACTCTTTTTCCCATTGGACATTCTTTCCTGCTTTGTTGATGATTAACTGGCCATATAATTGTGGGTTCAGTTCTGGGATTTCTATTCTGTTCCATTGATCTGTGTGTCTATTTTTGTGCCAGTACCATACTGTTTTGATGACTGCAGCTTTGTAATATATAAATCTGGAATTGTGATGTCTTCAGTTTTGCTTTTTTTTTTTCAATATTACTTTGGCTATTTTCAGTCTTTTATGGTTCCATACAAATTTTAGCATTGTTTGTTCTAGCTCTGTGAAAAATGCTGTTGGTATTTTATAGGGATTGCATTAAATGTGTAGATTGCTTTGGGTAGTTTAGACATTTTAACAATGTTAGTTCTTCCAATCCATGAGCATGGAATGTCTTTCCATTTCTTTGTGTCATCTTCAATTTCTTCCAACAGTGTTTTATAGTTTTCAGAGTACGGGTCTTTCACCTCTTTAGTTAGATTTATTCCTAGGTATCTTATTGTTTTTGGTGCAATTGTTATTGAAATAGATTCCTTAATTTTTCCTTCTGAAGCTTCATTATTGTTGTACAGAAATGCAACAGATTACTGTACATTGATTTTGTATCCTGTGACTTACTGAATTCATTTATCAGTTCTAGTAGGTTTTTTTTGGTGGAGTCATTCATGAAGGTTTTTTATATATAGTATCATGTCATCTGCAAATAGTGAAAGTTAGATTTCTTCCTTGCTGATTTGGATGCCTTTTATGTCTTTTTATTTTCTGATTGCTGTGTCTAGGACCTCCAGTACTATGTTGAATAAAAGTGGTGGGACATCAGGTCTGACTGCGGCCCCACCCACCTATTCCAGTTATTCAAGACAGCACAGGGGAAGTGCCCTGCAGTTCGGCACCACTCCAGGGACTATCCAAAATGACCAAACGGAAGAATTCCCCTTAAAAGAATCTCCAGGAAATAACAACAGCTAAGGAACTGATCAAAAAGGATTTAAACAATATAACAGAAAGTGAATTTAGAATAATAGTCATAAAATTAATCGCTGGGCTTGAAAACAGTATAGAGGACAGCAGAGAATCTATTGCTACAGAGATCAAGAGACTAAGGAATAGTCAGGAGGAGCTAAAAAATTCTATAAATGAGCTGCAAAATAAAATGGAAATGACCACGGCTCGGATTGAGGAGGCAGAGGAGAGAATAGGTGAACTAGAAGATAAAATTATGGAAAAAGGAAGCTGAGAAAAAGAGAGATAAAAAAAATCCAGGAGTATGAGGGGAAAATTAGAGAACTAAGTGATGCACTAAAGAGAAATAATCTACGCATAATTGGTATTCCAGAGGAGGAAGAGAGAGGGAAAGGTGTTGAAGGTGTACGTGAAGAAATAATAGCTGAGAACTTCCTTGAACTGGGGAAGGAAGAGGCATTGAAATCCAAGAGGCACAGAGAACTCCCTTCAGATGTAACTTGAATTGATCTTCTGCATGACATATCATAGTGAAACTGGCAAAATACAAGGATAAAGAGAAAATTCTGAAAGTAGCTAGAGATAAACGTGCTCTAACATATAAAGGGAGACCTATAAGACTCGTGACAGATCTCTCTACTGAAACTCGGCAGGCCAGAAAGGAATGGCAGGAGATCTTCAATGTGATGAACAGAAAAAAATGTGCAGCCAAGAATCCTTTATCCAGCAAGTCTGTCATCTAGAATAGAAGGAGAGATAAAGGTCTTCCCAAACAAACAAAAACTGAAGGAATTCGTCACCACTAAACCAGCCCTACAAGAGATCCTAAGGGGGATCCTGTGAGACAAAGTACCAGAGACATCGCTACAAGCATGAAACCTATGGACATCACAATGACTCTAAACCCATATCTTTCTATAATAACACTGAATGTAAATGGACTAAATGTGCCAACCAAAAGACATAGGGTATCAGAATGGATAAAAAAACAAGACCCATCTATTTGCTGTCTACAAGAGACTCATTTTAGACCTGAGGACACCTTCAGATTGAGAGTGAGGGGATGGAGAACTATTTATCATGCCACTGGAAGTCAAAAGAAAGCTGGAGTAGCCATACTTCTACCAGACAAACTAGACTTTAAATTAAAGGCTGTAGCAAGAGATGAAGAAGGGCATTATATAATAATCACAGGGTCTATCCATCAGGAAGAGCTAACAATTATAAATGTCTATCTGCCGAATACAGGAGCCCCCAAATATATAAAACAATTACAAACATAAGCAACCTTATTGATAAGAATGTGGTAATTGCAGGGGATTTTAACACTCCACTTACAGATATGGATAGATCATCTAGACATATGGTCAATAAAGAAACAAGGGCCCTGAATGATACATTGGATCAGATGGACTTGACAGATATATTTAGAACTCTGCATCCCAAAGCAACAGAATATACCTTCTTCTCGAGTGTACATGGTACATTCTCCAAGCTAGATCACATACTGGGACACAAAACAGCCCTTCATAAGTATACAAGAATTGAGATCATACCATGCATACTTTCAGACCACAATGCTATGAAGCTTGAAATCAACCACAGGAAAAAGTCTGGAAAACCTCCAAAAGCATGCAGGTTAAAGAACACCCGACTAAAGAATGAGTGGATCAACCAGGCAATTAGAGAAGAAATTAAAAAAATCATGGAAACAAACGAAAATGAAAATACAACAATCCAAACGCTTTGGGACGCAGCGAAGGCAGTCCTGAGAGGAAAATACATTGCAATCCAGGCCTATCTCAAGAAACAAGACAAATCCCAAATACAAAATCTAACAGCACACCTAAAGGAAATAGAAGCAGAACAGCAAAGGCAGCCTAAACCGAGCAGAGGAAGAGAAATAATAAAGATCAGAGCAGAAATAAACAATATAGAATCTAAAAAAACTGTAGAGCCGATCAACGAAACCAAGAGTTGGTTTATTGAAAATTAAACAAAATTGATAAACCTCTAACCAGGCTTCTCAAAAAGAAAAGGGAGATGACCCAAATAGATAACATCATGAATGAAAATGGAATTATTATACCCAATCCCTCAGAGATACAAACAATTATCAGGGAATACTATGAAAAATTATATGCCAACAAACTGGACAACCTGGAAGGAATGGACAAATTCCTAAACACCCACACACTTCCAAAACTCAATCCAGAGGAAATAGAAAGCTTGAACAGACCCATAACCAGCGAAGAAATTGAATCAGTTATCAAAAATCTCCCAACAAATAAGAGTCCAGGACCAGATGGCTTCCCAGGGGAGTTCTACCAGATGTTTAAAGCAAAGATAATCCCTATCCTTCTCAAGCTATTCCAAGAAATAGAAAGGGAAGGAAAACTTCCAGACTCATTCTATGAAGCCAGTATTACTTTGATTCCTAAACCAGACAGAGACCCAGTAAAAAAAGAGAACTACAGGCCAATATCCCTGATGAAGTTGGATGCAAAAATTCTCAATAAGATACTAGCAAATCGAATTCAACAGCACGTAAAAAGAATTATTCACCATGATCAAGTGGGATTCATTCCTGGGATACAGGGCTTGTTCAACATTCGCAAATCAATCAACATGATACATCACATTAATAAAAGAAAAGATAAGAACCATATGATCCTGTCAATCGATGCAGAAAAGGCATTTGACAAAATTCAGCAACCTTTCTTAATAAAAATCTCGAGAAAGTCGGGATAGAAGGAACATACTTAAACATCATAAAAGCCATTTATGAAAAGTCCACAGCTAACATCATCGTCAATGGGGGAAAACTGAGAGCTTTTTCCCTGAGATCAGGAACATGACAAGGATGTCCACTCTCACTGCTGTTAACACAGTGTTGGAAGTGCTAGCATCAGCAATCAGACAACAAAAGGAAATCAAAGGCGTCAAAATTGGCAAAGATGAAGTCAAGCTTTCACTTTTTGCAGATGACATGATATTATACATGGAAAATCCGATAGACTCCACCAAAAGTCTGCTAGAACTGATACATGAATTCAGCAAAGTTGCAGGATACAAAATCAATGTACAGAAATCAGTTGCATTCTTATACACTTGTAATGAAGCAACAGAAAGACAAATAAAGAAACTGATCCCATTCACAATTGCACCAAGAAGCATAAAATATCTAGGAATAAATCTAACCAAAGATGTAAAAGATCTGTATGCTGAAAACTATAGAAAGCTTATGAAGGAAATTGAAGAAGATGTAAAGAAATGGAAAAACATTCCGTGCTCATGGATTGGAAGAAGAAATATTGTCAAAATGTCAATACTACCCAAAGCTATCTACACATTCAATGCAATCCCAATCAAAATTGCACCAGCATTCTTCTTGAAACTAGAGCAAGCAATCCTAAAATTCATATGGAACCACAAAAGGCCCCGAATAGCCAAAGTAATTTTGAAGAAGAAGACCAAAGCAGGAGGCATCACAATCCCAGACTTTAGTCTCTACTACAAAGCTGTCATCATGAAGACAGCATGGTATTTGCACAAAAACAGACACATAGACCAATGGAATAGAATAGAAACCCCAGAACTAGACCCACAAACGTATGGCCAACTCATCTTTGACAAAGCAGGAAAGAACATCCAATGGAAAAAAGACAGTCTCTTTAACAAATGGTGCTGGGAGAACTGGACAGCAAGATGCAGAAGGTTGAAACTAGACCACTTTCTCACACCATTCACAAAAATAAACTCAAAATGGATAAAGGACCTGAATGTGAGACAGGAAACCATCCAAACCCTAGAGGAGAAAGCAGGAAAAGACCTCTCTGAAGCAATCTCTTACTTGACACATCCCCAAAGGCAAGGGAATTAAAAGCAAAAATGAACTACTGGGACCTTATGAAGATAAAAAGCTTCTGCACAGCAAAGGAAACAACCAACAAAACTAAAAGGCAACCAACGGAATGGGAAAAGATATTTGCAAATGACATATCAGACAAAGGGCTAGTATCCAAAATCTATAAAGAGCTCACCAAACTCCACACCTGAAAAACAAATAACCCAGTGAAGACATGGGCAGGAAACATGAATAGACACTTCTCTAAAGAAGACATCCGGATGGCCAACAGGCACATGAAAAGATGCTCAACGTCACTCCTCATCAGGGAAATACAAATCAAAACCACACTCAGATATCACCTCACGCCAGTCAGAGTGGCCAAAATGAACAAATCAGGAGACTATAGATGCTGGCGAGGATGTGAAGAAACGGGAACCCTCTTACACTGTTGGTGGGAATGCAAATTGGTGCAGCCACTCTGGAAAACAGTGTGGAGATTCCTAAAAAAATTAAAAATAGACCTACCCTATGACCCAGCAATAGCGCTGCTAGGAATTTATCCAAGGGATACAGGAGTACTGATGCATAGGGGCACTTGTACCCCAATGTTCATAGCAGCACTCTCAACAATAGCCAAATTATGGAAAGAGCCTAAATGTCCATCAACTGATGAATGGATAAAGAAATTGTGGTTTATATACACAATGGAGTACTACGTGGCAATGAGAAAGAATGAAATGTGGCCCTTTGTAGCAACGTGGATGGAACTGGAGAGTGTGATGCTAAGTGAAATAAGCCATACAGAGAAAGATAGATACCATATGTTTTCACTCTTATGTGGATTCTGAGAAACTTAACAGAAACCCATGGGGGAGGGGAAGAAAAAAAAAAAGAGGTTAGAGTGGGAGAGAGCCAAAGCATAAGAGACTGTTAAAAACTGAGAACAAACTGAGGTTGATTGGAGGTGGGAGGGAGGGGAGGGTGGGTGATGGATATTGAGGAGGGCACCTTTGGGATGAGCACTGGGTGTTGTATGGAAACCAATTTGACAAATTTCATATATTGAAAAAAAAAAAGAAATTGTCCTCAGGTGATTCCAGTGTGCAGCCGTGATTGAGAAACATTGTTGTACATGCATCTTTGACCACCTGTGCTGTGTCTTGTCTAGGCCAGGACATTCCCTTGAGAACTGATGCTAACCCAGAAGATGACCCATGAATATCTTTATTAAAAACGATGTTGAAATAATTCTCCTGTAAGTCATAACATGGTATGTTGTTACAACTTTGGCAGTGGAAAAAACCATCCTACTAGTTCTCCTCTGCTCTGAAACATACACACACACACACACACACACACACACACACACCCTTCTGCAGCACCGATGCTTGTCTTTTAATTGCTAGGGAGAAGGGGAAAAGAGCATTAAAAAGATAAGCTTCATTGAAGGGATCAGGATGGTAGCTCATTCCTTATCCTTAATAGAGTCTCTGTATTAGTTGTTTTCATTATTTAAACTCTAACATTGAAGAAATATTCAGTGTAGAAACATTAGGACAGATTAATAAGTAAAAATAAAAATACGTAAGCATCTATTTTTTATTTAATGAATAATAATGAGAATGAAGTGTAATCATCTTAATCAAATGCAGTGTGCAAATGTTACATTTTGGGTTGGATAAGATGAATGCCTAGCAACAGATGCAGAGATTTTATCATCGTTGTATGTATTTGGAGGCAGATGTGACTCAACGAACCAAGACAAAAAAGCAAGGGTAATGTCCAAAATATATAACAGCTGGTGTGTCATGGGGACTGATACTGGCCAAGACTCAGCGCTGGCCTGTTTTGACCAAAACTCAACCCTCCAAATACATTTGGTGTAGAAGTGTTAAAATTCTCCTGCTCTTACTAATCTACCCTACTTGCTTGTCACATTGCCTGGGATTCTACCACTCAACGGGGTAAAAATTTTTATCTTCCTTGGAATGTAAATATAGATACCTTTTAAAGGATAGTATGTATATGTGCATGAGACCTTAATCTCTTAAGAGCCATTTCCCTTGGTATTGATTACTTTATAGTTTATAACATGACAAGATTCCCTGTTGGAAAGGTACCCTGATGGATAGGACACAGTCTTGATGGAGAGAGAAAATTCAGGACCATGGGCTCATCTATGAAATGACATCATTAGGAGTGGAATGGGAAGAGGACATAAAGATCAGTCTGGCTTGTTTCTATCGTTTTGCCAAGGAATTAACTTTATCAAAGATCACTGGATCTGGAAGGAACTGTGGAGATCACCTCTTCTACCCGCCTTAGTTTACATCTGAGGAAACTGAGCCCAGAGAGGGAAAGTGACTTGGTTAAGGCCACAAGCTATTTAGTTTGGCAATGTGGGAAGAACTTTAGTGTCAGAACTTGTTTTAAAGTATGGCTTTTATTCTGCTGAGGTGTGGCTCTTCTGCTATCCTTGAGACTTAAATTTCCTGAAAATTGGAAAATTAAGTTTCCAAAAAAAATTAATACATGTGAAGGTATAGAATACGCTATGGTTGCATAAAAGTTACTTCGAGCAGAAGGATTTGAGATCCTCAACTCCCTTATCTGCCTAAGAGAAGAGACTTTCAAAAGAACTCAGGAGAACTCAATGGTCACAAATCCTTTCCTTCTAATCTTGGTGATGAGAAGTTGGTACCACATCAAAACAGGCATTGTCACAAAACTATCATATCCCCATTTCTTCTGAGTGCTCTTTTCCTGCTGTCCTTTTTTTTTTTTTTTTTTTACTTTTTTAAAATGTTTTATTTATTTTTATTTTGGGGACAGAGAGAGACAGAGCATGAACGGGGGAGGGGCAGAGAGAGAGGGAGACACAGAATCGGAAACAGGCTCCAGGCTCTGAGCCATCAGCCCAGAGCCCGACGCGGGGCTCGAACTCACGGAGCGCGAGATCGTGACCTGGCTGAAGTCGGACGCTTAACCGACTGCGCCACCCAGGCGCCCCAAAATGTTTTATTTATTTTTGACAGAGAGAGAGAGAGAGAGAGAGAGACAGACAGAGCATGAGCGGGGGAGGGGCAGAGATAGAGGGAGACACAGAATCCAAAGCAGGCTCCAGGCTCTGAGCTGTCAGACCAGAGCCTGACGCGGGGCTCGAACTCGTGAACCACGAGATCGTGACCTGAGCTAAAGTTGGATGGATGCTCAACCGACTGAGCCACCCAGGCGCCCCTCCTGCTGTCCTTCTAAGAAGTCATTTTCTTCCCACAAGTGCCTATTCCCCCTCCACCTCCCCTATTAAGATGATATATAAACCCTTTGGTCACATCTTTTTGTATAAACTACCATACATACAGGATTAAAATCTGTTTTCTCTCTTGCTGATCTTTCCATTTGGTTTAATTTGTAGACTCTAATTTCTGAATGTGAGAGGGTAGAGGAAAAGTTTTGCTCCCTGAACCATGACTCATATGAAAGACAATAAGCATGTGTAAAGATTTTACTCAACTTGTTAATGACTGACTCAGTAAGAGGGTAGAGGTGGTTCAAAAAGAAAATTTGAAGAACAGACATTGATATCATAAGCCAGTCAAAAGGAATGTGGAAATGAATTTGCTAAAAGATACAAAATTGGTTAATGTTCTACAGGGCAATGAAATTGTAACCTTTGACAGAAATCTATAAGTTAACATCCTTTTCACAATGTTTGTTCCGTAAACAAGTAGTGAAAGGCAAGATCAAAGTCCTAATTAAATGATCCTCTCATGAGTCTGAGAAACAATGGCATTGAAAGGACAAACATTTCTCACTTCAATTTATTTCCAAGTTTTGGATAATTTGGGATTAGCATGGGATGTGTTGGAAAAAAATGTGTCTGAATGTCCTCCTGGTGTTACTGTTGAGCAGGAAAATGTGCTTCTGGACTTTTCTGGGTCCTTGACTTCAAGAGTCCATCCATCTGTCTATCTCCTACATACACAATGCCAGAGAAAGTTGTCCTAGGAAAGAGAAACTCCCTTTCGATAATCCTCCCAGCATCAATTAGCCACACTGCTGAGCATTTTAAATCCTAGGCCCTGGAGGGGTCTAGTCTTTGCTTGAAGCCAAAGTGAACAGATATATTTGTCAGTTTAGCAAAGAATGAGTGGAAATAAGCCAATGATGTAAAGTTTAGAGCAGAGGGCCTGTTGTATGAGGGGTGGCTGTTGGGCAATAACAGCTTTCCTCTTCTATTTTGGGGGAGGGGAGAAGAGCCTGATATCATTTCACTTCCTTTTCTCATCCAAGTAACAAAACATGGCCACACACCCTGGTGCTTCTCCAAGTCCAGGCCTTGGTCAAGAGGTCTGGTTTAGGGCTGAATTGGCTTCTCTTGGAACAGCCTATTTCTGAATTTGCCTCTGTTTGCATTTAAAATTAATTATTTAGTTAAAAAATAGGCTGTTCCCTGTTCTCAGGCTGGTAGTGACCCCCCTGAAAAAGTGTTTGGAAATACTGCATATGTTTGTATCACAGCTCATGTCTCTGGGCTGAACTCTATAGCCACTTTTTCTCACATAGCTGCAGTCAGGGCTGTCTTGGCCTTATTTTGAAGTTTTGGGGAACATATTCCTCCTTGTGCCTTTGACCCTATTAGCCAGTTCTCATATATTCTACACTCCCCATTAGAACTTGTACATGCTTGATATACACTCCATTTGGGAAGAAATGACTGACAGCTTTTAATTTGTTAACTATCCCAGAGATCTTATTTTTAAGAAATGCATTTTTTTTAAATAAGAAAAGTTCTTGCTCATTATTAAAGGCTTAGGAAATACAGAAATGTGTTAAGAAGAAAATTTAAATCACCCAGAATACCACTATCCAGAGATAACAAATGTGGTTAACATTTTTCTCTATTTCCTTCCAGATATACATGTATTTTAGAACAAATTAAGATTATGCTGTTTTATTAACTTTTTAATTGTGGTTGAAGCCAGTTCCAAGGGTAGAATTTCATGTATCAGTCAGGGGATTGCAAAGATTTGTTTTTGAGGCAGGAGAAGAAGTTCATGGCAGTGGGAGCTTATGACACTCATGAACTCCATCCAAAGAAATGATCCTCTGCCCACATGTTGGGCTGGCTGAGATGGTCTCTTAAAGATTTTTGGAGCTATTTATATTACTGTGTGTTCAGGGAGTAGGAAAGCCTAAAGCACTGTTTTTCCAGTTTGGGAATGCAGGTATCCAGCCTTCCCCATCTCTGTACATGGCACCATTGCCCACTGAGTTAGCTGACTGGAATTTGATTCTTATTTTCTCTTACCTCACCTCTTCAGGTTCTATCTGAATCTGCTCACTTCTTGCCATCTTCATTGTTACCATCTTGATCTAAGACCCCATGATTTTTCACCTGAATGAGTTTAGTTAGGGTTTGTGGAAATAAAGACCAACACAATGGAAACATGGGAAAGCTATTTATTCAGGGCTTGCTGTGTATCAAGGGATCCAGCCACCATTACTTTTGTTTTGGCTGTGACTCAAAAGCAGGCAGAGGAGTGGGAAAGCTTTAGAGGGGAGAAAAGGGAAGACTTCAGGTATATCCAACTTAGAGGCTGTTAGCATGAGGAAGTTGTAAGTGGGCTAACCAGAAGCAGGACATCTTGTGTGATTGGTTAAGGGTGCCTATTTGGCTTTCTCTGGTTGGTTCTAAGTTATAAGGAGAAAATTTAATGAAGGTGCAAGTTACTAATGAAGTTCTGCCTATTGGGGGATGATTGTTTCAGGAGTTATTTGGTTTCATGGATTTTTTTCTAGAGATTAGTGGTCTTTTGACTTTTTGCAAGTCTCACTTATAAATAGTGAGTAGGCTGGTTTCCTGGGCTCATTACCATAGATAATGGGTTGGTTTCCTGGGCTGAGTGCAGATAGTAGGCTAGAATTTTATTTTTACAGATGATCTAGCCTTTGTCTCTTAGTCTCTCATGCTGCATTCAAAGTTTAATGTTGTCCCTTTGGTGAACACTTGGTACCAACTTGACTCTGAAGTTGCTGCTATTATTATTATTATCCTTATTTGCCTAGGAAGTACTTGAGAGTTAAGTAAGTGGCACAAGTTCACATGGTAAGAAAAGCCTGTCTTTAACCTTGGCAGTTTTCACTCCAGAAATTACTATCTCAGATTACCTCCTTAAGATACTTAGAGACTGGGCTTGTCCTGTCCTTGCCACTGTGTTAGCAGATAAGAATTTAAAATGTAAGAGGTTTCTTTATTTAAATACCAGTTAGTTAACATATAGTGTAATATTAGTTTCAGGAGTAGAATTTAGTGATTCATCATATTGATATGTATAAATAAAAACTTGAGACAAACAAAAAGTTCCTCAACTATAAAAAAGTATTTAAATGTCAATTACTCATAAATAAGCACTATTTCCACTTGAACATATATAGTTTTCAGAAATTTTATTATGCAAATGTAATTATATTTAAAAACAAATAAAATGTCTTTCTTAATAAAATGGAAGAGGTTTCTCCATCAGCAGAATTTGCATTTTGCCTCTACTAATTCTTATCCTGAGGAAGGCAATCTATTCTGTATGACTTAACTCATCTTTTATCCTCTCAGTGAAACTGGACCTCATTTATCCCATTCTCCTCTCAAATACTCAATGGACTGTAGGATACAAAGGAGTGAATCACATAGAGGGAAATGGAAAATGTTGGGACATCCCTGGTATACACACTTAAAAGTCAGACTGCGTAGGTTTGGTCTTCAGGTCCCCCACTTAGTAGCTAGAGACCTTGGGCTGATCCCTGAATTTATCTAAGCCTGTTTCCAAATTTGTAAATAAGGATGATGATAAAATACTACCTATCCTGTGAAGATGAGAGTAAAGATTGAAATAACAGACATAAAGCACTTGAATAATGCCAAGGCAGATGGTAAGTGTTCAATGTAAATTAAAATGCAAATAGCCTTAGAAGATTCTTTCCTATAACCTTAACTAATGTAATAAGAAAATGGGAATTTGAATTGTTGACAGGGCTAGAAAGGAAGGAGAGAAATATCATATATAGTACTCTTTTTCAAAAAATGTCTGTGAAAAGTGAAGATTTTTTTTGAAAGTTCACATCAAGTGACATTTCAATCTCCATCTCACCCCCACACATACTTCCCGCCCCCAAACACTATTCACATTTAAGATGCTCCAATGATTACAAGGGAAAAAGACTGAATAAGATTTTATTTTTACTGATTGAATTGAACAATTGGTCTTGGTAAATCCAAATAAACACACAACACATTAAGGACTCAAATCCTATTTTATTTGTCTTCTCTAGGCCACTGTATTTGAAATAAGTAGAAACCAGATGAATAGGAGGAACAATACAGGGAACAATACAATATAGGGATGCCTAGCCTTTCACTTGTTGAAATAGTAACATATCAAGGGCCTTATCCTCTACTTGCATACAAAGCACAAAGGAATAATTTAAATTTCTAATTTAACAGAAGAAAAGAGATCCACATCCCCACCACAGTTTATTTGCTGTCTCCATGGTATCATCCTATCCAGGGGAGCTAGAGAATTTGTCTCAAAGAGGGCAAAATGTGGCTTAGTGGCGTTACAGGGTCTGGAATCCTTGGGTGGCCAGAGTGGAAGGTGTCTGGAGCCTGACATCACACCCATTGGAGAATGTAGGTGGGCAGGCAGGAGAGTGAGATGACATGGGAGCTAGTGGAAGTTCCTGATTGCCTTTATTTTCTTAATAATTTAGAGAAGTCAAGTCAAGGGCTGAAAATTGAGAAGGGGACTTGGGGTTTGCAAAGAGGAAAAGTCATGAAAGAATCATCAAGGGGGGTGGAAGAATGAATGGGCTCCTGCTTGAGGTTTACAATCAAGACTTCAGTGACCCAGTCAGCATGGTTATATTTCTCTCTAGCAACTCTTAGCTCTCAGGGTGTGGGTTGAGCAGGCAGAGACTTAATTCCAATGAAGAGATGTGTTGTTTAGCCAGTATGACAAAGTGAAGAGGCCAGAGGACTGGACAAGAGGGAGCAATGATGACAATGGACTAGGGAATCTGAGCCTCTGTCACTGTCACTCATCCTGTCCCCTGTGTCATGTCCTCCCTTGGAAAGTGGTATGCTTGCAAGTGAGAGTTTGGAGAGGTTTCAGTGATTGGTAATGACAAAGTCTAGAGTCTGGGATGAGGCCATGGAAGTGACTGGTGAAGTGGGATGGAGAACCAGTTCACTGAAGGTGAGAAAAGTAAAGGAAGTGAGTGAACAAGATATTGGAAGGGTCAACAATGTAGATGTGGAAATCACCAATAATTAAGACAGAACTGGTATTGGAGGGAGGGAAGATAAGCCAGGGGTAAACAGTTTAGGAATAAAGGGTGGGACCTAGGGAGTGGACTGTAATAAGGAGGGGTGGTGAGTGGTGTAATCTGATAACTGGTGATTCAAAGCTGCAGGGGTTTTACTGAGGAAGGAAGGGGAGTCGTCTAGAAGAAAGGATAAAGGATACTACCCTGTCTGCAGGCCTGGTGGAGGGGAGACAGTACAGTCCATACTGGAAGAGTCTTTAGAGAAAGTCTCATTCTCAGGGTGGAGCCAGGATTCTGTTAAAAGGGTCTCTTGGAAATTCAGTGAATAGGGTATAGGGAATGAGAAATAGTAGTGATGAAATGGAGTCTGTTAGATGTGCTGCTGTGTTTGCTCTGAGGAGGTATGTGGGAGAGGATTTTTGATAAGAAGTTTTGATAAGAAGTGATAGTAGTTTTATTTAAAAAAAGTTTTTTTTTTTTCAACATTTATTTATTTTTGGGACAGAGAGAGACAGAGCATGAATGGGGGAGGGGCAGAGAGAGAGGGAGACACAGAATCGGAAACAGGCTCCAGGCTCTGAGCCATCAGCCCAGAGCCCGACGCGGGGCTCGAACTCACGGACCGCGAGATCGTGACCTGGCTGAAGTCGGACGCTTAACCGACTGCGCCACCCAGGCGCCCCAAGAAGTGATAGTAGTTTTAAAGGATGGGTCGAAGTTCTCCAGGCAGATAGGGAGGAAGGATGGAGAAAGAATATCATGGACAGGGGCACCTGGGTGGCTCAGTTGGTTAGGCATCCAACTTCAGCTCAGGTCATGATCTCAGTCTGTGGGTTCGAGCCCCACATCGGGCTATGTGCTGACAGCTCGGAGTCTGGAGCCTGCTTCAGACTCTGGGTCTCCCTCTCTCTCTCTGCCCCTCCCCTGTTCACGCTCTGTGTCTTTCTCTCTCTCAAAAATAAATAAACATTAAAAAGAAAAAGAATATCATTGATAAAGGCCTGGTGGCCTGGTTGGATTTGGGGAACTGAAAGTGGACGGGAGAAAATGGAGGAGGGGTGAGGGGCCAGGCAGTCCCAGGCAGGGCCCCCATCATGAAGGGCCATGAGTATGCCATATTTGGAAGTGCCATTGAAGGAGTGTAAACAGGACAGTGTCTGGGTTTAGAAAAGTATTGAAATCAGTAGAACCATTGTGTGATTTGCATTTGTTTATTCGTATATGTATCTATGAATACAGATTGATCTATCTGTCTATCTAACATATCATCTCTATGATGTTGACTCCAGTTGTTCCAGTTTAGACTGTTGGCATCTGGACTCAACCAAATACTGAAGATTTGAGGCAGAAACCAGAACACTGAGTGCCTTGGGGAAGGGGCTAAATTTAGAGGCCCAATGGTTCTGAGTCTGCATAGACATACGTGTGATCTGGATTTCCAGGTTGTCACTTACCAGTTTATGGCCTGGGACAAACTACTTAATTTCTCTCATTCTCCTAATCAGTAAAATGGGAAGAATAGTCCCTGCTTGAAAGGTTCCAGTGTGGATTAAATGAGATCATACAGTAATGTACTCACTGGAGTGACTGTCACATGTTAAGGGTTCAATAAATATTTGCTGTTATCTTATGGTTATGAATTTCAAGCCCATGAATTTCAAGTAATGCTCCTACATTACTCTCTGGTTTGGCTGCACATCGAATGCTCGATGAAGGTTGCATGCTAGACCCCAAACCAGCAGCATTAGTATCACCAGGGAATTAGAAATGCAAAATTCAGAACCTCTGGGGGTGAAGCAGCAATCTGTGGTTTAATAAATTCCCCAGGTGATTCTAATGCACACTCAAATGTCATAAGTATGATCTAAGGCTAGCAATTCAGAGAGTGGTCATTTCAGCTGTTAGCATCTCTTGCAACTGACCTGACAGTGTCGATGCAAAATAACCAAACCTTTTAGAATCTCTAAAACTAAGAAAGAGTTTTATCTGAGCCTGAGTTTGGACAATTGTCCCGGAAACATACTCTTCACGGGGAAAAAAGTGTTCCAGAGAATGAACAGTTTTCATAGGGTTATATACTTTCCTATCTTGTAAAGGATCAAAAGATTATAAATGAGCATATAGGCAGGAGCCACAAGTTTTAACGTCAAGTAATGCAGGGAGTAGGAGCACTGATTGATATCTTAAGGACAAGATGGTTTTCCTTTAGGCTACTCATCCACAAAGCAGGTACACAAGGTATGCTTGGTGGGCCATCAATCAGAGTTTTTGGTTGAAGCAAAGTTTATGTACAATCATGTTGACTTAGAAATCTAAAATGCTTCCTTTATATCTCAGGCCTTTAGAGAGTTTTTTCTCTCATCAGAAGGGATCTCACATCCTCCCAAAGCCCACCTGCTCTGAGTACCCCTGCCCAGTTCTGCTTTCCTTTTTTTTTTTTTTCCTTCAGGGGAGAATGGTTAGATTTTGGATTGAGATTTCTTGTTTTTTGGTTTACTTCATTTTGTATGTTTTATTTTGCTTCTTTCAGGTACTCTTGCATCTTCTCAACAAACTATAGGTGCTGGATACTAGGGAAGGAAGACACAGTTCCTAATCCCATGGAATGCCCAATTGTGATACTGTGATTTATAATATATATGCATTTGGTCTTCATTCCCATTTCTGGCACTATGGTCCTAAAAGCCTTGGAATTTCCTGTGATAAGAGTGACAAAGGTGTTGTATTAATGAGGTGACAGTGGATGACACCTAAGGATGGGGACTGGTTGCCAGGAGAACCAACCATATGATTCAAAGTTCAAACTTTCAACGTTAGCCCTCTGAGCTCCAGGGAGGAGAGAGGGTCTGGAGATTGAGTTCAGTCACTAGTGGTTAATGCGTTAATCAATCATGCCTGTATAATGAAGCCTCCATAAAACCCCCAAAGCTCTGGGTTCCGAGGGCTTCCAGGTTGGTGAACACATAGAGCTTTGAGCAGAGGGGCTTACCCTGAGAGCACGGAGGCTCCTCACCCCTTCCCCATACCTTGTCCCATGCATCTCCTCTGGCTGGTTGTTCCTGAGTTACCTCCATTTGTAATAAACTGACAACCTTGTAAGTACGATGTTTCTTCAGGTTCTGTGAGCTGCTCTAGCAAGTTAATTGAAAATAAGGAGCAGGTTGTTGGAACTTCCAACCCATAACCGATGGGTCAGAAAACTTGGGCTTATATCTGAAGTGGAGGTGGAGAAGCAGTCTTGTGGGGCTGAGCCCTTAACCTTTGGAACCCGATGTTATAGCTCGGTAAATAGTATCAGAGTGGAGTTAAATTACGGGACAACCAGTTTATGTTGGAGAGTCGTTTAGTGGGGGAAAGAACCCCCTACACATTGGAATCAAAATTTTAGTAATACGTTAAAAATAAAAGTGGCTAACTGGGCCAGTCTTGGGTAGACTTGTGAGGGGTAGTTTAGGTCCTCACTGTGACTTTGTCCTATCTGCCTGCCCATGTGGAAACCTGTTCTCAGGTTTGGATCTGACCTCAGTCATTTGTAATTTGAGCTATTCTGGTATGTAGGGTTTACTGACCAGATGGCATGCACCTGAGGAAAGAATCTGTAGGCCTGTATTTCTCCCAGGTCACATTCCTGCAATAACATGCCACTTGTACTTTAAGTGGTATAGTGCTGAAGAGTACTGGATGGGCACCACAGATAAGGGTTTTGGTCTACAACTTGTTAGCTGCATAAACTTGGGCAAGTCCTGGCATTACTTGGCACCTCAGTTTTCTCATCTATAAAATGAGCTTGATGGGTTTTTTTTCTTTCAAGTTTTTATTTAAGTTCTAGTTGGTTAACATACAGGTGTAGAATTTATTGCTTCATCAGTTACATACAACACCCAGTGCTTTTCAAAGTGCCCTCCTTAATATCCATCACCCACTTAATCCACCCCCCAACCCACCTCTCCTCCAGCAACCCTGTTTGTCTCTATAGTTAAGAGCCTATTTTATGGTTTGTCTCTTTTTTTTTTTCCTCCTATGTTCCTCTGTCTTGTTTCTTAAATTCCACATAGGAGTGAAATCATATGGCATTTGTCTTTCTCTAATGGACTTATTTCACTTAGCATAATACTGTCTAACTGGCAAGATTTCATTCTTTTTTTGTGGCTGAGTAATATTCCATTGTATATATGTATACCACGTCTTCTTTATCCGTATGGGCTTGATGATTTTTAACCTCATATATCTGTGAAGACTATATAAGCTAATGCATAAAAAATATTTAGGTCAGTACCCTACCTAGAATATGGAGGGTGCATAATGAATGGTACTTTTTTAAAAATATTTATTTATTTTTGACAGAGAGAGCATGAGCAGGGGAGGGGCAGAGAGAGGGGGAGACACAGAATCTGAAGCAGGCTCCAGGCTCTGAGCTGTCAGCACAGAGCCCAATGGGGGGCTCGAACTCACAGACTGCGAGATCATGACCTGAGTTGAAGTCGGATGCTCAACCGACTGAGCCACCCAGGCGCCCCGGTACTTTGTTTTCTAATTAAAAATTTTTTTGAGTGAGCTCATGCACGAGTGAGCAAGTGGAGAGAGGAGCAGAGGCAGAGGCAGAGGCAGAGGGAGAGAGTCTTAAGAGCAGGCTCCATGCTAAATGTGAAGTCTACCATGGGACTCGATCCCACGACTGTGAGATCATGACCTGAGCAGAAATCAAGAGTCAGATGCTCAGCTGACTAAGCCACCCAGGAACCCCTGAATGGTGCTTGTTAATGATTGCTATTAGACTTCATTTTCTGCTATGGAATGATAGGTTTTTTAAAAAATGTTTATTTATTTATATTGAGGGAGAGACAGAGCATAAGCAGGGGAGGGTCAGAGAGAAAGGAAGAGAGAGAATCCCAAGCAAGCTCTGCTCAGACAGCATGGAGCCTGACAGGGGGCTTGATCTCATGAACCATGAAATTATGACCTGAGCTGAAATCAAGAGTCAGACTCTGATCTGATTGAGCCCCAGAAGGATAAGTTTTATCCAAGATAATGTCATGAAGTGAATGTCAGACTCCAGTGAACTGTTGGGAAATTTTCGTGCCGAGTTTATTTTCCCTGAGCTATCACTTCTACTGTAACAGCCCCCTTTCCGAGGAGCCTAGAACTCCCCTCCTCACATGTGCCCAGAAATACCTGTGACCAAATCCTGTTTTCCTGTGGTGTCATCAGTGCTGGTGCTGAAGTGGCCTTGATCAAGTCCTGAATCTCTTCAGGGAGTTTAATGCCTTGCAAAAGCCTCAAGCCTATTTTAATTCAATTATTTCATTCAGTGTCAGACTTAAAGAGCACCCTACAGGGTCTTGGTTCTGAATGAATGCATTAAAAAAAATCAAATAGTATCGATTATAGCATAATCTTCAAGGGAGATATAAATAGAATCCCCTCTGTTGCCTTTTCATTTCCCTACCTTAGTTAATAAACATACTTTTATAGCATCTGCTTTTCTTTTTTCTCCCCTAATGCCCTTTAGTTGTGTTAGTAAGAAGGAAATAAAATTCAGAATATAACAAGATGTTAGTAAAGAATTTACCATCTGATTTTCAGGGCTGGAAGGGGTTTTCAACATTACCTGGTCTAACCTGCTTAATTTACTTAGTGTGAGGTAGAGGGGTAGAGCAGGAGATGGCTTGGCCAAGGTCACAGAACTTGACCTCCAATGAGCTTAGCTTGAAAACAATATGTTCTTCATCAAGGACAAGTATTGAGAGCCATGGTGAGACATGGCTTCAAAAAGATAAACTGAGGGGATGCCTGGGTGGCTCAGTCAGTTAAGGGTCTCTCAGTTTCGGCTCAGGTCATGATTTTGCGGTTCATAGATTCGAGCCCCACATCAGGAGGAAAGAGCCTGCTTGGAATTCTGTCTCCCTCTTTCTCTGCCCCTCCTCTGCTCACTCTCTATCTTTCTGTCTCAAAAATAAATAAACATTTAAAATATAAAAAAAAAAGTAAACTGAGTAGACCAGGGCAGTGGTTAAGGGTGGTGCTCTGGACTCAGAATACCAGGGATTGAATCTTGGTCCACTTCATGCCATATGCCTTTGGGCACATTATTTAATATTACTAGGTCTTTAGTTTCCTTACTCCCAAGTAGGGATTTATAATAGTACATATCTCAGTGTGCTGTTGATTCCAATGACCATTCACTAAAAAGCTTAGTACTGACACATAGTAAGTGCTCAATGAATTTTAATTATTATAGTTATTAAAGATTTTTTAAAAAGGTTCTTATTGGGATAGTAATGGAAAGTCCTCCACCTTCGTGCTTTACAGTAATAGTTTTGTGCTCCCCATGAGGAGTGAATTTCTGACTCTGTAAGAAGAAAATCCCAGGGGTCCTTTACCTAAGGGCAGGCCTATCTGAGAATTAGAGTAGAAGGGCAGGTGTCAAAGGATTAGCTCCATCAGAGATGACTGGAAATGATGCAAACTGATTCTTTGAGAGAATAAAATACAAAGTGGATTTAAGTGCTTAAAAAATGTGGGAGCTACATGAAAGGGAGGTACTAGTACCAGTAAAACTAATATTCCCGAGTATATTAACATCCTTCATCTCATTTGATTCTCAAAATTACATATGAATACATATTATATAGATATTATATAGTAAATGCTCAATAACTCTGTTGAATAAACAAATGAAGAGTTGGATATGCATTAACATCCCATTTAAATGAGGAAATAGAGACTCAGTCCCAACCTTTGCTCTGTAACAAACCACCTCAAAGCTTACTAGCTTAAAGCAACAATGACTCATTCTTTGTGCTTCTGTAGGCTGGTAGGGTGTCCTCTCTGCTGGTTTTTCTTGGGCTCAAAATTCTGGTTGCTGGAAGGTCAATTGGATTGGAAGCTCCAAGAAAGCTTCACTTGTATGTTTGGCAGTTGATGTTAGATGTGGCCTATGATGCCTTGTTTCTTCCCCATATGGCTTCTTCTTTTACAGAAGGCTAGATTAGTTTTCTTATGTGGTATTCTCAGGAAAACATTCCAACATGGTGGAGACAGAAGCTACAAGGCTGTGGAACTTGCACCATGTTGCTTCTGCCACATTCTACTAGTCAAAGAAATTGTCAGACCAGCCAAGATTCAAAGGTTGGAGAAAATTGCCTGTTGATCAGAAAAGCCACAAAGAATTTGTAGCTACATTTAATTAACTAGGAGATCAGCAGATATAATCTTTTATCACCTGGCCAAGGTTTTAGAGCCCATAAGAGTTAGAGCTATGACTTGAACTTGGGTCCTATGACTTAAGGGCTTCTCGCCTTTATCCTATAGCATGGCCACCTTTACTGCAAGAGTAAACTCAGCTCAGGGATGAGGGAAAAAGTGTTTTGCCCTTAGACATCATGGGACATTGGGCACCTGAAAAGTTGGTTGAATAATGCCATAATCCAGAGTCACTGTGGTTTGGACATAACTTAGTTCTTTGTATATAAAAATACTCATAATATTTTTACGTAGTGTAATTCAATGTAGACCCTTTAAAATGAGAAGCTAACAGAATGGCTTTCCCTTTAAGAAGTACCAGTGTGCCTGTGTGTGCCTTAATTCAACAGCAATCCATTTAGGTTTCACCCTCTCAATTGTCCACAGAAAACTGGCCAAGGAAAACAAGCCCTTTATAAATGGTGTGGTTTGCTTAAAGGTCATGTGGTTCCTTGGCATTTCGCTGAGGCTTGAGAAGATGAAAACGGGAGGCTGAAAGCAGAGAAGACATTAAAATCCAAGTCCTCAGGGGCTCATTTAAAACCTTGGTGAGAACAGAACCATCTGTAAAACACAAAACCTGTAGGTTTTATCCAAATAGATTCCAACTACAGTGATCTTTTCGGAGCAATAGAAGGAACTGATTCACACAAGGAGAGGATTTCCAGTGCTTGTGAGAACTTTACTGCAGGCTGACCATGTACCTGATGATACTACAAATAGTTTCTTAGAGGAGAAAGTGGCAAACAGTACATATTCCATCCCCCATTCTTGCCTGCTAAGGTGGAGGGGATCCACTGCTCAGCACCAGTCTCCCTAGTGCTAACTGAGGCAGTGGACAGAGTAGCCATGGAACTGAATTAGTGAGTACAGGGCAGGCCCAGGCCACCAGGGAGAAAGGAGCAGAGAGGCTGTGGGGAAACAAGGACTGCAGCACAGGGGGTAACTTTGGTCTCAGGAAGTGTGGACGGCCAGGGAGGATTTTTAGGAGGTTCAGTTTTGCTCTCTAGTTGTGGTATAACTGCTTTTCTCAGCATCTTCTGGACACCTTCCTTAGAGACTTTGTTACTCTTTGAAGCTTTTGGACTCTGTTTGTGTTTATTTGGAATATGACCACAACAGAGAACAGCTACAAAGCAGGAGCCAGGAGACCTAGTTGTATTCTGCTTATGCTTGTTTTTTTCCTAATCTGATCTTTTCTAGGTGATTTTCACCTTTGTAATCATGAATCTTTTTCAGTTGGTGGTGGTAGTGGGGTGGGGGGAGTACCAATTCCCCCCTCATTAAGTTAGTTTTATGGATATTGTTTTGCTAGTGGTGAGTTCTAATATCTGTCTACAAGGCTGAACAGTGTGCCCTGCATCAATGGTGAGAGTGTAAGAAACTGCTGACCCAAGACCAGGCTTTTTCAGGCCCCAGCACAGGCTGGAGCTGCGTGTCTGAGTGCTGGTCTGGTTTCCCTAGCACAGTTTTGCAAGTGATTTAGACACCAAGATGGTACCCTAGAGTCACCCTGACACTGGAGCCAGCAGGTATTAAAGTCCAGGCCTTGGTGTACTTACACAAGCTTTGTTACTCCGGTTGGAGTTCATTGTGCTCTTGTTCCATTTCCCACTTCCTGCCTTGTCCTGTTCTTTTGGTGGCTGTGGGATTGGGGTAGAGGTGTATTTGGGTTGTGATGAGAAAATAAGAGACTTCCCTGGGGTAGTCATTAAAGGTATAATGGTAATGAAAGCTTAATGCACACACACACACACACACACACACACACACACACACACAGAGTTTCATAGACTCAACAACCTTAGGGGTAGGAATATCTAAATTTTGCAGATGAGGAAGCAGAGGCTGAGAAAAATCAGACAATTAATATCACACTACCAGTCAATGGCAAAGCTAATATCTGAACCCACATCTCAGTGTAAGTTCTTGGCCCTTCTGTGGTAGGGTGCCTTCTGGATGAGAGCCAGGAGATCTGGGTCCTAACGGCTGCCTGTCTTTGTGCAAGTCTCAGCTTTCCCAGGTAGAAAGTGAAATCTGGATGTGATCTCTAAGGTCCATTTCAGCTATACGAGTCTGTGATTCAAGTATTTATAGACACTTCTTATGTGCTAGTATGCTGATCTTATAACAAGAGGGTAGGCATTCCTGCTTTCTGGATGGGCAATGGAATGCGTGCAGACTAACAGGAGAGAGAAGTACAGGAATGAGATGATGATGCTGCTGGCATGTAGTAGGCAGAGGTGATGCTTAAAATAGTTAATAACTTGTTTGGTAATTTAAATCAAAATATAAAAAATATAAAAACTAAGTTTCAAAATTCCTTTTAGTTGGAGCACCTGCGTGGCTCAGTCAGTTAAGCATCTGACTTCGGCTCATGTTATGATCTCCTGGTTCGTGGGTTTGAGCCCTGTGTTGGGCTCTGTGCTGACAACTAAGAGCCTGGAGCCTGCTTCAGATTCTGTGTCTCCCTCTCTCTTTGCTCCTCCCCCCACTTGCACTCTGTCTGTCTCTCTCAAAAAAATAAAGATTAAAAAAAAATTAAAATTCCTTTTAGTTGATATACTATATATTTCTTTTTTGGGGGGGTTGTTGTAAAACTATTCCTATTTACAGATGACATAATAATATATCCAGAAAATCTTACATTCAATCATAAAACTAACTAAAAAATAATTCAGTAAGGTAGCAGGATATAAAATTGACATAAAAAATTAATGGCCTTTAAATATACAAATAATAACCAAGTAGAGATATATGATAGAGAAGCCTTCATCTATAATAGCAAAAGAGAAGATTAAATATTTAGGAATAAACTTAAAAAAAGAAATGTGTCCAACCTATTCTATTTTATGACAATTTTTTTTAAAGTCCAAAAAGACACAAAAGTAAAATTTGAACAAATGGGAAAATACCACTTATTCTTACATAGGATAATGCAGCATTATAAAGATGTCTGTGCTCCCTAAGCTAACTTATAAATTAAAGTCCCAATAAAATTTTTTTCCAATGGAATTAGAAATGTTAATACTAAAATTTATATTAAAAATTCAGAAATATTCAGGGCAACAATGAAAAAGAAAAACTGAGGGGGATTAACCCAATCAAAAATTTAAACATAATCAAAAGTGTCTATAATTACAACTTGGTACTGGCTTGTGAAAACACATACACCAGTGAAATAAATTATAGTATATATTCCTTAAAACTGCTTGGCAAATTATATAAATTGTAGTGCATATCATTGGTTAAATTATTCTAATATCCAAATTGCTTGTTGAATTTTTTCCAGCTTTTTGAGATATAATAGACAACTCTGTGTAAGTTTAAGATGTACAAGTGTTGATTTGATACACCTACATATTGTGAAATGATTATGTCCTGGCATTAACTAATTCTTCCACTTCATTACATAATTATCAAGAAACAGACTCTTAACTATAGAGAACAAGCTGGTGGTTTTCAGAGGGGAGGTGGGTGTGGGGATGAGTGAAATAGGTGATGGGGATTAAGGAGGGCATTATGAAGAGCACTGGGTGTTGTATGGAAATGTTGAATCACCATATTGTATAGCTGAAACTAATAGTACACTGTATGCTGAGTAACTGGAGTTCAAATAAAAACGTGTAAAAAAATCACCTTTTCTTTTTTGTGAGGAGAACATTTAAGACCTATATTCTTAGCAACTTTCAAGTATATAAACACAGTATTACTGGGATGTCCTCTCTCGCCACTGTTAATCAACATAGTATTGGAAGTCTTAGCCTCTGCAATCAGACAACACAAAGAAATAAAAGGCATCCAAATCAGCCAGAAGGAGGTCAAACTTTCACTCTTCACAGATGACATGATACTCTATATGGAAAACCCAAAACATTCCACCAAAAAACTGCTAGAACTGATTCAGGAATTCAGCAAAGTTGCAGGATATAAAATCAACGCACAGAAATCGGTTGCATTCCTATACACCACCAATGAAGCAACAGAAAGAGAAATCAGGGAATTGATCCCATTTAAAGTTGCACCAAAAACCATAAAATACCTAGGAATAAATCTAATCAAAGAGGTGAAAAATCTATACACTTAAAACTATAGAAAGCTTATGAAAGAAATTGAAGAAGACACCAAAAAAATGGAAAAAGATTCCATGCTCTTGGATAGGAAGAAAAATATTTTTAAAATGTCGATACTACCCAAATCAATCTACATATTCAATGCAATCCCTATCAAAATAACAGCAGCATTTTTCACAGAGCTAGAACAAACCTAAAATTTGTATGGAACCAGAAAAGACCCCGAATAGCCAAAGCAATCTTGAAGAAGAAAACCAAAGCAAGAGGCATCACAATCCCAGACTTCAAGCTATAATACAAAGCTGTAATCATCAAGACAGTATGGTACTGGCACAAGAGCAGACACTCAGATCAATGGAACAGAATAGAGAACCCAGAAATGGGCCCACAAACATATGGCCAACTAATCACTGACAAAGCAGGAAAGAATATCCAATGGAATAAAGACAGTCTCTTCAAGTGGTGCTGGGAAAAGTGGACAGCAACATGCAGAAGAATGAACCTGGACCACTTTCTTACACCACACACACAAATAAACTCAAAAATGGATGAAAGACCTCAGTGTAAGACAGGAAGCCATCAAAATCCTTAAGGAGAAAGCAGGCAAAAACCTCTTTGATCTTGGCCTCAGCAACTTGTTACTCAACACGTCTCTGGAGACAAGGGAAACAAAAGCAAAAATGAACTACTAGGACCTCATCAAAAAAAAAGCTTCTGCACAGCAAAGGAAACAATCAGGAAAACTAAAAGGCAGCCAACAGAATGGGAGAAGATATTTGCAAATGACATATCAGATAAAGGTTTAGTATCCAAAATCTATAAAGAACTTATCAAACTCAACACCCAAAAAACAAATAATCCAGTGAAGAAATGGGCAAAAGACATGAATAGACAGTTCTCCAAAGAAGACATCCAGATGGCCAATCGACACATGAAAAAATGCTCAAATCATTCATCATCAGGGAAATACAAATCAAAACCACAATGAGATACCACCTCACACCTGTCAGAATGGCTACCATTAACAACTCAGGCAATGACAGATGTTGGCGAGGATGTGGAGAAAGAGGATCTCTTTTGCATTGTTGGTGGGAATGCAAGCTGGTGCAGCCACTCTGGAAAACAGTATTGAGGTTCCTCAAAAAACTAAAAATAGAACTACCCTATGACCTAGCAATTGCACTACTAGGCATTTATCCAAGGGATACAGATGTGCTGTTTCGAAGGGACACATGCACCCCCATGTTTATAGCAGCACTATCAACAATAGCCAAAATATGGAAAGAGCCCAAATGTCCATCAATGGATGAATGGATAAAGAAGATGTGATATATATATATATATATATATATATATACACACACACATATATATATACACACACACACACACATATATATATATATATATATATATATATATATATATATATAATGGAGTATTACTCGGCAATCAAAAAGAATGAAATCTTGCCATTTGCAACTACGTGGATGGAACTGGAGGGTATGATGCTAAGTGAAAGTAGTCAGAGAAAGACAAAAATCATATGACTTCATTCATAAAGTCATATGAGGACTTTAAGAGACAAAACAGATGAACATAAGGGAAGGGAAACAAAAATAATATAAAAACAGGGAGGGGGGCAAAACAGAAGAGACTCCTAAATATGGAGAACAAACTGAGGGTTACTGGAGGGGTTGTGGGAGGGGGGATGGGCTAAATGGGTAAGGGGCACTAAGGAATCTACTCCTGAAATCATTGTTGCACTATATACTAATTTGGATGTAAATTAAAAAAAATAAACAATAAAATTAAAAAAAAACCAACACAGTATTACTAATTATAATCACTATGCTGTACATTTTTCCTCAGATAACTAGAGTTTGTACTTCCAACCAATGTCTCCCTTTTCCTCCAACCTCCAGCCCCTCATAGCCACCATGCTAGTCTCTTTTCTATGAGTTCAGCTTGTTTTAGATTCCACATATAAGTGATAGTACAGAATTTACTTTTTCTGTCTTATTTTTCTTAATATTATGCCCTCAAGTTCCATCCATGTTGTTGCGAATGTCCTGCTTTCTCATGACTAAATAATACTAGTGTGTGTGTGTGTGTGTGTGTGTGTGTGTGTGTGTGTGTGAATCACATCTTCTTAATCCACTTATCTGTTAACTGACACTCAAGTTGTTTCCATATCTTGGCTATTGCGAATCATACTGCAATGAATATGGAAGTGCAGATTGCTCTTCAAGATCTGTTTTCATTTCTGGGTATATGCCCAGAAAGGAATGAATGGTTTGTGGGGAAATAGGTTCTAGTTACATAAATAGGTTAGAAAAAAAGCTTAGGGCAGAAAGCCGCCACTACAGGGAGAAAGTGCCCGAGGTTAGTTAGTGAGATATTATAATGGATTCACGAGAAACTTGTATCACCTGCAGGAAGTTACTTTCCATCTGATGCCAATATACTAATGTACCTTGATCACAAACTCCACTTAGCCCCCAGACCCTTTGCTTCTTACACACACAAGTTAATGATTACTATCTGATTGTTTTCTCCATGTTCACCTGTGTAAGATCTTGTTTTCCTCACATTCACCACGTGGGTAGAATCTTGTGGGCTCAATAAATATGGAGACGAAACGCCTGGTCGGGGCTCTTGTCTCCTCCTGCATGTTCACCTTTTTCATGTTCAGTTCTGCATCCGCTCTCTCGTTGGACAAGAGAGAATTCCAGACTCACAGTCTGTGACAATGGATCAGGTAGCAATTCAGTTTTTAAAAAATTTTTAATATTTATTTTTGAGAGGGAGAGGGAGAGAGAGTGCTTCGAGCACGAGTGGGGGAGGGGCAGAGACAGAGGGAGACACAGAATCTGAAGCAGGCTCCAGGCTCAGAGCTGTCAGCACAGCTTGACTCAGGGACTTCAACTCATGAATCACGAGATCATGACCTGACCTGAAGTCAGAAGCCCAA